>NC_137198.1:6986984-7089484 GCF_960531495.2 Zeus faber | reverse complement strand
ACGAATTAGTGCAGCCCGGCAATTTTGATCTTGCAACACAAAAAAGCTCACTTCCATCGGTTGTTGTTCCCTTTAAAATCGGAATTTGCCGACTTTTCACGGGGTGCCCCGCGGCACGGCGGTGGGGAGACACTGCCTCAGACGACACGAGGTCTTCGCTTTATTGTGACGGGAGGAAATAATTGACGTTTAAGAAGGTTCTACCGGAGAGCTTCGTCGCGGTCAGGTATCACCCGCGGTGGTAACGTGTGCACATGTGTATATCAATATGAAAGAAAAAAAAAAAAAAGTTGGAAAGATGAAGTCATACAAGCTCTGTGGTCTCACACAGGGAAGCAGGTCCTGCATGCAGCACAACACAGTTACAGTAACACACACACACACACACATCTGGGTGACATTTCAGATCGATAACTTCCCCTGGAGTCGTGCGTCTGATCCGGGTGGGGGTGTTGAAGTGGGTGGTGGGTGGTGCTGCTGAGGCGGGGCGGGGTCAGCAGGTCAGGGCCGAGGAGAGTATTATGGGATAGAGGGATGGAGCGAGAGAGAGAGACTACTGACGTAGATGGTAACAGGAAGGTGGAGGTTTCAGGGCTGGGTCACGGCACTGGGCTCCTTGTCGTAGATGTAGCTGCCCACGCCGCCGGTGTTCACGCCTGGAGAAGCACAAGAACCCCCCACCCCCCAAAAAAAAACAAGAAAAAAAAAACCAGAAAAGGTTATGGGGGGTGTCAGGGGGTAGATGGGAGCAAAGGGTGAGTTCATGTGAGAGCACAGACGAAACTCTCTCTCTCTCTCTCTCTCTCTCTCTCTCTCTCTCTCTCTCTCTCTCTCTCTCTCTCTCTCTCTCTCTCTCTCTCTCTCTCTCTCTCTCTCTCTCTCTCTCTCTCTCTCTCTCTCTCTCTCTCTCAGAGCGGCCCCCTGGTGGTTACCTTTGGGTCCGAACAGGACGGCGTAGCAGGGCTTGTGGCAGTACGGCTGGCCGTCATGCTGCGAGGACGAGGAGAACACACACACACACAGTCAGCATCAAACACTGCACTCTTTTCACACTGCAATCGATAAAAAAAAAAAATAATGCTAGCTTGTGTTCTTCCTTTCATCCGGCGGAATTAAACATTTTAATCATATATTCTTTAGTTTATTTCTTTCTCTCCTGGATGTCCCCCTGGGAATGCATGAAATGTGGAATGACCTCCTTGAGCTTTCATTTTGCGGCCTTCAGTCATCGTTTATCAGGTTTTTTTTTAAATGATCAGACTTTTTTAACTAAGATAGGGTCTTTTAACCCAGTGGTAGGGGTAAAAGACACGTTGCAGTCGAGAGGGAGACAAAAAATTTGATCCGAGATATCACACCCACGCGTCTATCTGCGTCCGTCTGTCTGTCTATCTGCGTCCTTCTATCCACCGCCCCTCACCTCTGCGTGGCTGCCGGCCGTCAGGGTCTTGCTGCAGCGCTCGCAGCGCAGGCAGGGCCGATGCCAGTCCTTCCCCAGTGACGTCACCTTCTCCGCTGTGGAACACACACACACACACACACACACACACACACACACACACACACACACACACACACACACACACACACACACACACACACACACACACACACACACACACACACACACACACACACACACACACTTCACCTCAGACACAGCTGCACCTTTGCCACTCAACCTTCTCTCTGTTCAGTTTTTGCTCCGCCTTGGGAGTTCAACGGCAGCACCTACCAAAGTAAACCTTCTTGCTGCACCTGGGACACAGGTTGGCCTCGCCCGAGAACGTGGTGATGCTGCCGGCTGCGAACACAGTGTTCCACAAGTTAGAAAAATAACGGCTATATTCGATGGGCATAGCCCAGAAAAGGGTTTTTAACCGAAACTGCTTTTCTGCAGTACTTTGCAGACATGTACTTTTTTTAATACCAACAACTTCAATTATGCATTTCTAGTGCAATGCCAAATGCACGTGGTGCCGAATCGGAAGCTGAATGTTTGGACAGTTGAAAAGGTCTCGTATCTTAAGAGGAGATTTTCGATTTTAAAAAATACAATGAAAACGAGCAGAAAACCATTGGAATAAAAAACATTTCTGTGCACGGTGGCCGAGTAAGGATCAATGTGAATCTGAATTCAGAGTTCAAATTAGTTGCTGACAGAGCATGTTCCGCACGCACGCACACACGCACACGCACACGCACACACACACACACACACACACACAAGAAAGTCCCCAATCTGACAAGCCTGAGAAACTCCCCCTAAAGTCCCCCGGGTCTGGAGGTATCAAGCTCCTTATCTCCCGTCCAGTGGCAGAACACTTAACTTCCCAGCAACACTCGTCAAAAAACACTCTGGCATTCTGGGATGGCCGTCCTGTCCAAAGTCAACACTTGAAATCAAAACACACTCATGCCTTTGGCCGGAGCCCTGGGTGCGTAGACCCTCTTCTCCTCGGCTTTGGCGGCCGAGTCCACAGCGGTTGGAGCGTTGGCCGGAGCGTCGTAGACGTAGGAGCCGGCTCCCCCAATGTTCACTCCTGCATGATTCGAAGAAAGGAAATAAAAACAATGCAGGGCTGCAAGTAGGATGCTGTGCTAAGCAACAAACAACACACTTGCATAAAATAACATTGATCTCGCGACTATTGAAGTGAATTCAGATTGCCCACACGATACGTGAAATATGAGTTGCACCACACCTTTCGGCCCAAAGAGGGCAGCATAGCATGGTTTGTGGCAGTAGGGCCTTCCATCGTGCTGCGGGGGAGAGAAACACTGTTAGGATTACAGGATTACAGACAAAGGTGATGAAGAAAAGATGTATAACGATCAGCCATTTTATGAGACGGCGGTAAATCTTCCCGCTTTTCATACCCATCCGTGCCCTTGTCATATCGCCTTCTCAACTTCTCATACTGCTTGTGTTTACACCGACTGCTCTGTCTGAAGGAGCAGGTTGTGACATAGCTCTACATGTTCCATTATCTCATGTTTCCATTGTTGACAGGCAAACAAAGGTGGAAAAAAAGCGTCGAGAAAGGCTTTTTTTTTTTTTTTGGTCATTTCCAAGCTCAACCCAGCCTTACGTCGGTGTCACAGGTTCCCTTGACCCATAATATGATGATACCGGTATCCAGGACATCACCACAGAGCAGTGCAAGTCGTGTGTGAGGGTGTGTGTCTGTGTGTGTGTGTGTGTGTGTGTGTGTGTGTGTGTGTGTGTGTATGCTGGGAATCCAGGCGTTCGTGTAAGGACATGCGTTGAACGGTCAGCTGAGAAGGAGGCCATGTTAAATCAGGGCTCAGGGGCCGGAGCAGCCACTGGTCCAGAGCGCCATGTCCAAAGATGAGAAGGAGAAAGCCACTGGTACCAAGGCCTCAGGCAAAACGCCAAGTCCTTAGTTTCGGGACAGCTTTCCCCCTCCGGCCTCCTGAGGACAGACTACCCACAATGCCTTGCTCCGCCAAACACACGCGGCGTCATTGCAGCAGGCCACATGAGATGCTTTGGAGAGAAGATGGCCGGGCATTAAAAGGCCTGTTCGCTCACGCTTAAAAATGCATTAGCCATGATAGGTTACACTAGTGTTAAAGCAGCAGCACAGGCAATTGCAAGGGCAAGGGCACGCCCGCGCACGCACGCACGCACGCACGCACGCAGTGTGACATTTATGAGTTTCACGCGCAGATCTGGCTGTAAATGCTAGACTGTGACTAAGCACTGATGACTTTCTCAGGACAGGAAGGACTTCCACACAGAGGACTCTATTGTCCACCCAAAACGGCTGGGCCTGGTACGTTCTACTGTACGCTGCGCTTCTATTTTGCGTCTGCTGCACCAGGACCCCAAAGATGGATTATCCATCCCCGCGCAGCCCACTCACTTCCCAGCCTTCCTTCTTTCCGCAAAACCCAGACGCTTAAAATCTTTTCTTCTCCACCCAAGTAATACCATTCAGGCCCAGCCTTCCCTCTCTTGAGCCCTACACCCCTCAACCTCCAATCTACCCCCAACCAGCGGCGCCCGGCATTGCGAGGACAACTCTCATTACACGGGACCGTGGCGAGGTGGATTAGCGAGGCCGTGCTCTTGTAAGGTTGGACAGCGAGGGCGACTTTTGACCTTCTCCCCGGAGGCTTGGACGTCTGCCAACAGCCTCAGGGATCGGCCGTCCTCCTTTGGTCAGGGGTATGAGAGGCCACGCTGGGCGTCACCTCCCACCGGCAGCCTTGGCTTTAAAGAGACCCAACCTTCAAAGAGCCTCCCGTAATCCCAGAACAATTTGCGTTCCTTCTGCATTCTTTCATTCATTTTCATTAAGATCAGAGCGCACGGAGCTTTCCAGCCATGCTTTCAAGCCGGGCTCCGGCTGCGAAGACGCAGCCCCATCGAAGGGTTTCTGGAGACGGCTGACGGGGAAAAACAGGGGCAGAGCGAGGGACGAGACAGAGGAGAGACCTGTGGGCACTGAGGCTGAGGCTGCATGCTACCGCTATCATATAGAGATTAAAAAACTGGAGACAAAATAGTGCTGTTGTATACGGCAAGGCTGAGATCACATCCTTCCCGTGCAGAGGCCATCTCATACAGCCCTAATCAGCAAACAGTCAGCGCTCAACACTTTGAAAGCGGAATCGTCGGCGAGGTCGGCAAAAAGGCAAAAGGGAAGCGAAAGATAAGCGAATTCCGGCACTCTCCCTGAGACTACAGGCAGCGAATAAATGTGTGGACGTGATGCTGCAGTGGGATTATGTAACAGAGGAAGAGAGGAACCGAGGCTATCTTATCCTGCCGGGCTTCGAATCCCCCGGGGGCCCACACGCGTTCGGGGACGCAAACCAGGACCCCAACTCAACCCGAGACGAACACCGCCGTCTCCTGTCGGAAATGAATGGTGGTTTTGTGCGTCTTGGCAGAGGCTTAAAATGCCGTAATGACGTGCTATCAACCCGAAATAATTGCACACTTCACTTAATGACATGGTGCTAGTGCACTGTTGTAATTTTCTTTTTAACAGTTTGACTAATAAACAGGTCAACACTCCTGAAAGCCTCATTGAGAAAAAGGGTTATGCACATGAATCTGCTCTCTTCATTGTTGATGGATGTGACCAATCAACAAATTCCCCTCGAGATTTATAATTTCACGATATTGCGGGGATGACCATCAGTGCTTTCACAAGATAGAAACACGCTACAGATATTTGGTAAACAGTCGAATGTAATGTGGATATTATGGCCAAGCACTGATTAGAACATCTAGAACAGTCTATGAAAATGCATTACTGAATTCTGCAAATCACATTATTTTACATAGTGCAGGTTTAAACACTTAACTATACTGACACATTACAGAGGTTCAGAGGTTCTCAAGGAAACTGTCCTTCAAACGCACAATCAGTGACATTGGACTTCTGGGCACCAGATAAAATGAAACCACTTCTGGGATATAAGCGGTTCAGTACTTCAGGGGGATTGAGGACTGGGGGTGAGGGCGGCGTTGATCAACCACATTTAAGAGTGACGCCAAAGTTGTGCAATGAGAGAATCAAATATGACATTGTACCTTCTCCATCTTTCTAAAAAACGTATCCGTATCGAATCAAGTGCTGATACTTGAGCGCCGCATGGAGGGCAAGTCAAAAGAGCCTCTCATCGGGCGGTGCTCGGCGGTGCCGCGCTGCTGTGGGTGACGTCATACTGACCTCAGCGTGGCCTCCGGCGTTCAGCAGCTTGTTGCAGCGGTCGCACTTGAGGCACAACTTGTGCCAGTCTTTGCCCAGGGATGACACCTTCTCAGCTGGACATGAGAGAGAGAGAGAGAGAGAGAGAGAGAGAGAGAGAGAGAGAGAGAGAGAGAGAGAGAGAGAGAGAGAGAGAGAGAGAGAGAGAGGAGATGAAAAGAGAAGATGGGAGAACACCGTGAGCGAATGCGTTCACAAAAAGTGCTATTTATTTATGTTGCTCCAAAACAATGGCCTTTGTATTTTCTCTCCTTTCGGCTGTATCGTCCTTTGTTTGTCGAGTATAGAAGTGTGCCGTTGCTTGAATCGGCGGCGGGGGGGGGGTTATGCTCGTCACTGCTCCGCTCTGAAGAATAATCATCGCTCTGTGTGTCTTGTGCCGCCCCGCTCCGCCCCATTGAATCCCGGTCACAACACTGCATTCGTGCCAACCGGCGGCTACGCCGACCGGGAGAAACTGGGAGCCCTTGTGTATGACGCAGGATGCTGCCATAATGTCATGGCGAGGCGGACAGACTGTGGCGTGAGCTCGCATGCAGCTGGGCCAGCGGGGGGGCCTTCAGCTAACCAGGATCTCTTTGTAAACCCCCCCCCCCCCGACCCCCAAATCTCACCCTGACCCTGTTTCCGTCTCTTCCATGTCCATGTCCAGCATGCACGGCGGATGAGAATGGCCCTAATTACACCCTCTTCTATTATTAATCTGGGCTGCCCCCACACAATGGGCCCTGTGGAGTCTTGCAGGGCCCTTTGCAGCAGCAGAGGAAGCACCTTTTCTTATCGTGGCGGCGCACGAGAAGTCGGACACAGGACCCGTTTCCTAAACGCCCTCCCGGAACCCTCAGGGCGCAAGAATGCAAGGAAATGCATGCATGTTTTCCCTGTCTGACACACACACACAGTTTTCAATCACCCATTTACCCCCCAATCAGCCTCCACGTCACTATTCATTGTCAATTTCACTCAAACAAAAGGCGACAAGCGGGGCCCCGTGGTAGAGCTGAGAGAGTGGAACACACCTCCCATCAAAGAACCCAACAGAGGAATGCTGACTTGGATAAAGGAGACGACTAGAAATGATAAATTGATTTTCAGGGTTGCTGCTACTCAAGGTAAAAAGCCTGTTGTCAATCACGTGGGAGATCATTGATTTCATTGTATGTACAGTATATCGGAGGATATACCACAAAAAAAAAAAAAAATCCCCAGAAGACTCCCTGGGGTGATCAAAGGAAGTGCATGAACAAAAAGTGTGTGCGTTTGTGTGAGGGAGAGATTGTGTGTGTGTGTGTTATTTCCTCTCAAATCAGGGGGCAGCCAGCCAGACAATGTTTAACGACAATGGATGAATGGATCTAGAAGGGTCTTAAACTATCAACCCGTGTGTGTGTGTGTGTGTGTATGTGTGTGTGTGTCAGTGATTTACTACCTCATAAATCAGGGAACAACAAACACACTGAGTGACCTCAAGAGTGACGAAAATAGATTGCATCAATGAGGTATGAAGTATCATACCTCATTGATGCAACCAGCAGAGTTTTGGTGTGTATGTGTGTGTGTGTCTCAATTAAATCTTAATGGACCAGTACGCTTTAACAAGCAGCAAGTGTTAATCATGGGAACAAATGAACAAAAGGCCCGTCCAAGTGCTGTCTGCCCGTGTTTTGGTTTGCGAGTGTTAACGTCAGCTCCCTGGTTTAAATGAGGGTCGGAGGGGGTATTATGGGATGAGGGTGTTAGATCTGGTCCAGCTGTTTATCTCCCCCCTCAGCCGGGGGTGGTCCGCCATCAAACCTCTACCCCCCACTATCCTCCTCATCGCACCGCGACCAAAAGTGAAAATTTAAGTGCTGCCATTTGCCTTGCACTCGCTAGAACCGTACAAAAATAGGGTTGGTATTATGGGATGGGCGCTTTTAGGATTTCTGGATTTAATCGAAGAGGCACTAGTGCAACACGTATCATGCCTAGAGCCACTGCTGCCCTTCAACACGCATACACACACACACACACACACACACACACACACACACACACACACACACACACACACACACACACACACACACACACACACACACACACACACACACACACACACACACACACACACACACACACACACACACACACAATCAATGGGCCGAGGCAAATGAGAAGCGGTGAAAAGACGGCCAGAGGTTGAGATTTCCGTGTCTTGTCAATTTTGTCAACCCTTGAGCACAACTGAAGCTCGCATCGCCGACATGTCTTTCTCTGGTTTGTCAGAGAGGTAACAATGCCCCGGTTGTGTAAACTGACAGGTCTCCTTTCACGAGGAGACTCTCCGGAAAGACAGGTTGAGGGTTGTCAACACTGGTTGAGGACGTGCCAAATCCTAGCAGCGAAACTATTTCCTCCACCACGTCAGGACCCTGTGAAGTTTGCTGGAAGATGTACATAAATGTACAATGTACACATAACTTTTAGCCACGGATCAGATCTCGCTTCTGCAAATAAGCGGAAAAATAATCAAGTAAACTGTATTTGTTTAAGGTCAAATATTTATCAGAGCAGCCAAAGTAACACCCCTCGTGCAATTTTGGACGATGCTTTTGACACAATTGCCTGCAATTTTACGGTTTGAATGTTTGATTCAAACTAAACGATCTTGTTAAAGATAGTCTTTAAGATATCTTTAAATAAGGAAAGATATCCTGAACTTTAAAACATGTAATTTCAAGATTTTCTGCAGTTTATTTAAAAAAGTAAAAAAATAAATAATAATAAAAATAATTTTAAAGGTTACTTATTTCATCCAAAGAAATCCCTCGAATTATTCATTTGAAGAGATATTTTCTTTTAGGTGGTTGAAAAATCCTGTCAAATTAAAAAAATAAATTAAATTAAATAAGATTTGTAGATTTTTAAAAGGATTAGATTTTTCCCCATCGCTCATTGCTCTACCCACTGATGTTTTGTGTGATAAACACAGCTATTTTCGGGGTTGCCTGTGACCCTCTTCCAGCTGTACTGATTCAAAAGATAATGATATTCCAGAGTGCTTAGCCCCGGAGAGTGGAACAAATGAAAGCAGAACGGCAGCAGTCTGAGGTCAAAACAATAACCATATGATACCTGCACCAAAATAAGCTGCTTAACTCCGTTTGGAAGCTACTGAGCCGAGCTCTTTGGTTAAACATCTGGCTCCTCTATGATGTCAATATGGTTTTATATCACTGACTTAGTGGAACAAAATCCTCATTCAACCTCTATAAAGAACAGTTTAACACAAAAGCTACTCCTGATTAGAAGGGAGCGAGGCAACATTATGGTTCAAATTAATTTAATTTGATTAATCTTCTTTCCTCTGTATGTCACAGTATGCTGTATGCCATGTTTTATCCAAGACAAAATGCCATCATTGTCTCTCAAGAGATTTTCCTGGCGCTTCACCTTTTCTTTTTGACTCCACGGGGAGATTGAAATCACAAGACATTCAATGGAAATAATGTTTATGGGGGAGGAAGTTCACCAGATGAAGATCAAATTGATAAAAGCCTTTAGAAACCAGCCAAGGCCGAGATTGCCGATGTGATGTACCAAAGGGTAAGGGTTCCCACACGGCATGCAATGGCAGAGCTGCATGTGAGAGAAACTATTCCAGGACAGAATTAGCCGAACCTTTGATCTGTTTTCAATGACATGATGCAATTAAAATTAGGGATCATAATGAAATAATGAAAGGGCGACAGACTATGCTGAAGCGAGGGAGCAAAGTAAAAAGAAAAAAAAACAAAAAAAAAAACACAGGGCCAAACAGAACTTCCCAAGGTATCTACAGGGGGACTGTAAATGGCCCATTCCTCCAAGTGCCTTAATTATGGTTGTTTAATTACCAACAGTGCCCAGGCAGCTGAACCCAAACAGCTGAACCCAAACAGCATTGCTCACGGTGGATTGAGTTTCACCCCAGACTAAGGGGACGGAGAATCGGGGGGGGGGGGGGGGTGACAAGATTTGCCAGACTTGTGTCTCTCCGTCCTACCCAAAGTCAGGAAACGATAACAACAGATAAATAAACGCAGCTTTAGGGACAACGCTGACCCAGCCGAGGTTATTCCCCCGGCAGAGCAGAGCGGCAGGAATGTCCGCCGAGCTCTGAAATCTCATACGGGTGCTCTCTTATCACTCAATAATTTGATCGGGGTGACACGAGGGGGGGAAATCCAATGCTCGCGGCGACGCGGCCGACGCCATGTCGGGCGGCCGGCGCGCAACAGGAGCGCATCTCTACAGGCGCTGTTTATCGCGGGCCTGTTATCGACCCCGTGATGGATGGAGGAGGCGCTGAAGAGGTTAATGTTTATGGACGTCAACTGATGTCTGTGTTCACGGCCCGCAGAGACACGGCACTTTGCTGGAGGAATTATGAACGGAAACGCAAGCAATCTTAACATGTTATCGCCACAAAAATAACCCTATTGAATTAGAAAGCCTGCAAATGGCGATGGTTAAGAAATTTAACCGACAAGAGGGGCATTAAGTTGGTGCATTTGAGAGGGTATTACCAAGCAACGAGCCCTATCACGTATAAAGAAACAGGTTGTTTTTTTTGCTGGGAAGCTGGTCGCACCGAGCTGTCAAGTCGGTGACATAACCCACGTTATTGTAAATATTTCCTGAATCAAGGTTGACTGGATCTAATTTGTCCCAGCCGACTTTAATTTGGACCCATCTGTTCTGTTCTTCACGCAGCAAAGACACACGCACGCATACGCGCGCGCGCACACACACGCAAACACGCACACACCCCTGTGCCACCACTCTTCCCCCTCAATCCATCCCATCATAAAATCCATCTGGGTCCACGCAGGTGTCCATTGTTTTGATTTGCACCTGACTTATTGTGGGGCCAAAAGGCAGGAGTAGAGGGCCCGCCCACACGTGGAAGGTCCCGACAAATAAACTGCTCCATCTTCAGTGCAAGTCGGGGGAAGGAGAGAGGGGAGCAAAAAAACAAACCAAAAAACCCCCCCCAAAAAAAACTGGCTTGTGTTTCCTTGTCTGCATTCCTCCTCCATTCCACTCTCTGGTAGACAACCACGCTCAAGGACATGCGTCCAATCTCTCTGGATGAAAGACGATGGCAGTTCCAACCCCCGCAGCACACTCCGCCATCTGACCTCACAATGTTTAGCGAGTCGTGCCTTCCCCTTGGCAGGGGAAAGGTGGACAGAAACTTTTGATGACGATTTCAGGAGTCTTGAATTTTTCTAACCAAGGTGCAATAGGGTCATTTAAATTTGGGGATGTCCTAATCTTCCAGGATTGTTTAGCAAAGAACTGGAACGGACTGTTATCCTACTCAAGTAAAGCCGAAGCTCTACAAGATGAATGTTGGATACAAGACTGGAATTCTTAACTCATTCTGTCTGGTTTTGACTGAAGTGAGAGCGGGTTGAGCCAAACAGTGGTCTGCTGAATATTGGGATTGATTGGTTCATAGATCTGGGGCCGTTCCATTGCTCTGCGCGGCAGCTGTGCAGGGTCGGAAATGGCGTCTATCCACCTCTGGGACACATGTGTTGGGTTCCATCTCTCCCTGTGGCTGATGCAACCCCAAGGCAAAAAAAAACAAAAAAAAAACAACAAGCGAAACTGGCTCTGGAGGGCGCCTGTCTCCTCGGTCAAGGCGAGGTTTCCTCCCTAGCTCTCCTCCCTTTCTCCCCCTCTTTGGGCAAATACAGAGGCAAACCTCATGAATGCTGCCGGCTGACATAAATGAGCTGCAGTTAACTCACATCCTGTCTGTGTTGGTCAGCGGAGCCCCGGGCCATGTGCCGTTTCACAGCCATGGCCTCGATGGCTCATGCCCGCACCGCCACCGCATTTCATCTCCGTCCGACTGGGACAGAGTGTCCCTGGCTTGGGGGGAGGGGGGTGGTTCAAATTCGGACTGGAATGCATGCTTTGCCTACGGAGTAGTGGGCCATGATTCCTACAACGAGGGAGTGGAAGCTGTCACCGCTGTAAATCCTACCTCGGCTATTGGGTGAATTTGCGAAATAGATATCTTGTGACAGACCCGGTGAATGTGATAGAAAGCCTCGATGGCGGTTCACAGGCTCTTCTAATTCTCCGTAACGAAGATAAAACTGCCCATTACGGAAAAACTGGGAATGCGGCCCGTTGTAGCGTGTCCTTTTGCGCGCGTGACAAATGTTTGTTCAAATGTTTCGTTAAGTTGGAATAATTTGTCGACAACCAAATCAGTTCATCCGTCCCCTCGGCCGTTACATAAGCAGCCCGTGGCCAAGAATGAGGTAGTTTCACCTGCGCAGGGGAGAGGAAGGCCATCTGTCAGCGGCCCGTTCAATGCCACCTCCCATTAGGGGGATCATATTTTTGCCCCAAAAAGGCAAAAAAGAAAGAAAGGGCCCCCTCGTTGAATAGTTTCACAGTAGCTTACAGGTTACGCAATGACACAGAGCGGGAGGCAGCGGCTCAAGAAATGACATTACAGTTATGCAACTGACAAGGCCCATTCAGACAGCCCCCTGGGGTGGCCAAGTGGAAAACAGGGTACTCCAGCGTCCACCAACAGGAGCGAAGAAAGGGATATGTGTTGCCATCCAGGGTGGAAGAGGATAAGAAAAAAAAAAAAAAAAAAAGTGTGGGAAACAGTGCACTCCTCCACAACGTCATGGCAGGGTTCATAGGACGAAGGTATTCAGCCCCCCTCAGAAACAACAAATGAGTGCGCAGGGACAGAAAGAGCCTTGTGTGAATAGAGATGTCGTTTCTCATTATAATGCATGAGGCACTTTTGAGAGAGTCTCCGTTTTAAGCGAAGGCAAGCCATCCTGCCCCATTGTCCCTCCCCTTTTCCCTGCACTTATACCCCGCTGGAAGAGGAATTCTGAGCCTACGGCAAGAGCAACCCAATTGAGGAAGGGGAAGAAAGTAAGTCACAGCAAGAATGGTCAGAGAGAGAGAGAGAGAGAGAGAGAGAGTTGATGAGAGTTTATGTATCTCACAGTTGCACCATTAGTTCCCATTAGTTTGTTTGTTCACTTAGTCACACTAAGAGGCCCTTTTGCCATTTGTAATGCACGGGAGCCATCGATGTTGCCACTAGGCCGCTCAAATTTGGGGGTTTTTTTGGAATGAAGATTTGGTGAGCCTTGCAGCGTTGCATTCGCAACAGCGCACTCTTTCGCATGCCTCCGCTATATCCTCCCCGCCCTACCCCACTGCTCCACCCCAGGGACTATGACCTCATCACATGTCAGTCAATAGTCCCTAGTGTATTCCCAGTATGCGCATCAGCAGAACTGACAGATGTGAGGTCACCATGGTCACTTTCGTATATAAACTCCATATATCTGCTACGAAAGAAAAAGGAAAAGCTCGACAAATCCCTCAGAGATGTGTTTGCATTATTTTAATGTTTGATCGAGTTTGTTTGTTTTTTCCGAAAATAAAATCGTTGGGACTTGAAGGCTAAAACAAACGTTGACTTTAAAGGCACAGAGAACAGCCGCAGCAAAGAAACGGCACAATCCTGAGATCGAGATTTGCCTTTAGAGGCAATAAAATTAATTAATCCCCATCTGCCAGCAACTGCCCAATAAAGCAACCAACAGAAAGCAATGAAAACCTTTACTGAACAATAAAGGAAAGTTTCCATTCGACACAGGCGGTTCACCACCGCCATCTTAAAATGACGTTTCTGCAGAGGAAGAGGGGCCTGAGGTTACAGGCCCCGCCCACTGATTGCGCCAGCTGGAGGACCAGGTGGGTGCACTGCAGGGTGGACCAATCGCGGCTCCATGTGGCACGCCGCACACACATTACTTTCCCCGCAACACAAGGCAGCGTATATTTATCTTCATGCAGTTGGGAATAAGGCAATCAAAAGCATCCAATAAAACGTGTTTATTCTATCTCAAAAGCTGTTTTTCAAAAGTTATTTTATTAATATGTTGTTCAGTTAACGCGGTCAATTTTCCCCATTCTTGTCTCCTGGCTTTCTTTGCTGCGTGAGCCGAAACTCCAGTCACGCACGGGGAGGGGCTCCGCCTCGGCCCTGGATCTCAGAAAAGTTGAAAAGCTGGAAAGAGGATGTGTGTAGGTGGAGCTGGTGAGCTGCCTCTTCCAGTAGCCGTTTGAAATTCCTCAGTGACATCATCGTGATGTTTCAGGCCGAGGGCGGCCGAGTCTGGAGGATAGTCCTTCCCTGAACTCTCCCAAGCCTCATCGCAGCTTTGATGACATCCCCCCCTCCCCTCCCCTCGGGATGACAAAAAAAAACAAAAAAAACTTTTACAGTCATCAACTCCCGTCGCACGCTCCCTCCTTTCCCTCCTGCTCGTGACGTCGGAAGCCGGTTACACTCACGCCGGTCAGACGTTCCCAGTAACCACCCAGTGTCGATCCCACAGTTAAGTCAGATGCGGGCGCACCCCACCAAACGCAGTGCTCAACGCGCTACACCCAAACCGTGTTAAAAATAACATCCCTCCCCAGCACCTCAGCAGGTTACGTAAAAAAATAAAAAAATAAAAAAATAAAAACATCTTTCTGGAGCCGTGACTCACCCACGGAAACACTGCGGCGAATTAAGGCTACGAAAGCAACGAGGATAATCGTATGTGTATTATGGTATTTCAGGAAAACTAAATCTTATTGGCTCACAATATTCTTCCAGTCCAGCGACCGGCGGGACCCACAGTATGAGCAGCAGCTGTGACGCTCGCTGTCACTGCTGTTATGCAAGAGGGCTTCCATCCACTCTCATAATTGATTCTGACTGATCACAGCTCTCTCGGCGATGAGCGTGTAGAGGGCCGGATAACAAGACTTTATTAATTGTTTTTCTCCTGCGTGCATACGGGGATAAACAGGTCGCCTTCTGCAAATGAAATCACGGGGGCCATGTTTTTTGAGGGAACGTTGTGGGCAACTTTGGATTCACAGCCAAAACATACACTTTGCCCATTCACGCAAACTATGCGAGAATCAATTCTGCATTCTTACAGTACACTGTTATCTCGGGGAGAGAGAGAGAAGCTGTGTGCGCGCGCGCGCGCGTAGCTTGGGGAGGTAAGGGTTGATTCTTATTAACCACAGCACTGTAAACACAGCCGGCCTTTTTAATTCATTCTTGCTGAGTGGGGTGGGTGTGGGTGTTTTGTTTTGGATCTTTGTTGACAAGAAGGTTCGCTCTCTTCCTACCACGCTCCTCTTTGAGTGGGCTACCTACTGCAGCATATGGTATTATTGCACTCTTGGCGAGGCGTGCCCGGCAATCTCTCGAGCCAACTGCCACGCTTGGATGTTGACCAAACCCAACAAATTAAATATGGCGCGATTTAGCCCAAAAGATAAATCATTCCACTAGTCTTGGGAAGACAGTTTAGACAGGGTGACACATTTTCATAATGGATCATCTGTAGTTTTTTGTTTTTTTTTGCCCTCGTGACTGGCCCCTGTTTACATTGAGCCATCGCTTCCCATACTTCCCCCCCCTCGTTTTCCCCCCGATTTGTCTCGGTCAATCATTTACACCAGTGTTTTTCAGCCGCTGCGCCGTGGCACACTGGTCCAAATCCCACGTAAACAAACAGGTAATAATAGGTTCTTGTGTTGCAAAATCAAAATTGCAAGGCTGTAGTCATTCATCAGTTCCGGTGGGGAAACCGTTCACGGTAGCTCTGTGTTTACGACAACAAGCTCACTCTGGAAGTGACGGCTGTTTGTTGTTGGTTTTTTTTTTTTGTTTTTTTATATATTAATGAACAAGAACAAGAATCCCAGTTCTACAGGTTTGTGACGTTTTAAGCGGTTAGAAACCGGGGGCGGGGGGTTAGTAAACAGTGGTTCACGCCGCCGGGGAAGCAGCGGATGAACTCCACTTGTTTTAAATAAACGACTTACCAACCAGTGCACGCGAAGAATGTCAGTTTTGTAAAAAAAAAAAAAAAAAGAGAGCGAATAAAATAAATAAACTAACTGTTTGAAAGCAAAACGGTAGCGTGACAACGCGTGGGGGAGGGAAAAATAAATAAAAAAAAAAACACTTGTGAATATTAGTCGACAAATCAGTGAAGATCGATAGGTAACATTGGAGATCACGTCATTTTCACCATTTTAGACCGCCATTCACCATCACCGTACTACTAATAAAAACAACAATAATAACAACGATAATAATAATTATGATAATAATAATAATAATAATAATAATAATAAAGAGAATAATAATGATGATGACGATAACAATGATAAATAATAATAATAATAATAAATAATAGAGAATAAATAATAATAATAATAATAATAATAAAGAGAATAATAATAATAATAATAATAATAATAATAATAATAATAATATAAATGAGGACCAATGCCGCGGTGCGCGTCAAGTTAAGTCGCTCCAAGCTGAAGCGGAAAAGCGGGCGCCACTCACCAAAATACACCGTCTTGTCACACTTGGGACACTTGGAGGCCATGTTGCTCGCCTGCGCGTCGTGCTGCGCTCGCCGCTCCGTCGACCGCGTCCCTCTCCCCGGGACAGAGCAAGTGCTCCGCCGGCTCCGTTCGCCAGCATCTCTCCCAGAAACCGCCGCCGCTCATTTGCATAGCCCCGCCCCTCTCCCTCTCCCCCCCTCCCAGGCGTCCAGCACCGGTGTGGCGCTGAAATGTGCGACCGAGCTCAAGTTCGGCGCCGCCTCAACGCTTCGACGCCGGCGGCGATAAGTTGAGTTTTTAATTTTTTTATTGCGGAATAATAGTCGGCGTAAAACCCCTTGGAACGATTTGTAGGCCGGGCCTCCTTTGTTTATCCGCGTCTTTCCCTCTCTCTCCCCCCCCCCCCGATTGGTTGATTAGATCACATGTCGGACAAAAGGAGAGCGCGGGCGATATTAAAGTGGTAATCCATGCCCGTTTTGGGTGAATTCCACGATAAGTTGGTTGATTTGTTTGCTTTTCTTGGCTCACCTGAGGCGGTGTCGGTATTTCTTTTTTTGTTACTCTTTGTGAATATTCCTCCAAACCGACAGTTTACTGACCACAACTAGCTTTATTGAATTTACAGCGACTGCTTCTCACTGGCGGCACCAACAAGTGAAACAGCAAATAGAGGAGCACATACATAACCGCAAAGACATTGCAGCTAAATAAAATGGAATAAATATCAAGAAAATAATGTTATGGATTAACACTTTAAATGTGACGGAAAAACATTCGAAAAAGACTAAAAGCTCAATCCAACGCCTTCATTAGGGTGATCGTCCACCATGTTTCCAAACCCTCTATTACCTTTCTATACCTACTCTTCTATTACAATTTTTTTTTAGTGGTTTAGTGTGCGTGCGAGGTTGATGAAGAAAACAGCAATCCTTAAAATCCTCAAATTCTTTTCAAAGCGTGTAAAAGAGCGGAGTCACAGAACGGGATCGGTCACACATTCCGGTGTAACGCGGGTCGGAGCCGTTCTCTTTCGGGGGGTGCAGAGCCAGGTTGACCGAGAGGCGTCCACGGGGGCGCCCGCACTCCCCCGCCCGCTTTCCTTTCTCCTTTCCAGCTCCGCAGTAGGCAGCGTTTTTTGGGGCGGGGGGTGAACAACAATGCGCTCATTCAGACTCGGTGACTTGTAGGAATTTCTTTGGGGAGAAGGGAGACGCGGGGACGTGGCTGGTGTGGAGGGCGGGTCGGCCTTTCTTCCAGCATGGGCTTCTCCTCCGCGGCGTGGGCCTATTTGCCAGGGAGCAGGCTGGAGGGGGAATCCTGAAAATTCTACCTCGTGACTTGACTTGAGATGCGCTCCGTTTTCTCAGTTATTAAAGTAATATTGAAACGCATCCGTCAGGAAACCATTTGGTGCGATTAAAGGGAGGAGGGGGTGAAAAGAAAGCAAATGGTTTATTGACATCTTGCCATGAGGCTCACGGGACCGAGGTCACCCCTTTCACACATCGGAGCAATGTGTCTGTCTCTCTGTCTGTCCGCCCGCCCGCCTGCCTTGTGACAGAGAGCAGGTCCCGCGCGGACATTCCTCCCGCTGTTTTCCCACCGCCGCGTGAGCGTCCCCGCCGATTAACGCCCGCCTGCGAGGGCCGCGGCCGCTCGCCCCTTTATCGCAGCTCGCTGTTGGAAAAGCCCCCAGCAGTCGACGCCGGGAGGCAGAGCAGGCTGCCCTTCTTAGGTAGTGAGCCTATACGTTGGCTGATCCCCTCCAGAGCGACCAAAGCAGCTGTGAAAGAGGTGATGATTAGTAACATTCTCATCGCCAAAACATGCATTGAACTATGTTTTTCTTACATCATATATATATATATATATATATATATATATATATATATATATATATATATATATATATCATTATCTATATATGATATACTTTATTTATCCCTCTGGGGGAAATCGGTTTGTCTGCATTTGAAGATACTTCATCATCCTCGTATCTTACGTATGTTGGAGCAGTGGGCCGAGCTCCACATCTTGACCCATGCCTTGCTCAGAGGCAATATCAGGAGAGTCTAACCCTAACACGCATGTCCCTAGGGTGGGAGCGCCTTCTTGCTGTGAGGCAGTGTGAGCCACTGAGCCACCATGCCCGCTATAATGAAAATGGATTCAAGGTTCAGGATTCAAGAGGTTTATTTGTCAAATACATATACATACTTTCATACATATATGCAGTGAAATGTGTTTGCGTCGCACCCGGAGATTATGCACAATAGTTACTAAACCGGACATAATAGCTATCCTAACCTATCCTACCTAGCAACTAACTGAAACAAACTTATTCCCAAAACATAATGCGGCTAGTGAATATAATATTACAAATAAAATAAAATAAGACTCAAAAACATAATACAAAGTGGGGGTGCAAAATAGAAGGGAATAGAGTATATGGGATAGGCTGTTTGTATATACAGATATGTGCAGTAAAGTGTATGTGAATAAAGTGTGTATGGAGATACACAGTACAGTATACAACAGTACGACACAGCAATACAGTAACACTGAACAGAACAGCAATACAGCGCAGTATGCAGTAACCCAGAACAGTGATACAGTTTTCAGTACAGTATGCTACATACAGTCCAGTAAGGCAGTGGGGCCTATGTGTGTGTCTCAGTGCTTTTTGTTAGGACCCCTGGTGAGTTCAGCATTGACAGTCCTTATGGCTGTGGCTTATGGCTTTAGAATAATGTATTATAAAATAATTTATACTATACTATATGCTATAATAAATATAATATATACATATTTTTGTTATAATATGTTGTGCTCCTGGATACGAGAACGCTCCAGAACGATGACGCCGCGTGTTTCCAGAAGAGGACGTGGGTTCATTGCTGTTCACCTCCAGCAGTTTG
This sequence comes from Zeus faber, assembly GCF_960531495.2. NCBI lineage: Eukaryota > Metazoa > Chordata > Actinopteri > Zeiformes > Zeidae > Zeus > Zeus faber. Next base: position 7,070,358 of record NC_137198.1, on the reverse strand, counting down.
CTGCCGTTGCAGGTTTGCTGCCTCTTCAGCTGCAGTAGAGGAAGAGCTGCCGAGGGGACGGGCGGACGAGCGGGTCGGACGGAGAACCAGACCAGAGATGCAAGGTGGGGGGATGGAGATTGAAGAAGCGTTTCTGTCGAGGCACCGGCTCCGTGAACACAACGCTCCAGGGAAAAGATCACAGGGCCCCCTGGTGTGCTATTCTTCCTGCTCACTGCAGTAAGTCAGGAGTGGGGGAAGACTTTTTCCCTGTTCAGGGCCAGATTAATAGTTATATATATGACAGCGGGCCATAGAATGCTACGGACTGGCTATAGAATCAGAATCACAATGAGTTTATTCCACCATGTACCATTCACATATATAAGGAATTAGTCACGGCGAGGATTGGTGCGTTTCTCTGCGGACAATTAGCATTTAACAAGCTTAACAGTCTGAAAAAAATAAAATAAAAAAGCAATAAAAAATAATGAAATTAAATAGAATAAAAAGTTACATTTAAATTTAATTAAAATCGAAAAATATACACAAACAGCAGAAATAAAACAAAAAAAAACGAATTAGTCAAATAAATAAAAATATACAGAATATCGAAAAAGCTATCCTGTAAAGTATTAAAGGAAAAAAATGAATTGCTGGAATCATTTTTGGTCTGGAAATTTTTTGCTGGGTAAAGTACGACCGACTACTTTTCCCTAAAGGGAAAAAATACATTTATCAAATCTAAGAAACACATTGTACGCCGTGTGATTTTCAACTGGAAGGAGGTAATAGGACGTAATAAGTCCCCACCCCGGCGATAATTCAAGATATTTTGGCCTCTCATTCTGCAAATGGGGAACAGGGAAAAAAGCCTTTGGTATCAGAAAACCATTCCTGGATAAATAAAGATTAAGGACAACTTAGATTTGTAGTCTCCAAGAGTAGTGGGAATGCATGGGGGAGAGGAGTGGGGGCTGGTGGGGGAGAGGAGTGGGGGCTGGTGGGGGAGAGGAGTGGGGGCAGGTGGGGGAGAGGAGTGGGGGCTGGTGGGGGAGAGGAGTGGGGGCAGGTGGGGGAGAGGAGTGGGGGCTGGTGGGGGAATGGATTGGGGGCTGATGGGGGAATGGAGTGAGGGCTGGTGGGGGGAATGGAGCGGGGGCTGATGGGTAAGAGGATGGATGTGTCTGACGGCTCCTCTCTGAGGAACCAGGCCTGGATGCTCGGGAGGAGACCGGACTGTGACTGAAGTGGTCGGACAGATCCAGGTCACCGGCTTCACTTCTCTCTGATCTGGATGTCGGTCCTGACCCAGACCCAGGCCCGGCCCCGGGTCCCGCATCGCTTCTCCGGGAGGGATAGGAAGGAGGATCATACGGAGGAAAACAGGCATGGACCCAAACAGGAGTGGTGGTGAGGGGAAGAGGGGGGCTCAGGGTCCCTTACTCTTAGGAACTGAGTGCAAAATATTGTTGTTGCTTGCTGACAACCTTATATCTCCGGTATAAGCTGTTTAAATGTGATGCATTAACGTAGTAATCCGTAAGAATATTTTGTCCAAAAAAAAAAAAATCCCTTATTTTATCCTTTTTTTTTTAGCTACCACTTTATAAGAAACAGGCATTCGATTTATTTGCGCAACACATGCCCTCCTGCGTACGCCGCTTCGACTGTTGGTGGTCCGCCACGCCTTTACCGGCAAGTATGCACGGATCGGGCGTGTGCAAGAAGTGAAAGACAGCTGCAGCGAACCAGATAAAGCAGCGCGTCTCGCTGCGGTCAGTGAGCCGCGCGATGGGGACGGACAGCCACCAAAGACAGGAGAGCAGAGAAAATATCCTCCACCCGCTCGAGTGGAAACGAAGGCGGGTGGCGAAAGTGTCTCAGAGAGGAAGAAGGGGTTAAACCCGGAAGTTAGAAGGAAAAAAAAAAGTTTCAAATGGAATTCTGGGACTGTGTAGCTGCTGAAATCTCTCGCCCGCTTATGAAGTGTGTTTTTTCGCTTGGCACTGCCGGACGCCATCGGCTGACACTCTCCAGGCGGGAACACAACTCGAAAGGACGTGGATAACCGCCCGGGGTCCATTCCGCTTCCTCAGAACGGGGGGCGGCGAAAAAATTCCAGTTCGCCGCACCTGCCCCGGACACGCCCTCGCTCGCCCCCCCCCCCCGTCAGACGCTCAAGCAAGCCACGGGGGTCCCGAGGCCAAACAGGTGCCAGAGCTCTCTCTCTCTCTATCACTCTCTCTCACTCTCGCTCTCTCTCTCTCTCTCGGCCGCCCACGGCAGCCAACAATCCCAGCCGTCTCCTTGACTTCCTTCCCCCTTTTCCTTCCTGCCTCACCCCCCCCTCCCACGTCTGCCAGCCCCCTCCCCATCACACACTCACACACACAGACGTTCTGGGCTCAAGGATGCAAATGCAGCTTAATCCACGTGAGCCATGTGACACGCTGCTGCACAGCCCAAACCAAGACCAAGTAGGCACGAGAGAGAGGGAGAGGGAGAGAGAGAGAGAGAACCAGATGATTAAGGTCAGAGTGTGGGTTTTTCAGGGGGACTTTATTTCAGTGCACAGGCACAGGGACGTAATTTAAAATGCCACAGACAGCTGTGGAATTCCTTGTTATTTAGTATATACAGTAGATACAGCACGTGGAATCTGTGCACGGATACTGATTATACGCGCGTGTGTGTGTGTGTGTGTTGGAGGGAGAGAGGAAAAGAGGGAGAATGAGGAAGGAAATCAGGCAATCAATATTTAAGATGTTTTCCATTTTCGCCGTGGTTGCGCGGGGACTGTTTTTAGGAACAGTGGAGCTAAGTTTAACTGTGACGGGGGTGGGACGGGGGGGATAGATTTTCTGGCCATTTAGCGGCAGGACGGGGGCTGTGATAAGCCTGACATGGTGAGAGAAAAGGCCGCCCCCACTGAGTCGGGGGGGGGGGGGGGGAACCCCACTATCCAGACTCCGGAGTGTCCAGCGAGACGGGACCTGATAACTGCTGCTGTGGAGAGGAGCGGGAGGAGGAGAGGAGGCTTTAAACGCAGATAACAGTCTTTTATATCTGTCTTCTCCTTCTTCTTCTTCTTCTTCTTCTTCTGGGTCCCATCGCGTGACAGAGTCTGTACTCTGCTGCAGCTTGATGGGACAAACACTGATACGTTATCGAAGGATAACACACCGGCAATCACAAGAGTGCGCTGGGGTGTTTTCAAGAAGAAAGATGGAGCCATAATTAAGACAGATGGATGGATAGATACTTTATTCCACCGCGGGAAGGACAATTGTCTCAACAGCAGCTCACATAAAAACAGTCGCCAAATAAAGACAAAGCAATACAATAAAAATAGAAAAAGGAAAATTGCAATCTATGGAAAAATGTTAAAATGTTACAACAAACCTAACAGTGACAGTTACTGACTGTCCACAATAAAATATGCTAATATACATGAAACCTAATGATAAACAACATACATAACCTAAAAATAACAGAAAAACAAAACAAAATATGGCTGCAGGCAGCAATACACAGGGTCAAGTTGATTTGTTTTAGGTACGTGTCACAGTTTTTTAGTTTCTGTGAAATGCATCAAAATTTACTAAACTTACAAACATCAAACATCGTGGAGTTACATCCATAGTACTATTTTTTTATATTGTGGCTGACCTTGTGAGGACTGGATTTTTGGACAATGGCTTCTTTATTGTCTTTGAATACATTTATTTCATTTTATAAATATAATAAATACATGTTAGTTGTAATTACTACTACAACTACTTTATTGTATTTGTCGGTTAATAATGTACAATTTGAAAATACTGTTTAATAGATTACTTGTCCATATTGTAATGCAGAAAACATTTATGGAACTTAACATAAATTTGTCATTAGAATAATTATAGAAGAACTTGTCAAGTTACATGTGTTATGTTTCCATGAAATACAAAAAAACGTGGTATTTCTCCGGGTAATTACCATTCCACGGGTAAAATTTTTCCAACAGTTCGCTGGATCTTGAACGCATCACTCAGTTGCACATTTCACTGGTTTCGAATGGACCGGGTACGAGTTTTTAAGGACTACTTTTTATTGTATTTTTCATTAATCCGGCAAAGTAATGTGGCAGCGCATTTAAAATATCAATGGAACAGGTCTACCAGGTAAGAAGCTATATAAATACACACGTATATCGATAGTTTGGTAACATCAAACCACTACAGAGTGATAGAGTCTACGCCGCACACTGGACATGGCCCAGCTGGACATTCTCAATCGGAATCTGCACATTTACAGTAAAATGATGATGTCATAAAGCGTCTTAGGGTAGTGTAAATCTCATCTCGTTCATTTTATTTACGAATAGTGACGCGTCAGTTAACCAAGACAGCCGAAAATTTGGGGTCAAAGTTGTTTGGTTTTTCATTAATATCTGCTCCATATGTGGATCGATTCCGATTAAATCCGACGAGACATAGCTTGTGACATAGCGGTTTAACCGACACCTAGACCGGAGGTTCTGGCGAAGTATGCCTTCCAGATAGTTTTAGCCGGGTTGGACATATTTCGGTGTGAAATGCATTGGTCCGTGTCTGTTACATCGATCTAAATCTGGTAGACTTTTTGGTCGGCTCTGAATGCGGATCAATTTCGATGAAACTTCAACCACGAGGTATTTGTGACAGCGCGGTTCAAACAAGGCGTCAACCGTGCTCGTGTGTTATGCCGGAGTCGGCGTTCCAGATAGTTTTAGACCTGAGAATGCCGAGAATTTTTCCCCGAACAATAATAATAGGGGTCCAGCCCGGAACCAATAATAAAGGATAACAATGAAAAAGACCCCAAAAATAAAATATACGTTCTTTTACAATAACTCATGAAATATAGAGTAAAGAGATTAACTTAAGGTAGCCTATAGAGTATGCCTCATAAAAAAAAAAAATCTCTAAAAGCTAAAGTGAAACAACACTTTCACTTAAATCACTTTTCCGGCTTGTATTTGTGTGCACAACACCCCCAATTTAACTTGATTCAATCAGCACACGCTCAATCCATCCTCCTATCACACACCGCCAAGATGGAGGCCCCACAACGCTAACGACATAATCACATAACTATGTAGAATTATGGAATAAAGTGAGTGTCTTCGCTCATTTTTGCACAAATTTGACAAAGTGTCCCGCTCCGTCAATGCTTCCTTGTCTACGTCAAAGAGCCTTAGTGTCTGGTGTGTGACTTAAGGAGGAGCGCCCACTGCCAGGGTTTTACTGGAGTGCACCGCTTTCTTTTTTCCATTTCTTTTTCTTGGTCACGTCCACGCCTCGCTTCCAAGCAACACCTTTCACACTCTAAACCAGTGGTGTTCACACTGCAGGGGCGCACCCTCCGTGGGGCGCGGAGGAATTGCAGGGTGGGGTGTGAGAAAATGAGAGATTTAAAAAGAGCAAAAACATATTTTTCAAGGAGGCCTTTAATATATATTTTAAGTCACTCTTTTGAAATGACTAAATAATATCTATTAAATCTTTTTAGTTACAGTTTATAAATCAAAGAGGATGACGGTTAATACAATCTAAAATTCATTAGAGGAAGGTGCACTGGGAATATTGTTGGATGGGGAGGGACCGGGGAGGGAAAGTCAGTTATTATTTCCATTCATTCATTGAAAATAATACATAATACATAACATTGTTTGTTCATATTTAAATTTCCTTTCATTATTTGTTTTTGTTATTATTATAGTACATATATAGAGTATTTCCTCTTATCTGCCCCCGTTAGCTTGTGTGAACAGCGGGGTGGGGCGTCAAGTCCTTGAAATCCTAGGGAAAGGGTTAAAAAAAAGTGTGAACACCACTGCTCCACGCCCAGCCGAGTACCCCTATTCCTCCCCTCTTATTTTCTATTCTGTGTTTATTTACCATGTGAACTGGGCGGGACAAGCGTTTCCTTTTTTTTTTTTTTTTTCCAGGAGCTGACGGAGGGGGTGGAGCGGCCACAGGGAGCCCCGACATGCGCTCTGGCGGGAGCAGGGTGGGGCGGCGGCCTCCTTTGAGGGTACGATCGCTCTATTTCCACCACATCAAATGCCGTGGTCCTCCTTCGCCCTACAGCTCCCCATGATCTCTGCAGGAACCTGCCCTGTTCCCTGCGTGCCGCTTTCAGATAAAGGGAGTGAGGCGGTAAATAAAGAGAGAACAAGTTGGCCGACTGCTGCGCGATCCATTTAATTATGAAATCAATTAAAAATAAAACAACGTGTAATGAGGAGCGCAACAAACACGTTGAGTGTCTGGCGCTCGGAAATTTGAAGGCCACCGGACTCTGAGATAAAGGAGGAGATAACAGGTACAGTGCTTGTGGGGAGTAGCAGGTAAATGACGTGTACAGTAGTCGTGTACAGTACGATAGGACCAAGTGCCAGAATGGCAAGTAAAAGTGGCATCCGAAATGGCGTACGACGTACCATGCACTGCCAGTGGCGGAAAAAAATCCCGGGTCGAGCAAGTCATATTCCGCTCCAGGATTTTGAGGCGACCATGTGGATTTTGCAAATCAGCAGCGACCCAGAGGTCCAACTATGAGTGAAACCAGCCGGAGCACTGCATGGATGGAACAAAAACGTGGCAGGGCTTTTGCTTCCTGGACCTGGAGTTTTACACAGTTGATACAGTTTGGTGCCCTGTGTATCCCACAATGCATTATGGGATAGTGTGCAGTGTTTTCATACTACACCCGATCCATGGTGCTTTTGGCATAGCCTACTAGTTGAGCATACTATGGATTTGGACATAATAAACACTTATTTTGCATGATAAATAATATGATAGCTTGTATTTTTATAAATGTCAGCCTGTTTATGCATCGGGAAGTCTGTACATGTACCTCATCACTAAATCAGGGATCCAGGGTACAAAGCAACCAGAACCAGTGATTAACTATTATGGGTTAGGGTTAGGGTTAGAATCAGTGATTCTGCGGATTCCAGTATTTTGTGGATTTTAAGCGTTTGGATAGTGAACAACCGACTGAAACAACTTCCATCGTTTCCCACCTTGGGTGGAACCCACCGGTGAGCGGAATTCCACTGTGGCGCCTGGGAGCCTCCTCCATCATTCCCGGAATTCAAGCCCTGTGTATCGCCTGGCTCCGGCCTCCCGTTCACTATGGAGAGCAAGGCTCGCCCGCATCGGTGTTCCCCTCCACCAACCCAGGAGGAGTCTGTCGTGTTTCGGAGCAGCTTTTTCCAAAATATCCTACGATGTAGGGTTGATCTGTTTTCCCCTCCCCGTGCCGCGGTGTTGGTCTGGGCGATCAATACCTCCGATCGGGGGGCTCATCACCTTACAAGACTCCGACCCTATCCAGCGGAAGTATTGCTGCTGCAGCGTGCTGTGCGGGCCCCAATCAGTGGAGGACCCGATCAATACCCCTCAGCGCTGCACGCCTACGACTATTTCTTCCTCGCGAGGCACATTTCTGACTGACGCCGTTTTTTTTTAAAGAGGTGATAATTGGGTGCGAGTTGAACACAACAACCGGCAACCGGCCACCACAGCATCCAGCTCCACAGTTTGAGGTTTTGATTGGCATGCGCTTCGCTCCGTTTGCTTTGTCTCAGAGTCAGAATCGTCAACGCGTTTCTACAGATGATTATCATTAAAAAATGTTTTACTAAAAATGAATAATAATTAAATAAAACAAGATAGAATAAAAAGTAAAGTAAAAATAATAAATAAAGATAAAAATTGCCAAATATACACACATAGCGGAAAAATACATAACAGAAATAGACAAATACATAAAAATATACAGAATATAGAAATAAGATTCTATGCACAGGATGAATATTTGGTATGCGTATATAAGGTATTATTTACAATTCTGAATTACACAGTTTGTAATGGTTGTGTGTGAGTTTGTATTTCTAAGGACAGTTTAACTTTACAGTTTACAGTTTGACCCACAAGAGCACATTTCTCTTTGGTATATTTTGACTGGCTGTCCATACATTTATGGACATGGTTTATGGATATTTATGGACACTCACCACAACCCTGACATCTCCCCAGGTACGCAACCTGAGCAGCAACCTTTAGATCTGAAGGGCACAATTAAGGCTTTTGATGCTAGAGATGTATTCGGAGCACAATTATATTACGGGATGTCCGCTGTTTAAGGGAGGTCTAAGCGCTGCAGCGTCAGAGCACACATTAAATGAGGACAGGTGAAAGAGTGCTATTCTATGTGTAGAGATGCTAAAGTGGCTTTTGAAATTTAAAAAAAATGGTAAAAATCCCTAAACTTGATGAAGGTTGAGGATTGGGGGGTCACAATGCATTGTGGGATATGCTTGTGTGGCAGTTCCGCCTACCACATGCCACCAAGTGGCGTTTCCAGGGACCCCCGGCACAGAGACACAGTTTATTTTTGAGAGAGGGCAAGTTGGAATTAGCCCAGGAGCAGATAGAGATGTGTCATGACCAGGGCTCCTCTCCTGAGTGAGTGTGAGGATGGGGCTTTTACCTGTTGCTCATTAGACCGACCAACAGGTATGCAGCCACTCTGATCCTGGATCCCCAATTATCTAGGTCCAGGTCAGGTGTGGCTGCTCAAACCGCACCATCCACACACCACAGCTTGCATGAATATTGTGTAGTGTGTTGTGCAAAATAAGATATATTTCATTAGATCTATTATGTGGTCCAGGTACTTTTCGGCTACTATTTAATGCATGGTATGGTTTTTGGACACTCTAGAAACACTCGGACGCAGCGGATCTCTTTGAAAAACCCTTGAGACGTCTTTGACGTCTCCGCTATCTGACGGCCACTCCCATGTTAAATCAGCCCAGAATAAAAAAAAAAAAGACGTGTTACTTGTGACAGGCTCTCCCACATTTGACCCCCGTGACCCCAGAGGGGGCTGGACTTCATCATAACAATCATAATAATGATATAAGTAATGAAAACTGAATCAGCGCTGGAAAGTTTCCTTCAGCGCACAGGGCTGAACAAAGAGTGTGTGTGTGTGTGCGTGTGTCTTTTACCACAGCAGCGAGGGAGGTTCGAGCAGCAGCCGCTCTGGGCCCCGCCCGAACCCTCGCTCAGCATCAGGGGGGAAGAGTTTCCACTGGACGCGTGGACCCGCTGTGTATATGCTGAGCTGCCGCGGTTTATAATTAGAGCCTCTCTCAACTCGGGGCGGAGGCTCCTCCGGGAAAACAAAGCTCAATTCAGACTTTTCCCCCCCCGGAGAAGGTGCTTACAGGTCCCATCCTGTTGTTGGCCGCTGTGGGACGCTCCCGGTTTCCTTTGCTTTTCTTCCCCCTGATGATTCTCATTGTATGCGGAGTAAATGACTGTTAAACGTTGGGTGAGAGGTAAACGCTGGTGTATCAAAAAAGAAATGTTCTGCCTTTTTTCTTTTGGTGGAGTCTCCTGAGGCAGGGGTTACCGCACTTTTTCCAACCGAGGACCCCTTATACCAGAGAAAATAAACCGAGGACCACCCCCCCCCCCTTCACGTAGGTCCCAAAAAATAATTTGATATTCCCATTCAAGGGAAATGTGTTGGAAATATTTGTATCGCACCATTTTAAAATACAGAAGATGGAAACAATGTATTCAATTCAAATAACATCAAATAAATAAAAAAAGTCTCATTGTAGCGACACGAAATATCAAACACAAATCATGAGAAACGTTCTATAGAGGTGAGATTTGTTTGTCAAAAAGGAGATATATGCGTATGTATATATATTGCGTGAAAATAGGATATTTCTCAAAACTGGGAGACGTCCTTCAAAGGACGCAAAAAAAATTAGGAGAATTTATAGGTTGTTTTTTTTCCTTACCAAAAAGATTTCACTGACCCCCTGGCTAAGTGCCACGAACCCCTAGGGGTCGGACCCCGCTTTGAGAATCACTGTCCTAAGACCCCCGTAATCAAACCTGATCCATTCATTCTGATACATTATAAACACATAGACACCGATTTTATTACAATTATTTTACTCAAATCGTCCGAGGGTCCCGGCGACCCCCTTTGAGGGTCTGGCACCTCGGGTTGGGAACCACCGTCCTAAGGAGAACTGTACACCCCTATTTATTTGTTTTTCAAGATGAATGATTTTGAATTAGTTTTTTCATCGAGAAGCTTCAGCCCAAACTGTCCCGGTGGAACGCACATTATCGGGGGCAGCAGCGGCCGTGCTCCAGATCAGTGATGTCAGCCGTCCACTCCCCCTCCACTCCCGCTCCGTGGTTGTTATGTTGCTCTCCCACGCTGCAAGGGGGCAGAAAAATGAGAGGCACGCTTTGACGAGCAGAGACGGATTTTCCCCATCTGCGGTCCCGGTGACAGTTGCCACTCCGGCGACGCCGGTTTTCTCGCCTGAACCTCGTGGCTGTGAGCGTTCCCCTCTCTGAAGATCGAGAGGCATTTGGCGGCTCCCCAGCTGTTCCTCCACTGAACGCGTGGCCGCCGCCCGGTATTCCTGGCGTGGGCGCGGCCGTGAGGAGGAGGAGGCCGGGGAAGTCGGAAGCAGCGGGTATTGCCCTCCAGGGCGGGTCAGACGGAGGCCTCCGACAAAGGGGGGGCGCCGGGCGTATTTCCCGGGACAGACGGGGAAATATGTGGCAGTGTCTTGGCGTGCCGCGGCGTCTCCGCCCTCCCCCCTCCCGCCGCTTCATCTCGTGAAAGGTCACCGTATCAATAAGCCTCTGGCGCGGAGGTGGATTCATCTCGCCGGATTAGGGCTGCGGCTCCCCGTTTTCAAGCGTCTGCGGCCAAGTGAAGGAAGCACCTCTTCCCAGAGCTCCGGCGCAGAATAGCCCCTCTGTTCCACATAATCCATCTGGATCCATCGCGCCGCTTATATTTCCAAATGGTGACTTGTAATAATCCCGACGCTTGGCAGGAGCGCCGGCTGAGACGGGCGGAGACATTCTCAGACATCGACCCGGTCATAAAGCGGACGCGGCATACGTTTCAAATGACACGCGACGGGTGTGAGAACACAATGGCGGATAATGAACGAAGCCTGATTCATGTGTTTTCTGTCCGAGGCTTCCTACTTGGCGCCCGCAGCAAAGTTCATAGGACGAGCTGTCTGCTGGTTCTCTGACCGGTCAGGACTGCTTGATGGTTCACACTGGGCCACTTCAGGACAAGACAGAAACACATGTGGGGGATGCCCCCTATTGGGGACTGTGAGCAAGTACAATAAACAACCTGACAAGGCTTTTCTTTTTAGCTAGACAATGGCGTTTTGAGTGTTTCTGAATTGTGTGTAAAGCTGCCGTCGCTACAGATCATTTACATGAAGTAAAAAAAAAATGAAAAGGGGAAATGGCTGCTGGGATGACTCTCACTCCTCAGGATGTGCTGTGAATCAGCTGCATCGACTCAGGCCACCGCGTTAAAGCAGTGAAACACTGCCCCCTACTGGTGGAAACACAATATCTATCTATCTACATCTGTCTGTTTGTTTGGCTATCTGTCTGTCTGTCTGCCTGTCTGTCTGTCCTCCTGCCTGTCTGTCTATCCATCTACCAATCTATCTCACTGTCTGTCTGTATCCATCCATGTATCCATCTATCTATCTATCTATCTATCTATCTATCTGTCTATCTATCTATCTGTCTATCTATCTATCTGTCTATCTGTCTATCTTTCCATCCATCTGTCTGTCCGTCCGTCCGTCCCACCGTCTATCTATCAATCTAGAGAGAGGGATTTGAATAAGATACCCCAAAATAAACCATCCCTCTTTGTCCTTTTGTCTATCTGTCTGTCTGTCTGTCTATCTATATCTGTAATCATCCATCCATCCGTCTAATCATGTCTGTCTGTCCGTCCATCCATCCATCCATCTGTCTGTGTGTCTGTCTCACTGTCTGTCTGTCTGTCTGTCTGTCTGTCTGTCTGTCCGTCTATGTTGCATTGTGAGGTGATGTACAGTATGGATACCTGATGTGCATTTCCCAGTCACTCTGTATGAATGGCAGCAGGGTGTCTACAGAGTGATGCTTTCCTCTGTCGTGGTGCCACAGACGACAGAACAATGGGCGTAGAAACACGGTCCTGGTGTGGGACCGTGGGCTGCACCGCCCAACACCATCCAACCTGGTGTGGGACCGTGGGCTGCACCGCCCAACACCGTCCAACCTGGTCTGGGACCATAGCTTGCACCGCCCAACAGCCCAACCTGGACTGGGACCATGGGCTGCACCGCCCAACAGTCCAACCTGGTCTGGGACTGTGGGCTGCACCGCCCAACAGTCCAACCTGGTCTGGGACCGTGGGCTGCACCGCCCGTCAGTCCCAGAACAGCAAGAAAACCCTGTCACCTGTTTGCAGGGGAAATTAATTGGACAGTCCCCTTACGTTGCATCCGCCAGCACGGCGTGCAGCCATGCATAGTTTTGTAGCGCGGCCAGAGAAAAAGAGTTTTCTAATAATAGTCCCATTATTGAATCAGTGGCTTTAACCGCCAGTGAAATAGCCCCCAAAAAAAAAGAAATAAAGGAGGAAGTGCAACCGAAAAAATGGAAAGTTTTCTGCCTGGAAACACCGACCAGTACCCACCGAATCGTGTGTTTCTCCTTCTCCCTCTCTGATCTTCCTTCTCACGGGTGGAGGAATGGTATAGAACGGTGTAGTAAAGAAAGTCTCTGTCTGTCTCTCTATTCTCCTGTCTCTCTCTGCTCGCCTGTCTCTCTGCTCGCCTGTCTCTCCGGTATAGAACGGTATAGTAAAGGAGGAAAGAGAGAGAGAAACAAGACGAATGGGTGCATGAATGAGAGGAGCAGAGAATAGATAGAATGTAGACTGAGAAAAAGGAGAGACACTGAATGGGATGATTTGATAGATGGACAGACAGACAGACAGATCGATCTGAAAGAGGGATAGAGAAAGCTCATCATTTGGGGAGATTTGGGAGAACACCTGTACTGTGCTGTCCCTCTGCTCTCCTGTCTCTCTGCTTACATTTAGTCATTTAGCAGACGCTTTTATCCAAAGCGACTTACAATTATTCAAACACCGACGGACGCAGCCATCAGGAGCAATTAGGGGTTAAGTGTCTTGCTCAAGGACACTACAGCATGCTAGCAGGAGGAGCCTGGGATCGAACCAGCAACCTTTAGATCACTAGACCACCAGCTCTACCTCTCCTGTCTGGCGGCTCTCCCGTCTCTTTGTTCTGCTGTCTCTTGGCTCTGCTGTCTCTCTGCTTTCCCGTCTCTCTGCTCCCCTGTCTCTCTGTTCTGCTGTCTCTCTGTTCTGCTGTCTCTCGGCTCTGCTGTCTCTCGGCTCTCCCGTCTGTTTGCTCTCCCGTCTGTCTGCTCTCCCGTCTGTCTGCTCTCCCGTCTGGCAGCTCTCCCGTCTCTTTGTTCTGCTGTCTCTCGGCTCTGCAGTCTCTCTGCTTTCCCGTCTCTCTGCTCTCCTGTCTCTCTGCTCTGCAGTCTCTCTGCTTTCCCATCTCTCTGCTCTCCTGTCTCTCTGCTCTCCTGTCTCTCTGCTTTCCCGTCTGTCTGTTCTCCCATCTCTCTACTCTCCTGTCTCTCTGCTGACCTGTATCTCTGCTCGCCTGTCTCTCTGCTCTGTTGTCTCTCTACTCTCCCGTCTCTCTGCTCACCTGTCTTTCTGCTCCCACTTCTTTTTGCTCTCCTGTCTCTCTGCTCTCCTGTCTGTTTATCTGCTCTCCTGTCTGTCTCTCTGCTCTCCTGTCTCTCTGCTCTCCCTTCTCTTTGCTCTCCTGTCTCTCTGCTCTCCTGTCTGTTTATCTGCTCTCCTGTCTGTCTCTCTGCTCTCCTGTCTCTCTGCTCCCCCATCTCTCTGCTCTCCTGTCTTTTTGCTCTCCCGCCTCTCTGCTCTCCTGTCTGTCTCTCTGCTCTCTCGTCTCTCTGCCCTCCTGTCTCTCTGCTCTCCTTTCTCTTTGCTCTCCTGTCTCTCTGCTCTCCTGTCTGTCTCTCTGCTGCCCCATCTCTCTGCTCTCCTGTCTTTCTGCTCTCCCGCCTCTCTGCTCTCCTGTCTGTCTCTCTGCTCTCCCGTCTCTCTGCCCTCCTGTCTCTCTGCTCTCCTTTCTCTTTGCTCTCCTGTCTCTCTGCTCTCCTGTCTGTCTCTCTGCTCCCCCATCTCTCTGCTCTCCTGTCTTTCTGCCCTCCCGCCTCTCTGCTCTCCTGTCTGTCTCTCTGCCCTCCTGTCTCTCTGCTCTCGTCCTCTCCTGTCTGTCTCTCTGCGTTCAGAACTGCACCAACATCTGGCAGCAGAGCAAGTGAATTTGAAAGGAGCATCTGCACGGCAGCGAGCAGCCGAGCAAACAAACAAACAGTTCTAATGGAGCAGTTGCACTTTGCAGCTCAGAAATACAAGGTTAGATTATTCAGCATTATCCAACATTATTCAACATTATTCAACATTTTTAGACAACGCTGGGAATTGTTGGACATGGTTGGGAGCCCGCTTTTCCCTAATTAAGCAACGGAGGTGTTCTCCTCTGCTTATTGATCCACAGCGGGGAGGGAAACGGAGAGGCCTGGCCTGCGTCGATCAATGCGGTTGCATATGGAAACGGACGTGGGAAGGAGGCATAGTGCAGCACTGTAAACCCCTCTACAGTGAGATAAGAATGTGCAAAAATTGTCGTCGGACTGGGTGACGACTGGGTGACGGGCTGCATGCACGTGGGGGCTGCATGCACGTGGGGGCTGCATGCACGCGCATAATGCACCATGGCATGCCGTTTTCCGCCTATGCGAGGCGGGGGTGAAAAAAGAAGGCGCCGCCGTCGGTGCACAGAGTTCTGACGCCACGGAGAGCCCTGCACACTTGAGCGGGGTTGCGTGCCGTGAGGCCCCGTGATTGGTTGCCGGGGGGGGGGTCATGTGACTGCAGCCCGTGCTCCCCTGTGTTGGGCTGTGGTAATTGAGGCTTCCATATGGTATAGATCAGATGGAGCTCTCGCCACAGCATTCTTCCAGCGTGAAGGCTCCGAGCCTCCGAGTCTGTACCACTCGTACGCGGGAGCCTGGCGAATCACACTGGGATGTGCGCGGAAATAGAGAGAGGGCTGCGAATAAGATACCCACCCCCCCAAAAAAACGTCCTTATCTGTCCTTTTGTCTGTCTGTCTCTCCGTCTGTCCGTAACATAGCATGGTATTGACCCCTTAAGGGTAAAATTCAATTTTTACAGCCGCTGATAGAATAGAGATCAGAAAACAGACCCTTACATCCCTTTCCCTCTCTCTCTCTCTCTCTCTCTCTCTCTCACTTTTCCATTTGTTTTGCTTGTGCTCTAATTTCCCCATTCTCTCTATCGCTCGATCTGGAAACAAGAAGTCCTCTCTCTTCCTCTTTCTCACTCTCCCTATTTAACCCCTATTCATACTCCCCCCCCCCCCCCCCCTCCCTCCCCCCTCGCCCCCTCTTTTATTAATACAGAATAAACACCTAAGACGGCAAAACTGCGTGTAATTAAGCTCAAAGGACGGTGGGCAGTGTTTGTGCTGGATATCACAGAGGTAAAAACCCAGCGTGGTGTTTGCAGCGGCGGCGTGCTGCGCGCCTTTGTTGTGACGTATAATATTAAGTTTTTTCTTTGAAGGCGCGGCGGGGCAAAAAAATCCTGCCAGCACGCGCGCACGCTTGTCCACGCTTTACCGGCGAGTAGGAGGTTTTAATAGGGCCCGCTCGTCTTCAACATCCGTGTCATGCGGAGATAGTCTTGTGTGTCTTTCGGGGCTTTACACCTTGATTTGTTGTGCTAATTTACGCTCGGTAAACACCTCAGTCGGAGTAAACCAGTTGCGTTTGGACAATTTTTTCCCCCCCATTTCAGCCTAAATCCCATTATCTGCGTGAAACAGCGAAAAATACATTTACTTGCTTTGTGGATTTTTTTTGTTTTGTTTTGTTTTATTGTTCAACACTTTGCCAGTTTGTGTCATACACAGAATCAAGAGATTGCCCTGTTTGGTTTACTGTTGAATGTACTCCGTTTTCCCAGGCAAAGACAATATATCTTCAACTTGTGAAGATAAAAAATGAAAAATGATGGAAAAAACCCCACAAACAAACAATCGAATCCTCTGCAATTTAATACAAGACGTGAATTTGGACGGCGACACGATGGGGTACAGTTGGGTTATTGGGGACCGCAGGGTTGTTATTAGGCCGGGAGGTGGAGCAGGAACACCGAGATGCGCGGTGAAGATCTTCGTATTGCACTTTCCTGTCTATGTGCGGACAAATGAACTGAGTTGCGAACGGCGTTTGGTCAGTTTGCAGAAGCAGCCTGCACAGGTCTCAAGTTTTACTCTGTCGAAATACCGTACGCCCTACGGCCATACTATGGATTCGGTGAAATGCCTCGCATACAAACCAGATTTCCCGTGGTGAGTTTCCATCCTATGCGGAAAAAAGCATTTCGATTTGGGGATAATGCACAGAAAATAGCGTCAATCTGATGGATGCATGAGCCCTCCACGGCCTCCGCCCGCAACGCAGGATTTCCAGAGAAAGCCGCTTCTTTCAGATCGCGTACGTGTTTTTTTGCGGTTTGTGCTCTGGGCTTCCTCCAGTCGGTCGCGAAGAAAACAAACGACGGACGGCAGGCCGGGATCCGACGTGGAGCTCTGTCGCCGTTTGCGATTCTTCGTCGCCTTTCTTTGTTGATATTCTCCCAGGCCACACAAAGAACAGAGCTTCTTTCATCCGCGGCTCTCGCTTTCTCTCGAGCGCCGCCTTCTCTTTTGGCGACGGAGTCTCCCGTCTCGCTACTTTCGCGGCAAATCGTTGGGTGTCCACACGGAACTGGACGGGCCCTCGGGCGGGCAGGGCCTCAAGTGTCAACGCGCCGGAAGTAGGACGCTGCAAACGACGGGCTTGAAATGTTCTCAGCGCAGACAGCCGAGGCCACACGTCATCTTACGATATTGCGTGTATGGGACGCATATCAATTACTGCAGCTCCTCCATCTCAGATCCTTTGTGTTGGGTGGACGGCACTCCAAGTCTCAAAACTGCGACGTTTTGTTTTTTTTCTTCCAACATCCGGGTTAACCCTCGAGACTTCTCCTTTTCTCAGAAGTTAGCCACGGTCTGATCTTTCTTTTTTTTTTCTTCTCTTGTTCACTTGAGGTGGTGGGGATATTTAATTGTTTTTCATTTTTCATCTTTTTGTGAACGTTCATCCACGTCGAACTTTTGCTGATCACAACCGGCTCGGCTGCTTTACCCAATCGCCGTGGCTGCCTTGACGTCCCTTTACATCACATTACGTCAAGTCAAGTTTATTCATAATAAAACTTCACGTCATTTCACCGATGGCTTCGTCCAAAGCGACCCACAGCGACCGCTTTGTCGGTGGTATCAAACCAAGAAACTCGCTAGGAATGACCAGCATGAGTAGAGGTTTTTTTTAGCATCATATTTTTCTCGGGGGTCTTGCGTATGCCCCGTTGGCGCATGGCGGACCCCGCCACCAACAATGGAAACAATATTATAGGGGGAGCACATGCGTAACGCAAACAGATAGATAGATAGATAGATAGATGCAGAAAAATGTTTTGTTTTTTTCAAACAAAATAGCTTGCATTGAAATAGGCAATAATAATAATAATAATAATAATAATAATAATAATACAATTTGCAACATTAATACAAAAATAAATTGGCAATATACAATGAATCTCAGGATTAACTCAAAGATAGAAAAATAGGGAATGCACAATAAGCAATAAACAAAACAAAATAACAATTCTTAAAAAAAAACAACGATGCCAGCCAAACAAAGTATTCAATGTTTTGTTTTTTAAACCAAATAACCTTACGGGTCACCGCTTAAAATAAACAAAATGAAACAAAAAATAAAACGCAAGACGCAAACCCGAGCAGCGCGCCCCGCGGACCCGGGGCCGGGGAAACGAGGGCGCACTGTCCCTTTAAGGATCCTCGGCTGCGCTGCCTCGTATCGATCGATCCTCCATTTTCCAACACACAGCGGCGGCAGCGGCAGCGACACTCGGTCCACCCGGAGCGGCCAGGACCCGGGGCAGGCATGGCAGCCAACATGTACCGGGTCGGAGGTAAACACACCCGCTCAACACCTCGTCTTTCACCCCCTCCCCCCTCCCCTCCGCCCCGCTCCCTTCCCACCCCCTCCGCCGCTTTCTTCCCTGTGCGGCGGAGGCCGCCGCGGGCTGCCTTCCTCTTTTAATTTCCTAAAGCCGGAGAGCCGTGCGCTTGAGCGGAGGAGGATGATGATGGTGACCGTGAGGAGGAGGAGGAGGAGGATGGCGGCGACGAAGAGGGGAGAACCGGAGCCTCCGCCGGAGCCTTTTTTTTTTTTTTGAGGTTGTTGTTGTTGCTTTTGCTTTATTTCGTTTTTATTTTCTTAATTATTGTTTATTTACCAACTTTGTGGCCACAGCACTAACTACGCGCCGCCGTTTCGCCTTTATTTGTTTATTTAAATTTACAAAAATATATTTTGAGTTGAACTTTTTTTTTTTTTTTTTTTTTCCCCCTCCCGCAAAAGTTTGGTGGGGTTTGAGGGGTGAACTTCGCGGGGTTGGACTTTTTTGTTTGTTTGTTTCTTTCTTTTAAATGTCGTTTTAATTGACATGTACTTTGCGGGACGCTGTGATTCTGCCGTGCTCCATTATTGTTTAAAAAAAAAAAAAAAAAAAGTTGCGATGCGGTTATAACGTACCTGCGGAGCCGCACACGGGCCGGCGTCGGGGTGTTTTATTTTCATGTTTTTCCTCAAGCCCCGAACCGCCCTCGTCGCCGGCGCGGTTCAGCTTCCGCTCCCCCGCCATTGTTGACGGGACTTGACGTCTCCTAATTTCTGACGTCAAGTCGCTGACCTCATGTCCCACCGTCCTGCATCACACCCACCTCCAGGTCATGTTGAAATGCTGTGTTATTTTCAGAGTTTCGAAAGCCTGGTCGCTGTGACGCGAGGATGGACCGGAGGGAACAGCTGTCTCACGCCATATGCAGCTCTTACTGTACCGCTTCACATCCAGGCACCTTATTCTATATGATCTACTTTATATATATATATATGCACGCATGCATGCAGTGGCTTAATATCGCTGTCAGACTTAATGATGATGAAGTCCAGTTTAGTCTTTAGTGTCCGCGCCCTGGACAAACTTAATTGGCTTGAACGTCTTGTCACGGGGCTTGGCTTCCTTGATCGGCGGCGTCGATCTGACCGCTCACTCGGGCAGATTTTGTTAAATCTACTTTTCATATCCGCCCCTTTGGCCGCTTCTCGTCATTCCCTCGCCGTCAAATCGGACCCGAGTTTCCGCGTCGTCCCCGCCGTGCGTCCTGACGTTCGGCAGGAAGTTTGTCCTAGTATGCTGAGAGTCAGCGCGGTGCGGCCGCCGTTGATGGTTTTTTGGGGGATGATGGAGGGGGGGGGGGTCTACCCACCTCTCTGAGTGAATAGTAAGGACATTTACGGAGTGCTTAAAGTAAGTTTACCTCGCCGGCTGGACGCATCGCCTCGAATTCTTATCACAGCTACGATTACTGTCTTTCAAGTAGAGCTCCACGAGCAGTAAAGGCCTGAAGACGACCACGTGGTAGAATATAGTAACAAGTCAAGTGGATTGTGGGTAAAAATAATCAAACTTTTTTTTTTTTTTTTTAATCTACGTCTTTGCTTCGCTTGGAGAATTGGGTCCATCGGATCCTCTGCACCGATATTATTAGTGGTATCTATCTATCTTCCGCCTATTTATGAACCCTTTTTGGATGAAATGGAAACATGTACAGTGCTTACATCAGTAACTGTAAAGCACAAGACCGCTCCTGTTTTTTTAAAATGTATTTTCACGCTCATTAATCCTAATGCGTCCAGGGCCGGTAGGGCTCTGTTGGGGCGTTTGAGGGGGCGGCGGTTTCTCGGCGCTCTTACCCTCCGTCCGCGCGCCACTCCACACCAATTGAGCCTTCCGCCGGGACAAAGCAGGGCTTTTCTAAAGATGGCCGACACTTTGCAAGACAATGCTGGATCATCATAGAAAAGCAATGACTTCCCATGTGAGTGAAGCGTGGACAATAGCTGGCTCAGCGGGCCTTGATGTCTTTGTTTTACCGCGCGGGCCGCAAGCCGCTCGCTTTTGGCGCTTGCTCCTCAGCTTCGGCTCCGCTCCCCCTCCGTGCGTGCTGGGAAAAGTGACAAAAGTATGGGGCCCTAAGTCTTCCCATCTCCTGCGGGTTCAGAAACGCGGCGATTGGGAGAAAAGTAGGGCCGCATACTTCAAAGGAGGGCGTTTACTATTTCTCTTAAGGGAGACGGGGGTGCAGGGTTTGACGAAACGAGCCAATGACCAATAACCTTTCAAACTCACCGGCCCTGGAGGTCCTCTGCTATTTTCTTTAAAATGTTATTATGACATCAAGTTATTTTTCTCCTTGCGTGAGGGTTTTCCATCAGTGCCACTTGCCCGTGTGTCATTGATGATTGGAAGCACTATAAACTAAGATGTGAGTTTATAATCCACGCGTGGGCTTCTCCTGGCGCCCTGGGCCTGTCGAAGCCTTTATCAACTGGCCCCGCCGGGGGTGGAATTCACTGTCGGGGCCGCCGGGTTACTGCTGACGCTCGAGCGCTGGGATGCCGAGGAACGGACCTTTTTAACCCCGGTCTGATGACTGGCGTGACTCGAAGGTCTTGGGTTAGTTTCCGTGTGCCGTACGTGTCAGCCCCTGTTTCGCGCTCAGGTGATTCCGCTCGCATTTAGCTATCTGCACAGGCCTGGGAGTTCTGGACCACATCCGCAGGCCATCCCTATGCAAATGAAACCTGAAAAGCACTGTCAGTGTTCTTCTGTTTTTGGGTGTTTTGTAACACGTATCTTGCGTCAGTAGGAGTCACCGATGCCTCGGCCTCGCTGCAGAACGTGTCGCTGCAAAGAGACGGAGGAATGAAACGTTCTGTTCACGCAGTGAGGCTTTAAAGGACTGAACCCGGGTCAAATAGGGTTTTAGCCAATTTGATGGTCAACACACACGTGTTACGTTCACCCCATTACATATTAAAAAAATAAATAATAATAATAATAATTTGTTATGTTTTGTATTTACGGGTATTTTAACATTTTTAATGATATGATGAGAAACTCCCCTCAAGAATATCTCCTGGTGCGGCTGGCAGCTATGGCAACACGTCTTTTGTCAAATATCCATAATTTTTCTGTATTTTCTCAGTTGTTAGAGGAACGGCACTTCTGCCTTTTTCAAATGAAATTATTAAACACAAAATACGGTATATTGAAGTATCTTAGACACAAATGTGTTATTGTGGGACTAGGAGATTTTTTTTTTTTTTTATGGTAGGTTTCTCACAATATCATTGGAATTTTCCAAAAAACCCAAAAATGGAGACGAAGGAAAGAAAAAGAAATGTGAGCTATCATAAGAAAAAGGGCTGTAGGGGTAATGTAAAATGTGTGTGAGGACTAAAATAACACTGTCAATTTGACACCGGTCCTCTGCTTTCAATTTGGTTCCTTTTTTGAATGCTTTGTCCACAAAGTAAGGTTTTATCATAGTGAAAATTCTCATGTCTTTTTTTATTTTGTATTTTGACCCGTGCCGATAGTTTTCAAATCAGAACCTATAATGGGGGAACTGTTTTTTGCCGAGGAGAAACATCTCCAGTTTAACTTGTAACTGGTTATTTTTCTCCTGCCAGTGGCCCCTTTCTCCCTCCCTCTCTTCTCGCAGGTCGAGTTGGGGTTCCCACAGGGGGAGCTTAGCTTAGCAGCGCTGTGGCCCAAATGTATAAACAATGCGTACGCCCAAAAAGTTTGCATATGGCTCTTTCCACCAGAAACCCCCTGGTACAGAGTCTGTGGTCGAGGACTGACTGCACTTACTACGGTGGTTGGCCTGCGTGTTCTGCCCTACACTACTACCATTAAGTCTGAAGCCAGATCTACAGCCTTGGCTTTTTTTTTTTTTGCTTCATTTCTTTTTCAATTATAGGTTCAAATACATTTCTTTAACAACAAAACATGGATGTTTTTCCAAAATGGGCCGAATTATGGTGTGTACGGGACCAACCGGTTAATTACTGGTGTAATTCTGATTGTGAGCTTAAAGCTCCTGCACACTGGCAGAACTTCATTTTTGAGTGAGGTTCATAAAATGGAATTATGAGTGATTGCGACAGACAGGTTTAAAGAAACCTGATTTAAACATTGCTTACGTTTCTGCTTGTGTTCTAATTTGGTGATAAATCCGCCGACAGTTGTTTTTTTTTTTGTTTTTGCTGCTTGGCATCTATTTGTGTGTGTGTGTGTGTGTGTGTGTGTGTGTGTGCGCGCCACCGCTCACCTACTGACGTTGATATCCCGAAAAGTCCTCTCCCACTCACTACGCTTCAGGTTTCATAGGTGAGGAATTATTTGGAACTCAAATTTTGTTTCATGCGGAGGTGCTGGAAAGCCCTTGAACCGGTGGATTGACAGAGGTGTTTTGTTTTACAATTATGCCTGTTGAGTTTGACTGCGCACGTTTGAATAAGAACAAGCGGCGGCGGCCCTAATTCAGGATGGATGAGCGATCGGGGACTTGTACAATCACTTATGTTTAATTAAAATATCCCTCCTTTTCTTGAAGAAGGACAAAAGGCTTTTCTTAAGGCGGGCAGCTCGCTAACGTTTCATTTCAGTTTAAGACAAATTGTGGAGCATCGCTAATGGGGGGAGAGATGGGGCTTGCCTTTTGGATTTTCCTTTTTTTCCATCCCAGTCCAGTCGGGGGTTATTTTGCGGTTCCAAAGGATCTGTGGGATCTGCCCAAATCATCATTTTCTGTGCATGACCACTGAGGGCTTTATATCCTCCGACAGAGACGTGAGAGGAATAGAACAAGTTCTGCTGCTGAATAGGGGGGTGGGGGGGGTGTATGCTGAGCCCTGGGGGGGGCTGTATTGATCTGAAGCTCAACGCTTCCGGAAAACTTGTGAATTTCACCCAGTGGAAGTTGGCGTTCCCTTCCTAAATCTTTCTCAACGCTCACAATGTTCGTCAGCATGGAGACTCACAGGGAGTTCCATGCGTGGAACGCCTGCGATACATTTAAAGAAAAAGAGAAGTGGGGGGAAAAAGGTGTGGGATTGATTCAGCAGGAGATCGAATTACCTGCCATCGCCATAGTAACCTCCATCCACACTACCTGTATGTCACACTGAGCGCTGATCTATCCTGCTGTGTGTGTGTGTGTGTGTGTGTGTGTGTGTGTGTGTGTGTGTGTGTGTGTGTGTGTGTGTGTGTGTGTGTGTGTGTGTGTGTGTGTGTGTGTGTGTGTGTGTGTGTGTGTGTGTGTGTGTGGTGAAGCCGCTTCTTTTCTTTATTTCCTGCTTCACCCGGCCTCCTTTATGCATATAACTTGAGCCCAGCCCGTTTGATTAGCACTCACAGAAACATGCTGGTTCTTACGGACATGCCCCCGTTTATTTATTTTGTCTTGAGACCCCTATGTCTCTGTCTGTCTGTGTTACCTCTTCACATTAGGGCTGCAGAAACAAAATTTGAATAGAATTTTAACATTTAAAACAAATCACTATTCGAATGCGGAAGTTGCTATTCAATTGTGTGTTTTTACATTATATTATATACATACACATATAATAAATATTATAATGTATTATTTTATATTATATATATTGTTTTATAAATAAAAAAAATTTAATGTTTGGCTCACGTTTGCAAATCAATTCACATGTGTTGAGCAATGAAGTTGAAGTGAAGCACATTGGAGAGAAATATTCCCGGTAATGTTGTGCGAAGGTGGTGGAGACGCACCGACGCCCACCCCCCTCTCCTCCGGCGTTCCACTGTGTGTATAAGGGAGAGTAGTGCGCCTTTTGACCAGAACGTCCAGGAATTCCACAGATGTGGCAATGAAAGTGGGGAAGTAAACCCGACCTTCACCGACGGTATGTCCTCTGGTGCAGAGGTTCCCAACCACCGGGTCGCGGACCGACGCCGGGTTGCGGGTTATTTGCCACCGGGGGGCTGAGAGAACGCGGGCGGGATCTGTGATCTGCTCCACGTGGGAACGGAGTAAATGAAATACGTCTAGAGTTTTAAATATTTTCCGTGTTTGGAGAAAAGATTGCTCTGATCGGAGCTGCGTAACGGTGCGTAACCCATAAATTTGAGCATTAAATATTTGAATATTAAAAATCATCAAGCATCCAAATTCAAATGTGATTAGAGGAATATCTGCAGCCCTACTTGACTTGTATTTTATTATTCCAGAATAGATTATTGTTTATCTATTTCTGCCTATCTTATCCTGTTTTCTCTCGCTCTCCTCTACTCTATTCTTCACACCATCAGCTCAGCGCTACTCTCTCTCTCTCTCTCTCTCCCTCTCTCTCTCTCTCTCTCTTCCCCTCTTGCTCTCTCTCTCTCGTGGTGTCTGTCTGTCCTTATCGTCTGCTTGCCTGTCTGTCTCTCTGGCCTGGTTTAATTTAACCTAGCAGTATCTCTCTTTTGGGGGCTCAGCAACATGCCTTGATTGGCTCGCACGAAATTTGACTGCACTGTGATGTCACAGCTGCCGGAGCAATCCGATTGGACGAGTCCGCCGCCGGCGGGGGGATGGGATGGGGAGGGGGTGGACACACACGGTGAAGGCCGTGGGCACATGGAGCCTGAGATGGCGGGAGGGCTGGCAGGAACGGAGAGAGTGAGTAGGGCTTCCCGGTGCCTACGGGCCCCCTCTTTCTTCCTCCCTCTCCCTCTCCCGCTCCTTCTCTTTCACTTGCTCTCTACCGGGCTTCACCTCCTCATATGGTGGAAAGTCTTACTCTGAGCACAGCCCACGCTACAGGGCGACTGCGGGTCGCTCAAAAGTAATAATTCCAAATTTTAATGACCTTAATGGATATCGAATCGTATAAAATTTGGTCTGAAAAGACTTCAGAGGAAACATACAAACCCTTCCGCCAATTTGCTGTTGCTGGATTTTTGGCAAAGACCAAAGAAATAGTATAAACGACCAAAATGTGAGGACAAAATGAACGTATGCATCGTTTTAATTTCACTAATGAATTTGATGTACGCTAAGATGGACGTCAGCGTAAATCTTATATGTGAAACTTGAAAACGCTGTTAAAATGGCCGTAAAATGCATTTAATTGGAACTTGAGGCCGCAAGCTCTAACTCCAGTTTTCCATGATTCTTTTCTCCAGCTGCGGAAACAAAAGCGGACCGTGTTGTTTTCACTATTAAACACCGAAAACAAAAGTCCTCCTCTCGTGGCGAACATGCCCGGTGTGGAAGAGGGGATGGCTGCCCTTAAATACCTCAAATTCACACAAACTCTGAGAATGAGAGATGACTCACAACAAAACCCACACAGAGAGTGAGCGTCCATCATGTGACTCCATCTTTGTTTTTTTGTTTGTTTTTTTTTGTCCAGGTCACTTTTTTTTTTGACTCATAGTTATTTCCTAGAGTTTTAGTTTTATGTTTCCGAGGTCGACAGTTTGGCGTCATTTCTGTCCAGAAACCCCGTTTCTATTTTCAACTTGCTCACATTTATCCCGGGAGAGTTCACTCTCCCGCACACTCCATATTCCAGAACTTTTGCCTGTGGAGGGAGGGGGGGGGGTCAAATAACCTTGCTCAAGGGCATCTTCACTGTAGCTGGTCGGTGTGAGTTGGAAGATGCTGTCGACGGTGGTGGTTTGAACAGACAACCTGCAGCTCGTGGAGATGGATCGTGCTTCGCGTTGCTCCCAGGCACCGCTGATCTGGTTGCAATGGCTGCTTGAACATTTTATTTTTATTATTTTTACCAATTGTTTATTTGTTAGACCTAAAATGTTATTTTTCTTGCTCTACTCAACCTGAAATTTGACAACTTTTCACTCAAATACTCTCAATGGTTGTAATAGTTTTGATAGTAAATTATTTTGTGTTTATATTAATATTTGTCTTTAAAAGTAATATAAATGGCGATTAAGATTAATGTAAGGACTCGGGAGTTGCTAGGTTTAAGAGGTGGTTTAAAGGGGCTGCCTTACGAAGGATTGTATTTGGAATAGCGGTCCTATGGGAGGTGAAGAATTCTAAAATGGATGCCTCTTCATTTCAATGGAAGTTGCTCACTCGGTGCATTCGTCTAAAGCGGGCCAAACAATTTCCCAGGTTTCTGCCCGTAGAGCGGGTGCAATGGCGTCTTCACGGTAGTATGTCCAGGAACAAAGCCTGTAGCAGTTGGCCAGGTTGTTGGGGGTCGATTTGAAGTCTCGAGTTTGGCTTTACACTCGTCAGCATACAGTGCCAGAACTTTATAGATTTGGACTGCGGCGTGGAGTCTTGGTGTGTTGGGCAGAGGGGGGGGGGACTGAAAGATACACATCCACCTTCCTTGAACATGAACGAGAGACCTGTCAGTCAAGGCAACCATGCCCCAAATATAACCTCCAAGCCTTAATATATTCTATATGGGAACATTTTCAACTTTCCAAATCTGAGCCCAGACACCCATTGAAAGAAGTAAACTTGGATATTGAGAACCTAAAGTCTTGTGGGGAAACATGTATTGACCTTGTATTTCTAGCAAGAAGTTTTGTCCTTTGTATATCTCAGGTAGTGTCCATTAGGTGAACTGCATTTTAAAACACTTCCGCATTCGCTTCAGCCGTAATGGTCGCTATACACCCACGGCTTTGACCTTTGACCCTAAACCTTCTGGTTAAAATTGAGCAAATGCACCCGAGAATTGTCTTGGAATTTGCTCTCGCTATCAGGATAGTCCAGCTGAGCATGAGCCGTATATTAGCGATAGGCGGGCCAGCTCTGACATCACCCAAACCCGCCGGCATTTGCCATTCATCCACCCGCAACTGCCCGACACCTGGACTATTATAAACATTTAGTCATTTAGCAGACGCTTTTATCCAAAGCGACTTACAATTGTCAAAGACCGACGGACGCAGCCATCAGGAGCAATTAGGGGTTAAGTGTCTTGCTCAAGGACACTACAGCATGCTAGCAGGAGGAGCCTGGGATCGAACCAGCAACCTTTGGATCACTAGACCACCAGCTCTACCTCCTGAGCTACCATCCCCTGGTAAAGATCTGCATCCGCATAAACCGGCTTTTTTTTAATTTAAATTTATTTTTTTAACAAATGCACCAGACCATGTTTTTCCAACCGACATATTTATTGTAGACCTTATCTTACATTGAGATAAAGACGGTAAATCTCTGAAGATTTACCGTCGCTGAAGACACCTTCGCACATGGCGTAGGAAGGCGAAGGCACCGTGCAACTGAAATTGACTTCCAATACAGAGTAATTGACTTCCAATACGGCAGGGTTATTTTTATTTTTTTAGTTTGCAATTTTCCCCTCTGCCGACCTTCCCTTGGCCAACTAGAAATGCCCACATAACTGAGACGTTAACTTAATTATTAGGTCACAATTCTGCTTGCGTCCAACACATTCTTGTGACTCAACTGATGTAGCAAGACGCCTCTGACTTGGTGTGCGTGTGGATCTGGTTGTAGGTTATTGTCTTTCTCCTGCCTTTTCTCTCTCTGGAAATGCATCGCGGCATAAACATAGAATGAACCTCCACACTGTGGCGTTGCAGCAACTCTTCCATTGGCTCATTGTTTCAAACATGTTTCACCCTCAGAAGGATGACCTTTAGCTCAGGCACAAGCAGATATGTACTAACATGAGACAATCGGTACCTTTTTACGTGCACACATTAACTGGGATAAGATAAGATGTTACGGTGTACATAGGGAAGTGATGGGCATTTCAGAGACTTTCCTGAAAATATCACCATTACCGCTTATTCCACCTGTCCGATCATTTTAAAATCATTTTATAGAGCTATTTGATTTGGCCGACGGTGAACAGCGTTTCATCATGACTGCAGAAGTGTGTGAGCGTAGTGTTTGCCTTGCTCTGGTTCGCCCGTTTCCTGGTGAAATTCAAGTATCGCTCATTTCTGACCGTTTGGGGCATGCGCCGAACGAACGCGGCGTCCACGGTACAATCAAAGTGTGTACACGCCACAGTTAAGGGGAATGATCAAATAATCTCGAACCGTCCGTTGGAACATGCTCAGTGCGTTGTTCAGATCAGATATTACAAATACGGTATTTACATAATGGTTGTAGTAATATGCAGAACGTATTGCGTGAGGTCTTTAGTGAATGACTAACGGCAGTTTGTCATCACTGTCCCAAAACCTAAAGAAATCGACAGATGTTCCCCTCTCTCTGTCGTCCCTTGTCTTTTGCCAGGCTGTGTGGACAGGTGGAAGTGTGTTTCTAGTTTGCAGACGTAGCTGTCACAGGTGCACTTTTCGCGTGCATTTAAGAGCCACGACTGCACCGCAGAGGAAAGGAACACTTGGGGGGAAAATCTGTCTGTACAGTACTCAGACACAAAAGAGTAGAACCAGAAGGTAAAACGGGCATGAGTGGGACTTATGCCCTCTGCGCCAACACCCGTCACTGAACATACTGGAGGAATGAGAGTTTTTGTGTTCACACACGTCTCTTTCCTCATGGATATCAAGGCCTTGTTTATCCTGAACCATTACGGTGGTTTCTAGGGTTTCTCCGGACGAGCCAGTCAAATCAGCAGGGGGCTGGGGGTGGGAGACTCTGTGTATGTCTTGGGAGAGCGCACAAGATCGTGTGCGTGTGTGTGTGGGTGGGGGTGGATGGGGATGGGTGGGGATGGGTGGGTATGGTGGGGGATGGAGGATAGCTCGAGCTCAAGGCAGACAACCAAGTGTGGGGTATAATCTGGCAGTTCTCAGCCAAGACACATGCAGGGCACCCTACCAAGGCGCAGGCCTGTGGGGACGCCCTGGTGAGAGCTAAGCCTCCACTAGGCCTGGAGCGGTGCCAACACACACACACACACATGCACACACACTGAACATTCAAGCAAAAGCATGTAGACCCTCTGCAGACATACATCGACATACACACATGCATACATTTATGCACTTTAAACACACAGATGTGTCTGCTCACACGTGCACTTGAAGGGGGTTGGAATTAAAAAGAGCTGTGAGACAAAGCACGGAGGCAGACGAAATACGAGGCTGTGTGTGTGTGTGTGTGTGTGTGTGTGTGTGTGTGTGTGTGTGTGTGTGTGTGTGTGTGTGTGTGTGTGTGTGTGTGTGTGTGTGTGTGTGTGTGTGTGTGTGTGTGTGTGTGTGTGTGTGTGCGCTCTCTCTCTCGTTGTGCACTTGAACATCTCATTCAGTTAGACCCCCCCCATCGCCGGCTGGATCTGCTGTGTATAAAATTAACCTAATCAAGTTAAACTAACATTTCGTGGATGTCTGCATTGCAGCTTCCTCTCGACTAATTAAGCTGTCATGATTTGTTCCAACTGCAAATCATCCTAAATGCTTGGATAACCTTCCAGAACGCTGAATGACATTCTGTCCCTTTCTTCCCTCCCTCATCTGCCTCCCCCTCCTCATTCTCCCTGTCTCTCCTGCAGATTACGTTTATTTCGAGAACTCCTCCAGTAACCCACTGCTGATCCGGAGGATAGAGGAGCTGAACAAGGTGAGTCGCTCGGCCTTCCTCCAGCCGCCGCTGCCGCCGGCGCAGTCTCCGCTGAGACTCCGGAGGCAGTCGCATCTGCACCGCGCGGCTGGATCAATATTCCCGGGACGTGGTTTTAATTTCAGTTCAGCCGAGAATACTTTGACACGGATTGAGCGCCTTGCTGCCGCCCGAGTTGGACGGTAATATCCACGAGCATGCGCAGGGCCGGGGTTCACTTTAAGACGGGGTTGCCAGGGCGGCAACCATGCAACAACACTGACAAGATGTGGTTGCAGAATTTTCATATTATCATATTATCATTCAGTGATGATAATCCCTCTTAATTATGGTAGTCTATATTTCAATCTTCTCAATTATTTAACCTTGTTGGCGGGAGTTTCTAAACATATGGACCCGTACCGTTCCTTTTTTATGCAGTTTTAAACATACGAAAAGTGGTCGACAACGGGGTGAACAAGACGGTTGCCAATGGCCTAAATCTGGTTGCCCGTGGCAACTGGGCTACAGTCAATGTCAGCCACCGGTCCATGTTGGTGCGAGGGCTCCGCTTCGATGGCGGCTCCCGGCCCACGCCACGTCAGGGGGTCGCCCAAAAACCCCCAAAACTTGGATCCCCAAACGGAGTCGAACGCCTACACTGATACGCTGATGCTGCTTCGCTTCTTTGTGCAATCGGCTTTAACTACAGCATCGTAGAGATTGCAGAGTTTTTATTTATTTATTTATTATTTTGTTATTTGAATGCCTCAGTGAGCGAACAGGCTCACATCATTACTAACGGTCAGCTGAGGGAATCAGTTGACTGCAGCGCCCACGTGGCTCTGCGACATCTCAGCGTCAGTATCTATAATCACCTTTTTTTGCCGTTGTATTCATGTTATACACTAAATGTTGATGCATGTACGCATATAAACAGAAGTTAACATGGAATAGCTAATGTTAACTTGTGAGCCCAATATGAGCAGGAGGTGGGTACGCTTAAATACACAGTATATACAGTTATATTATATGTAATTATGTCATGTGTAGCCATAACCTAATTTGAGTATTATAAACCCATTT
Organism: Zeus faber; assembly: GCF_960531495.2. Taxonomy (NCBI): domain Eukaryota; kingdom Metazoa; phylum Chordata; class Actinopteri; order Zeiformes; family Zeidae; genus Zeus; species Zeus faber. Next base: position 7,039,706 of record NC_137198.1, on the reverse strand, counting down.
CATTTTTTAAATCTATTTTTAAGAGGAAACACTATTTTGAGGACAAAACAGAATCCTCAATGGAAAAGTCCAAACACCGTAACACACGTCACACACACTGTGATGTAAAAACCGTATTTCAGCCGTTCTGCACAGCCCTCCACATGCCTGTGCTGAAGTTGAAATAAGTCTATAAAAGTCCACATTGGGGAAGCGTCCAGAGCCCGTAAGAAGGCGAGGCCTCAGGTGAAACGTCCTCCTTCTCCTCCTCCTCCTCCTTCTGAGGTAAAACAAGCAGCGGGAGCTGCGGCAGGAGCCTGTTCCCGTCCCAGAGCAGAGCTGGATAATATGGAGGCTGTTTAATGTGACTGACACAGAGCTCAGACTGAACCTTCTGCTGTGTCTGTCACTGTCACTCCCCCTGCTCCTCAGGGATCTCTCTCTGTCTCTCTCTCTGTCTCTCTCACTGTCTCTCTGTGTCTGTCTCTCTCTCCCTCCGTGTCTGTCTGTGTCTCTCTCTCTCTCTCTCTGTCTTTCATTCTGTCTGTCTGTCTGTTTCTCTCGCTCGCTCCCGCACATTGCCAAAGCAAATGGAAAACAAAAGAATAAGTAAATATAACGTAAAATTAAAAACAGAAAAATTTGAATGTTACAGTCAAGAATATGCACAAATGAGCGGTTACCTAAAATAATACGACATTCAGTCTGGCAGTGATCTTTTGAATCGGTGAACCCTAAATGGTCATTACTGCACTTTACCGACAATGACTTTAAAATGAAAGTCATTGTTTACAGGTGGCCTGTTTCCCAAAGACCAAAGACCTGGAAATACACTGTAGCTCTGGGATGGCTCCTTCTTTCCCCAAATCCTTTCTCCAAAGTTTGTTTTTATGAAAGCCCTTTTTTATTTAGACCAGGGTTTCTGAACCTTTTTTGGATGAGGACCCTGTTTTTACGTCCCAAAGTTCTGGCAGGCAATTGGAGATTGTGACAAATGTTCTTCTTTTTCTTTTTTCTTCTTATTATGGGTACGCACAACTAATTGTATGCGTTACAAGTAACATTGAACTGACTGCATCGCTGGTCAAAGTGCGGATATTCCACACTGGACACTAAGCTAAAACGTATTGTGACCACCTTTATATCACAGAGCATCACATTCACATGGGTTACATAGAAATGATGAAAATGTATTATGTTTCAAGCCTATTTAACACATTTTTTCAGAAAAAATAAACATATCCATGAAATACTAATATCTGTCTTTGGAATATTATTTACTATACTCTATACTATAGTTTTATAATGACCGCACTTAAAGTCTTGTTTCTGGTCTGACAGTTTTACGTTGTTGCCCTGATATCAGATCAGATGATCGTACGTGGAATATTTTTGCCAAATCGCGCATCCCTAGCACAGTTGTGCCCTTATACGGTGAGTGAGAATCTGCAAATTCAAAATGTCTCTCCATTTAACGGAGCGGTCAGTGATGACGTCACGCGAGGAAGTGAAGCCCTAGGAGCTAGAACCACGTTGTCGCCTTCTCTATGTCCCCAAACTGAACCCAGACCTCTCCTCACACTCCTCCCACCCCCCTGTGTCCTCAAACTAATAATTACCTGCTAAATTTAATTTGTTCAATAATTCCAAGTTAAAAAGTGATAGATATATCTCTGTATCCCTTTGCAAGCGCATTTTCAATACTTAGACAAACCCACAGACTTGCAGAAAGTTTGTAGAACAGCTTTATCTCAACGTTCGTTCCTATTTATTATTCTTGAATCACCAATTTAAATGTTAAACAAAAAGTTAATAATTCACCAGAAACGCCACAACATGCATCTTTAAAGCTCGAAATAACATTTTAACACACTGCTGATGCTCTGGTTTCTGCGGTATCCCGGCCGTGGTGCTCGGATGCGGCGGTGGCTTTCCAGGCGCGGTTGGCTATTTTGCTCAAATGTCAAGAAAGAAAATGATAAACGACCCCATTAGCTCACCTGAGACGTAGTGAAACGAGGCTCTGCTTGACTGACGCAGTTTGTCAGTCTCAACCCGGTTCTGATGGAATCAAATAATGGTCATTCATATTTTGAGCTTGTGATATGGTTTGAACGTGTATAAAAGTTTTGCAGCTGTAGGAATCTTTTTGCATGTGTGGTTGGGGGGGGCTTGTGCACACGGATATAATTCGCGTGTGTGTATTTGTAGCTCGGGAACGGTGTAGCTCCGTATGTGTAGTTAAAGTAATATTTTCAGCGGCAAGGTTTTACAAAGTCTGAGAAACGACACCTATCGCGTCAAATTTGTCTCAAAACTCGAGTGCACGGAACAGTATCCACGAGCAGCAAACTATCCTCACACGCGGAATACCATCCGGCGTCCTCCGCAAGCCGAAAAACATCCGCCATCCACCACAAGCACAAAAGCATCCTCACACGCGGAAAACCATCTGCCATGCTCCGCGGTCGGAAAACCACCTTCCGCGAGCGCATTTGTGCTCCGCGTGCACAAATGCGGTGCGGGTAGCGCGGGGCTATGACTAGCGCGACACTCCCTATGCGTTGGCCGCTGCACAACACGCCCACGCTCCTCGCGTGGCCTCGTCCACTTCTGAGACTTTAGAGGCGGGGAAGAATAGACAGTGGTTTATGTCTCTGCCCCTTTGATTGGTCATTTTGAATATCGTAGAACGTATCAGAAGAAGTAGTTAAAATGCACAATGATTGCACATATCCACAGATACATTTTTATTTGATGTTATTTCTTTGTTCGTTGGTCTTTTAAAAAAATATAAAATCGTATCAAAACAAAAGAGAAATGAGGAGCAAGAAAACTTTTGAAAGCTCACAAAAAGGGGATCCCTTTCCAACCCCCTTAAATGCATCTACACATTGACTGTGATTTCATTTTATATATGAATAGTATTTTATACTAAATTGCTTCCCAGATAAAACATTGTCATATTTGGGGGAGTGGATGGTGAAAGGAAACAGAATGCTACTCTAATGTAGTCGTTCCACATGCTGTGCACTTGCTATATATTTTAATTGATGATTAACCAGCGTTTCTAAGTGTGTTTGGAGAGACTACACAATGTTTACCAAGGCACCGGTCCATGCTGGTATAGCCAGTGGTTATGTCCCACGATGTCCACTAGGTTTACAATTATCGTTGTATTAGTAAAATAATTTATTCCAAAATGTATTAAAATTGTCTTAATTCTCATTAATTGAATTTACAAAATAAAATTGCCGATATTTCTGGGGTTCCGGTGTAGCCGGTGGATTGCCGGAAGACTTCCTTCCGCACAAAACTCTCACTCATGCATCAAATATTTCTAGAGCTTTAAAACATTTTGACACGCGTGCAAATGATGTGTTTGTGTGTGTGCACAAGACCTTTTCACACATACACAAAAGATTTCTACGGTTGCAGAACTTGATTACACATTCACGAACCATTTCACAAGCTCACAATATTAATGTCCATTATTTTATTCCAGTTTCTGAGCAGTTTACAAAGAGGCTGGCATTCGAGCAGAGTTCAAAGAAGTTTTTATTTATTTATTTTTGTATTTAATCTAACTGCTTTATTTCGTGTGTGTGTGTGTGTGTGTGTGTGTGTGTGTGTGTGTGTGTGTGTGTGTGTGTGTGTGTGTGTGTGTGTGTGTGTGTGTGTGTGTGTGTGTGTGTGTGTGTGTGTGTGTGTGTGTGTGTGTGTGTGTGTGTGTTCTGCAGCTCTGTCGTGGTGCTATTTTTAGTTTGGGTCCATCATGGCTGCCTGTGAACTTCATCCCTATATTTCCCTCGAACCGTTCTCTGGGACGTGTTTATGTAACTGAATGTGTGTGTTTGAACAATGCAAATACACTGTAATTATTTTTAAGCCTTCAAATACACAGGTTTTGCGATGAATTTTTCCTTGGGCAGCAAGAATGAAAATTAAACACAAGTAAAAATGTCTTTATTTTATTAAATTATTATTATTATTTTTTTAAGCCAAAATATCATTGTTTGGAGACTTAAACATATTGAAATGACGCCTGATCTTCTGAGAAATGTCATTTGATGCGCACACTCTCTTGCTGTGGCGCTGGTCCACAGTTGAATGGATGCAGCATCAACATTCTGCAGCAGTCATTGGAGAAACAATGACTGCTGCAGAAATGTAGAAGTTAGATTGTTGTGATTGTCGATAATGCTGTTTGTCCAAATAATGCTCAGCATTCCTGTGATCAGCTCCGCGCTTGGAACATTGACTGCAGCTTTACTCTCTACGATGCTGCCGCTGCTATAAAAAAAAAAAACGGAATCCTCCAACATGCATTAGTTGAATCAAAGATGTTGTGGTTTTTGATCACTCTGTTTGGGGAAACGGCTGCTTTCCACAGACACTGTCGCACAATATCTATCTTTCTCAAAGCCGCTCGACTTTGAGAAGAAGTTTTAATTTATTGTCGTAGTGGTGTTCAAAAGGTTAAAAAAGATCCATGAAAATCACGTATGTTTTGAGGAACGAAAACCCATTATTTTATTTTATTTATTTAATTTCCAAAATGTTTTTTTTTTTTTAATATTTATGACAGTCCCATTTTCTTAGACCAGGGCTTCTGAACATTTTTGGACGATGACCATTTTTTTAGGTCCCAAAATTCAACATTGTGTGTGTGCCAAATTTTTTTTTCTACCTTTGTCATTCCAGCGCGGTCTTTGTTAACATCAGCTTATTAAACCTGAATAAATGTGTTCGATACATTTGAGTCTTTCTTCCAGTTCTTCAGCACAAAATAAGTGTGCGAGATGCGTGTGCATGCTCAAAATCTCCCCGACATGTTTGGCAGCCTTGCTTGTTGCCGTGGTAACGCCAATTGTCTGTTTTATTTTTTATTTTTGGTTTGTTTTTCAGACAGCCAATGGGAATGTGGAGGCCAAAGTGGTGTGTTTTTACCGGCGCAGGGACATCTCCAGCACGCTCATTGCCCTGGCAGACAAACACGCACGTGAGTTTGAGACAACAAAAAGCTCAGACGTTGTTGAGTGACCTTCATTTTGTTTTTATTGTGTTATGTCCAGAAATCTTTGGATTTCTTTGTATCTGGAAAAACAGATGGAAAGAAATGTTGGTTTTTTTTGGTGGAAATCTCAAAGATCATCGGGGGCTTTACAGGAGATGGTCAGGTGGTGTTCTCGACCCGCAGGGCTGGAACCCTATTGCTTTTGCTCTGATTTTTATGATTAATAAAAAAGTATCCGGAAACACGGAAGTACGCACAAATATGGTTGAGGTCTCGTCGGAACCGGGACTTTTCAGACATCTTGTGGTTCAAGTTGGATCAACATCGATAAGCAAAACAACGTTTGCAAATTTACCCCGGTTGAAGAACGGTGGCGCACCTTGATTAGATGGAGGCGTTGGAGTCTTTGTGACATCATTGTCCGACGTTATAAAAGTCCTCGGAGTGTGCGTCTCTCTCCCTTGTAAGGCGATCCGATACGTATCTAGCAGTATCCGTTATCTGGTAATTGCCGTTTTGTGACCAGGAAAATCTGTTGAAGTCCAACATATTTAATTCTCTCCGGTCATAATGTCTGGTGAACATAATTTGAATTAGTGTTGGGGGATAAATAAAATAACAATAACAATCGGTTTGTTTTGTTTTACCTTGATGTCAGAATAAAATAAACTTGATCATCTCAATAAAAATGATTTGATTTCAAGTCGTAAATATTTGTAATATTTATAAAAAAAAATGTAAATGGCGGGGATTAGACTATAAATCTACACGCCTTCATGATGTCATTCTTTAAATAACCTGCTTATCAATTGTTTTTGAGCTCCATTAACACAGATAATAATTGACCTGAACCTCTCCCATTTGTCCGGGAAAATGAAATCTTCCAGGACGCGTGAAACGGAAGCTCTGGAGTATAGATACATGGGCTGTGATACGATTCAGGGACCATTATTTTTAATACAGAATGATTCAGTGCTGTGCGATAAAATGCAATCTGATACAGTTCTTAACATTTGTTTAATTAACTAGAAAATGTAGATGTATAATAAATGTATAATGTAGAAAATGTTCATTTTCCATTATAAATTAAAATAAGCAAATTCTATACAAGTACAGTATATCTTAAATTTCTGATTATTTGTGTTTTTGGCAATTTGTATACATACAATTTTTATATATATTATGGTTCTTGTTTTATGGCATTTAGATACAATATCTAATATATTGGGATTCTGTAATATATAATATAATGACCCTGGATGCGTTGGTTACTTCGGGAAGGTGTGTGTGTGTGTGTGTGTGTGTGTGTGCGCGCGCGTGCGCGCAGAGAGTACGGCGGGAGAAGTGCTGGGTTGTCATCTTAACGGCATGAAAGTAACATGACCTGTACCGTTAGATCAGTGAGTGTTCCGCAGCTGCTTGGTTATTAATGCTAAAGTAGAATCGGCAGCAAAGCTTCAGTCAATCGATTTGTAACTTCAGAATAGGGCCGTCGACCGCTTCATGGTGCGTTTAGATCGCGCCAGGGCTCCACGTATCAATGTCGTCACATTTTAACGTTGAAACCCGTTTCGGTGAATCGTGACACCCATAAAAAGTCTGGTTCTCTGGCTGCTCGTTCACATTCTGAGAGTTGTGCTGTGTAGACCTGCTTGTAGGATGAATGTCACGGTGAAGAATTTGCACGGAGGGAGACAGGGCTCCGAGCCCGACTTGATCTGAGGTCTTCCAATAGCGTTCTTTCTCTCCTCTCCTCCCTTGATACGTGAAATGTGACTCTGTGATGTGCGCGCACGAAGCCACTTTGACCTTTGTGGCGTCCGAATCAGACTGCACCAAATTTTTCTCTTTCACCATAGGCTTGGGCAGATTTACCATTAAATCGGCGATCGACCCCCATCGATCGTAATTGACACTGACGACCGACGATTTAAAAACATCTTTTATCCGCCAGTAACAATCCGAGCATTGAAACAGTGTAAGCGCCGTCTACCGTGTTCTGAAACTGGAGCGGCGAGAGGGAGGGAGCGGGGGAGAAGGAAAGAGGGAGGGAGGGGGCCGGGGCTCTTGCCAGACTTGGCAGGAAAATACCAAAAATTCTGACATTCTTTCGTCGGGGTGGTCAGCGATCACCCCGACGTCACACGAGACGGGTTAAGATGCCCGTTGCATCCGACGTTGATCTTCGGCCCCGCCGCTGGAAATTTGTGTGTGGTCTGATCCCAGCTTCACGGAAAATCTGAAAACTGTAATACCTACCTAACACGACTGAACTGGACGCCCGAAGATCGCAGTGTGAGGATCGAACGACGTTTGCAGTGCGCACACACACACACACACACACACACTCGGTTGAGGTGTCGTGAGACCCGGGACGTTTCGGACGTCTTGTCGTTCAAGTTGCTCAATGTCTATGTACATAGAGAAAATAAATTAGTGGGAAATCTAACTTGCATTGTGAATTTACGGGCCGTAGAAGAACGTTGAGTATTTTTTCCTCTTCCAATCCGATCTCGGGATTTCCCTCTCGAATTTCGCGGGTTTGTTATATTTCGTGTCTGTATTTTGGGACCCTACGTACAGTGATTTGCGTGCTCTTGTTGCCATGTTTGTACGAGTCATTCTATGTGTCCTGGAGCTGATTTACGAATCTCAGAGTGGGCATGTTAGGACCCCGCGGTGCCGTCTGTCGTGTGTGTGTGTGTGTGTGTGTGTGTGTGTGTGTGTGTGTGTGTGTGTGTGTGTGTGTGTGTGTGTGTGTGTGTGTGTGTGTGTGTGTGTGTGTGTGCGTGCGCGTGCGCGCGCGTTTTGAAGGGAGACTTTCCTCCCCGGAGGGCACTTGGAGCTCAACTCCACTTTCTGCCACTTCGCAGTGCGATGTTTTGTGAAATTAAAGAGCCAGTGACTCACCTAATGCCGGCGCAGTTGGCACACCGCTGTGTGTAAACAAACTTTGTGTTGTGTGTTAAGATAAGAGCATTTCTTTTCACCAGCATGTTATTATCGCTTCCTCTCTGGTCCTGTTAGTTGAGGTTTGTGTATATTGTGCTAAATACAATAATGTTCCAGGGCTGCAACAACTACTCTATCAGATTCCTTTCTTTCTTTTTTTTTTTAATTTTTATTCTTTTAACCAAAACACGCCATATGGTGTTGACTATGGTGTTACCACATTTAAAGCTAACTTCTGTGTAGTTTTACTTCAATTGGCTCTAGTTTTCGTTTTTCAACCATTTTAAAATAGTTGCAGTATAGTTTCTTTAGTCGATTTGGAACATGCTGGTATTTTGATGCTCAGCAGACAAAATTCTTCCTTATGGGACCTTAGGCTTGTGATGATGATGGGTTTACTCACACAAAAGGACAACAAAAGAACGCCAAATGCGTAAAAAAAAAAGTTAGGAGGATGGAAAGCAAACCGTTCAACCACAGGCTTTCAGCAGTGTGTTGTCTGGTGATGCAGTTAAATTTTGGGGCCATAGGAGCCTGATAAGTTGCCTGACTGAACTACAGAAAGACCCTGCGATGGACTGGGGTCCCCTAACAGAAATAACGCAGATAAGCCAATGAATGAGCACCCAGAAATGTGTTGGAAATTATATTTACTGAACTAAGGGAAATTAAATCCATTCATCTACTGGAAGGTTTGGGTTCAAATCCCTGGTATGGCAAAGCATCCACACTGTGGATATACCTTTGAGCAAGGCACTGAATCCCCACCGGCTTGCTTGATAAACCTGTGAAAGGGAGCATAAATAACCATCCATCCACCTCTTTCAGCTTATCCACGACTCGTGTTCAGGGACGCGGGCGGCTGGAGAGGAACAACACAGGGCTTGGACATGCGTATTTGAATGGTGATTTGTCCACAAGTAACTTTTAACAATTTGGCCCTGGGACTGTACAATAAACAGTTTATTTTAGGAGAAGTTCTGGGATTGATCGTCCCACCATGTCCTGACGCTGGCGGTGATGGAGAGCTGGAATCAATTTATGTCCTTTGTGCAGAACGACTATCTCATATCTTCGGCGGTTGGTTCCACCACCTTTAGCCGTTTCGATTTTATTTATTTATTTATTTATTTATTTATTTATTTATTTATTTATTTATTTTTTATTGATTGAGTGCCGAGTGCTCCGTCTCCAGTGATACCAGCTCTGACTGGAGTCTGCCCCTAGTCACTGTAAACACAATGCAAGAGGACACCCTGGATTAGATACCAGTCCTGTTACAAAGAAAGTACCCAAATGGGAGTAAATATTGACTTGTGCAGGGAATATGCTGTTGTGAAATCCTCTTTGTGGTAAGGAGTAACAAAAGCCTAACATGGTGGCAGTGTTTGCTGTATAAGGATTTTGGCACTGGTTGGTTTTTGGATTTGAATGCCTCACGGCCTGTCGGCCATATTCTAATGTTGTAAATGGCTTTCATACAGTGATTTGCGCTTGTTTATACAATGGCAACAGTATGCTGTTAAAGAAAGAAAAGTACAGTTGCTATGCAGTTTTAAATATATGAAACTTTAACGATTTGGAGGCGAAGTGCAACGCGCATACAGGCTTTATTTAGGGACTGAGCTGTTCTTGGTTTTAGTTTAACTTTACGCATCCAATTTGGGATTAAAAATAGATAATCTCTGCGGTCTGTCCACCAGACGTTAAACAATGATTGTCTAAATGAATTGTGATCAAAATGCATTACATGCTAGCTGCTACTAAAATACATACTTTTTAAAGGGAATAAAAGTAAAAGGTCTTGCTTCAAATAGTTCTCATCGATTATTGTTACCCTTCTGTATAATTTACAAGGACCACAACATCGGAATCATTTGGGAAAGGGTAGGCTTCATAATGTAATTAATCAGGGTAGAAAAGCTAAACGTGCGTCGCTTTATTTCCAATATAATTGTCATATTGATGATAAACCTGCACAGCAGTTCTTGTGCCCCAGCCCGTTGTGGCAGAGTTACGCCCATGATAAGGCTGATATCTGTTTAATTGTGAAGGGAAAACACAGTTGGTTTATTACAGTTTTGGGCTGAAAACGCAGATGGAGGCATCGGGATTTGTAGTAATGCACTGGAGAATTTATCAAAACATCTGCCTCCCGTGTTGGAGTGATCAATAACAAACTTGTAATCCCTTCTTCATAATCTGCAGGACATGAGCTAGCTGCTTCTATGGGTGTTTTTCTGCTCCATTACGCTGATTAGTGATTTGTTATTAATGCCCAGTTCAGACTACCTGATTCTGGGCCGATTTTCCCACTCGCCGACTCGGTTTTTGGAGATCTCCGAGCACGGCCCCAGATCAGAGGAAAGGCATCGCCTGCTCCTGTGAGCGACGAGCGTGTGGCGTGAACCGCTCACAACACGATCACACTGCAGAACAGATATCAAGCAGGTTTTATATCTGGTCGAGTCAGGGTCGACTCGTTGCGTCACCGCCGAACAATGAGAGCAGACACGGAGGGAGGGGGCGGGGACAAGGAGAGACGGAGGGACGGGAGTGCACGGAGCCGCGGCCAGAAACACACAACATACCGATCTTACTTTTCTTCTCTCGGTTTTTAAATATATTTCTTATTTGAAATTTAGCTTTTTTTCGTTTTACAGTGATCAAGAATATAATCAAACATGAATAATCCTGTACCGCCCGTGGTATCCCGTTGTTTCCGGTGCTCATGCGTGTTTTCGTGACAAAACGTAGTTTGGAGACCCGACATACTCGCCGACGATTCATCCTGGTGAAAGATGTTGTAATGTGTGACCCCCTGTTGCTTATCAGTCATGTAGTGTGTGAACCACAAGACTGCAACATTCCCCATCACAAGACAGAACGTTGTGTAGTGTGAACAGTGCAGCGATCTCACGACTCTGAGAGTCGTTGCAGTGTGCCTGCGGCATGAGGAGCAGAATGCCGCATTTGTGTTAACTTGACACACATTTACAAAGAATGAATAAGACACTGAGATAAAAAAAAAAAATACCAGCAATTTGAAAAGTACAGAATGCAAACAGTGAAATACAAAATATAAGCAAAATAAAGTATAAATACAATTGGCAATAAAATACAACTAACAACAACGAGGGTGAAAAAGCAGCAGCAGCAGCGAAAAGTACAGTCAAGGTGCGGTGGACAGATATGGAGTGATGTGTAGTGGGGTGTGGAATGACGTGTGGTTGGTGTTGGAATATTGCACATAATCAGTGTGTTGGAGTGACATGTAAGAAAATACTGCACGTGCCCAGTGAGCAGCACATCAGTCTTGTGGGACTGAAGGAGATGTTGGAGTTCCGTAGTGCCACAGCCTTTGGAAAGAGGCTGTGGTTTTTTACGGTTGTAGCTCCCACTCTCTGCAACCGTCTTCCCTTGGTTATAAAAAAATGCAGTCAGTGGATAGTTTTGAGAAGAGTGTTAAAAACTCACTTGTTTGGTAAGCACTATGTTTTGTAGTGTGTTTGCCTTCCGTGTGGTTTTAATGTCTTGATATTGTTATTTTCAGTTTTTTTACTTTTTTATTTCTATTTTCTTTCTTGTTTTTTATAATACAGCACCTTGTAAGTCTTGTTTGGAAAGGAGCTTTACAAATAAAGTTAACTTACTTACATTTGCTTTGTGAATGAAGCGTTTGGCAATTTAAACGCTGTCACCCATTCAATAATTTAAATTTGAGGTTTTCTAGCTCAAAATTTACATTGTGCGTTCTCAATTTTAAACCTTATTTCATTTAATTTGACTTTTTTTTCACTGCACAGTGCTTCAACAAAACTGTCAGTCTAATGTTCAAATGGAAATTGACCCATTCTATACTCACAATTCTAAAATAAATTGTGTCTTTTCAGCAATGTGCTATAACTATGCAACTCTGTGTGCTTTTTTAGTTGTGTACATGCATCTTTTGTGTGTGTGTGTGTGTGTGTGTGTGTGTGTGTTTACTTGAGTACTTGTGTGTCCATGTAAACACATTTGGTTATTTGTGTGTGATCCCATCACAGTGGACGCCTCAGGCCGTATCTGTGGCAGAGTATTTTGTTCTGTTGGACCGGACCACACAGCATCAGTCTCGATGGACTGAGTGTCTCTATGAACGAATGGAAATATTTAGTGTGTGTGTTTGTTGAAAGATTCTCATAGTTTAAGCTACTATAAAATAAACCAATGGCTCCGCCATCTTTTGACAATTACATGAATTGTGTACATGAGTGAGGCCAAAATTCTGTTATAATGTAATATCGATATTTGGGATGGACATTATATGTGAATAGTACTTTTGAGTCAGAGTTTCGAGTAAGAGTGCCAAGTCCTCACTCCCACTACAGTGTAGCAAACACTTTGTAATAGCACCGTTATCTTCAGTTATCATAAAATCAGATGTATCATACAGAGAATATCAAACTGACGAATGTTCAATGAGTGTGTGTGTGTGTGTGTGTGTGTGTGTGTGTGTGTGTGTGTGTGTGTGTGTGTGTGTGTGTGTGTGTGTGTGTGTGTGTGTGTGTGTGTGTGTGTGTGTGTGTGTGTGCTCTTTGAGCGGTAATGCTTTGCACCGACGTCATGTTACCATGGCATCTGGGTTTCGATGTTGCGGTATTGATCCCGTGAAGGGTATATCGGTGCACTTCCTAATAGACACTCCAATGCTTTGGGAGGGACTGGTGTTCCAGCCGGTTCCTTGTGGTTCTATACGCTCCTATGGGCTCTGGCTGCACACTGCCGCCGCCGGCAGCAGCAACAGTTCAGCCAGCGGCTCCCAGACATTTGCAATATGTGAAAAATGCACGGCAGGAATGGCTGCGCACCACATGGGTGTGGGCTGCATCCTGTCTGGAGCTGCAGCCCTCTGCCACCAGGAGAGTGTGTGTGTGTGTGGTGTGTGTGTGTGTGTGTTGAGCTCAGGGGTCTAAAGCTTGAATTGCTTGTGGGTATTTTTAATTTGGTTCCGTTACGGATCAGTGCAGTGCTGTTGGAGGTGTGTGTGCATGCGTCGGTTTGCCTTTTTTTGTTTGTGTTTCTTTGTGTGTCCGTGTGTGTGTTCGTGTGTGTCTGCTGTGAGTCACTGATCAAATATTTTCCTTGCGGAGAGTCAGAGCACTCTTTTCGACTCTTCCTCCTCCTCCTCCTCCTCCTCCTCCTTGGCCCTTAATTTCAGCCTCGGCCCCTCCCCCTGTGATCACAGGGGCCTGCTGAGTGGTCAGGCAGGGCACCCAGCTTGGCACGTTCCCCCCGCGGCCTCACCTCCTACCATGTTAAATTTTTTATTTTTATTTTCCATGAACTGACCTTAGTCTGTGTTTGGGTTGTGGCTCCTTCTGTCCCTTAGATAAATAAGGGATGCTCTTGATTACGGGAATGCATTCCTCCCTTATAAGACAATCCGATACCTATCTAGATGAACAGGCTGGGATACGATTCAGGGGACGATACATTTTAAAACAGAGCGATGTTGTGCAATACGATGCAATCTGTTACGGTTCTTAACATTTGATTAATGTATGACATTTATAATGGTAATGCAATGACATAAATTTCAATTATAAATTAAAATAAGCCAATTCTATAAAAGTGGCATGGCTTACCTTTAAATAGATATATTTCATAAAAGACTAGGGAAGTATTTTTGTTACTTGAGGGCATTTAGATATAATAATATCATATATATTGTGATTCTGATCTCGTAATACAGGTACTCCTCACTTAACGACCAGCTCTCTGACCAGTCTGTATTGTATGGAGCGTACAATACCGCGACGTATTGTATCGCCACGCCCCCGTACCGTGAAATAACACAGGTCCTCGCTTATCGACCAATTTGCTTAACGACCTGGTCCTAGGAACGGAACTTGGTCGTTAGGTGAGGAGTAGCTATATATGGTATGTAATTGTAATTGTTGTAATGACCCTGGATGCATTGGAGTATTGTTTATCGTCATTTATAAAGTGTTTTTTACTGCGGGCGGTTCACAAGTCTAGCGAGAGGGAATGTGCGGCGCAATCTTGTTTGGGGGTGTGTGTGTGTGTGTGGCAGGTCGGAGGGATAAGTGTTCAGTTGTTTGGTTGTCAGTTCAAGGGCGTAGGTTAAGGCCAAATCAGTGTCCTGGAAGACTTGAATTTCCCAGACAAACGGGAGAGATTCCGGTCAAATATTATGTGCTTATTGAGCTGTAGAACAATAGATAAGCAGTTCATATAGAGAATGACATAAGGCATGTAGATGTATAATAGTTTTTATTGAATATTCAAAATAAAATATGTCCCGTCAGTTAACGCCATTCTTAAATCAATATTACAAATATTACTACTAGAAATCAAATAATTGAACAATAAGCAACAAGTGCAGCTGCTTTAACATTTAACTGAAATAACATTTTGATCAATTCAAAAACAAAACAAATTTGACAAGTAGGTCGAAATAAATAATTAAGTTTGTGCTGTTGTCCGTCTTTGTCGGGACATCTCGTCGACATATTTTACACAATTGAAATTTACCGTCTGCTTTGGGTTGAAATTTAAATATCCAAAAAACACCAAACTATGGATGTATGTGTCCCTGTTGTCAACCATACATCTTTCTGCTTCTCCTCTGGGCGCTGTGCTTTGTCTCCGCTCCGTGTTTACAAGCAACCTGTCCACGGGGGAGGGGGCGGTGCTTGGTTCTCAAGCGACAAACGTGATTGGTCAGAAGTGAACCGTTAGCTTTAGATCGTCCCAACTGATTGGCTTTCCGTTGCAACTTGCCGAGCGCGGAAACAAACAGATCCGCGGAATTATTTCATCGAAATGATCCACTCAGCACTAATTCAAATTGTGCTTGAAGCGGAATTATTTTCCCGGACGTTATGACGGGAGGGATTGAAATACGTCGGACTTCAACAGATTTTCCCGGTCAGAAAACTGCAATTACCAGATAACGGAAACGCTGCTTTACACCCTTCCTCTGGATGCAGTTCGCATTATGTCCTTCTGTCGCGTCTGTATTTTACTTCACCTTCGCTGGGATGCTTTCCGGGCAGGTAATTAAGAAATACGGCATTAAAAGGCATGAAAACCGCAAAGCGGAAGCGCCGTCTCCGTCTTCTGGAAACGACTTTAAGTTTGGCCCCTGGCGTCCGACCCGGAGGCCCTCGGGAGGTTTCATCGACGTCGTTCGTCTTCTCGTCCCGACGAGTTCTGTTTCCGGTGTGCTGGGCAGCGTATCTGGGAATTCGTGCGTTTTAAAAAAGCGTCTCGGTGTTTGTGCGAGTTGATTACCTGACGTCTGATGTCCTCCCGTACGACAGGACATCCAGCCACGCCTCTGATTCACGTCTCTGAGTCAGATGAGTGAAGTGTCTGGATGACAGGATCCCTCCAACGCCATGTGACCTTCTCAAGTCACGGATGTTGTCATGATTTCTTAATGATACAAAACCCCAACTTTAAAAAATATAGTTAGCTCATACTATCATAATCCCTTATGCCAAATGTGGTTGTTGGAGCATAGGAAAAAATGGTGTGCAATACAAAAACGGGTTTATCACCCTCCCTGAAATGTTCTTCCTTTCCATCTTATACTTTTTTCATTCCAGCGTTGTGGTATATAACAGTAGACCACTTGTCTATGTCTATAATATATATCTGGTCAATATTTCGGATCTGTAAATATGACTTTATTTTCCAGTGGCTGAAGGCGCTTACAAAGTGGATAAGGGAAGTGCAAGTTGATACAGGGCGGATAAGGGCGGTGCAAGTTGATACAGGGCGGATACGGGCGGTGCAAGTTGATACAGGGTGGGTACACTGAGGACGGACAGTCCACCGCCGTTGGACTTTTCGTAGTCCAGTCGTACCAACCCGACGCCTATCCGAGGCCTACATTTCCCACAATCCTTTGTGGCATCTTCCTTTTCTGTCGGAAGTTACAGAATGTAAACAACGTGGCGCCGGCCCCGGAAGAGGAAGAAGAGGCGCTCTAACTCCAGGCTAAATTCCATGTTTATCTCCTTCTCGCCTGTGTTCCGCCTCCTCCTACAAGCGAGCCGCTACGCGACCGGTACGATGACGCTAGCCATGTAAAATTGAGCTTCGGGCGGACATCCACTAGGGTGCGCCGTTTCATCATTTTAGTGCGTGCGGAGTCCGGTCCATGATCGCTACGTCTGGACTATGTATTGGCCTTGGTGAAGACGGGTGTAGCAAGCTCTGTGATAACTATTTAGATGACTCTGTAAGGTGTTGAATAGCAAGTTACCTTCTCCACAGAATACCGGTAGCCGACACCAGTTTCAGTCCGTTGTAGTCACCCAGTCAGCCGTCTAAATGCAGTTAGTTGAGTGCTGGTGCGTTGTCATGTTCCCGTTACATGAACGTGGTATTTGCTCAGGCGCTGTGTGCTGATATCTAATATGCTTTGCATTTATGGAAAGCCTTGACAAAAACTCATCCAAATAAATTTCCAAAACCTTTGAGCAAGAAATACCTGTTCTTGAACTTGAACTTATTACTCCTGCTGTCTCCGTGCTCTGTGCACCCACTGCTGCATCCAGGTCACAGCGGCGTTGCAACAGATTTTTTTGAAAAGGGAGCTTTTTTATTTTGAGACTTTCACACTGCAGAACCTGTAAAAACAACACCCGTACCCAAGCGTTTCTGGTGTGTACCAAGCTCACGACAAGCGGTCATTCATGTCCAAACGAACAGGTCCATGGTGTTATTTTCGGCGTTTAAAAATAAATAAATAAATAAAATACAATAAACACATATTGCACAGTAATGTACACATGTTTGTTTGTTGTCCAAAGAGGAAATAGTTTTTATCGCCAGTAATCATCAACAAAAACTACCGCACCAACAACATCAGTATCAACATATACGGTCTGTATTTTTACAATTAGGGATCGGACGCGTCCCGGGAGGCAGGGCTCCCGCTGTCGCCCCCTGGCGGTGGGTGCCGCGGAGGAAGTGTTTCTGTGAAAGTAATATATTCGCCTCGTCCCGCGGGCCCCCGGGTTTCTCCTTTCCGCTCCTTTCCTCACGCTCGGCCGCCTTACGCTCGCCGGCTTGAAAGGCGACTCATTTATCAATAATTGATAATTGGTTTAGACAGGTGAGATGGAGAGGCAATTTGCGGAGAGTGTGGTACGGGTGCCCTGCCAGGAGACCGGCTCGTAGAGGGAGGAGGAGAGGGCGGGGGCGAGGGAGGAGGAGGAGAGGGCAAAGGAGGGAGGAGAGGAGGAGAAAATGGGGGGGGGCAGAGAAAGGAAGAAAGAAAAGACGAGCTTAGAGGAAACAAAGTGTAGGGAAATCGAAATGAAGGAAGGAAGGGGAGATCAGAGAAAGGGGGGAAACCAAAAAAAACACAGAATGGATGAGATACAGTTCCGATGTCTCTCTGCGTCTCCGTCAGGCCGCACCCTTCAAAGGTCAGCACAGCCAAAGCAGCTTTTCTTGTCTGTCACCACAGTACGACTTGGACCGCCGTTCTTAAAGCCTGATGAAGGGCGGGACTACTTTTTTAATCAGATTTCAAACAGAAATTCAATGCGGACCAAATGTTGTAATTTTTATGAGGTTTTTTTTTTTCTTCTCCTCAAAATGACCCATTTCCATTCCATTGTCATAAAACAAAACAGTAGAGTAAATTTGACTGTACTGTTGTTCAAAACATAAGTATTGTGCATATATTGAATATCGGGTTCGGATTTAAATGCCGCTTATATTTAAAAATAATTATCTAAAAATGGATTCCTAACGTAAACAAAGCGGAAACTTGGTGACGCCCAAACTCAACTATACATTCGACTTACTTCAAGGTGCTTACTTCAAGGTGCTTACTTCTGCTCAATGCAAATATTTAAGTGTGTGGTGTGGTGGGGTGGGGGGGGCCAGCTATTTCTATAGGTGAGGTAGCCAGGGGCCAAGGGCGGCATCCCAAGGGCGGGCGTGGAGAGGGAGACGGGTGCACCTCCGCACCTGTCGGCCTCTCCGGCGGTACTGACGATGCGTGCACTAGCGGTAGGGCGAAAGGTTTTTTTATTTATTTTTTTTATTTTTATTTTATTTTTTTTTTGGGATTGGGGTTTTTAATTTTTTATTTTACGTCTCCTTATGGAACAAAGCAAGTGCATAAGGAACAAAACCATGCGTAACGGGGACACTTTCTCCGTCATTCTCAGGGAGAGAGTGACGGAGAAAAGCGTCCCCCTCCATGCGTCTCGCGCAGAAAATTGTCTTCAGAGTCTACGAGTCGTGGCCCGTTCCTCCGTGCCCCGCCCCCACGCTGTTTCCAGTTGTTCTGTTTGGTGGGAGGGGGGCCGCACGGAGAGCCGTGTTCCATTCACACATATAAAAATATATTTACGATTCCCCTTATTTATAATTCCCCATTGAAATGTTATCCCTCTGCATTTTGTAAACTTCCATCTGTTTTATCCTGTTATTGTAATACACGCTGACCGGGGGGGAGACAAAACCACCGCTCGACTAGAAGAATCTCAGTCGACTGACGGGTTTCCGACGCACACCAGTTTAATCACCCGCGCCCCCCCGCCCCCTCCTCTCCCTCATTTCACATGTAAACACGTTTGCCTCCCAGTTGATTAGCTTTTACCTGACATCATGTCCAATTTTTTTTTATCGTCCAAAAGAGAAATGTTTTTGTCTAATATATTCCGTGTGTGTGTGTGTGTACACGGGGCCAATGATAGTGTGTCTGGAGGGAGTGGAGTGCCGGAGAGAGAGGGAGAGGGAGGGAGAAAGAGTACTTATTGATTTTGGCCACACATCCCTTGGCCTGAAAATCCCTTGATTGCTTTTGTTCTGCTCGCTGTCTCCCACTCCACGTCTGACTTCCTCTAATGAAACTCTGAATGAATCGGAGCACGCTTCGATGGATCTCTCTATCGCCCCGCTCGCCCCCCCCTCTCAGTCTGTCTTTCTCTCTCGTTCTCTACCTACCTCTGTGTGACTATATGTAGATCCGACACAAAAACATTTTTTCCAAATACAAGGACACAAGCTCAATATTGGAACAGACGTCGGGACTCTTCATTTTTCTGTGTGCATCACTGTGTTTGTGACCATTTCCGTCTTTCTTGCTCATGTCAAACACACAAAAAAACATTTTACCTCGATAATGACGATGGAGTTCAGGAGATTTTATTCAATCCGTTCTCGGGGTGCGGGTGTTTCCTAATCTACACAGCAACACACGGTGCTTGCAGCCTATTAAAAAAAATAATAATTATAATGACAATAAAAAAGTCAATCAGGCTGAAGTATGCGGCCACTTTAAAGTAAATAGATAAATGAGTACGCCAGCGATGAAAGGAGAATAATAAAAAAGAAAAAAAATGAATCAAAGAAAATTGTTAATTGTGGATGAGATCTTACAGATACATGGTTTTTGTGATAGTTGCAGTGTTGGGAATATTGGCAAATTCAGAATAAAATCGGAACTTTTGTGTGTATGTAAATGCACTGAATTACCCTCTGATGTGTTTAAAAAGTGCTTTATTAGCGAGTTCACTTCTTATTTTTACCCAATCTGAATGTTTGCGTCTCGTATACTCGTGCGGTATTACTCTAACTCTTTTATTGTCTTTGCCCATCTCACTCATTTTCCGTCCTCAATTGTTTTGCCTTGATTCTGACTCTCTCTCCTCCCTCTCTCTCGCTCACCTTCCCATTGCTTATTCCTCGTTGTTCTTCTTTTTCTTCTTCTTCAATTCCGCCTCCATTTCTCCCACAATCTCTACCTTGAGTATCACTCCGTTCCACCACCTCTAATCTTTGGACCTGCGCCCCGGATTGCTCCCTAGAACGGCCCAAACTCTCGATGTTGTGAGGGCCGACCCTTGTCCACTGGAGATGGTCGGCGTCCTGACTTTAAGACCATCCCTGGTCAACACGAGCGTTCACCCTCCTGATTGCAGTGCCTTCCTGATGATAGGTCACATTTTTAGATTTCTTTCTTACCAAACTTATTTTTTTTCTGCAATGTTGCTTCATTTTGCTGTATTTTGCGGTACATTCTGCCTCCTGAAATGGAAATAACAACGGCAAAGTGGTCCTTTTTTTACCCAGGATGCAATCTGAGTCTTGTTTGTTTTGTTCGTTTCATTTGTCACCGTTTCCTTATTTTTCCACATTGCCCATGATTGAAAATGGAGTTGGAAATTGAAAAGTGCAATTGAAAGTGGAAAACCCGGCGCGTCCCAGAGGAGGGGGTATCTCCGCCCTCCTCCAGCCCGGTGTCAATCGCTGCTGTTTCGCCGACACACAAAATCGAGCGTCCCTCCTGAACGAGGGCTCCGTTTTAGGGGGCCGTTTGGGATCTCGCCCTCCCATTTCACCGATTAGTCCCTCAACGTCTTTCTCTCTTTCTTCACCACCCTCCACCCTCCTCCTCTTGCCCCCTCCCTCCCTTCTCGCGCTCCTCCATCCCTCGTTATTTTGCCCGAGGATGAAGGAGGAGGGGTTTGGAGAACCGGCTGCCGACCGCTTTGTACTAAATCAGTCCTCGCAGTGACTCAGGCACCTCAGTGACTCATGCCGTGATAACTGCTCTACAACCTTTTCAGCATGTAAACGGTCCACAAATTCGTCTTATCTGCCCAGGCTAAATTAAATTTGTGTGTGTGTGTGTGTGTGTGTGTGTGTGTCTTTGTGCTTTGATTGCGCTAATGTTACATCATACTACTGTGTGTGTGTTCTCACTGAAATGTGTGCGTATGCGTCCATTGATAGTAATTCTGTATCTACGCGCAGGGCTCTCACAATCATGACATTTTAGTTGATGAAGCAGTCACACAAATTATTGCGATTTATATTTTAATGTATTATATTTTTATTGAATGCCACTATCGTAGTTTAAGCCAATCATAGTGTTTCACTATATCTCTACACATTGCGGAACAGCTATCTATTCTCATTTTCTAACTGGACCGAGGCAGTATACTTTATTAAAACTCTAATGTAGTTGTATATTATGTATTATTTGGGTAATTGATTATTGGATGTAGAATATTGTTTTCGGAATTTACTGTGATTTTTATCGTTCATTAATATTACTGGAATGTATTATTAATTCATATTTATTAATATTAAATTTTCTATTTTATTATTTTAATTATCTTTTTTATTTTAATTTTAATTTACTTTTTGTAAAATTTACACTTGAGAATCCCCTCATCTGTTGAAAGAATATATATTTGACCTTTGACACCCCCGCCCTTTCTCCCACCTCCTCAGGGGAGCTGGAGGAAGAGATGGAGAAGCCGGAGATGGTGGACCTCCCCGAGAAGCAGAAGCACCAACTCAGGCACCGGGAGCTGTTCCTCTCCCGGCAGCTGGAGTCC
The DNA here is from genome assembly GCF_960531495.2 of Zeus faber. NCBI lineage: Eukaryota > Metazoa > Chordata > Actinopteri > Zeiformes > Zeidae > Zeus > Zeus faber. Next base: position 7,018,373 of record NC_137198.1, on the reverse strand, counting down.
CTACCGGCCACGCACATCAGGTTGGGGTTCTACACCTTTTTTCCATCCTTTCATTTTTGTTGTTTTTTCAGCAACGCTGTCGCCTTGTGTTGGGAGTCTGCACCGGTCCTTCAGCTCCTTTCATCCACACCAGGCCTCAGTGTCTGTGTTTTTTAAAAAGACACTTGTTATGTTCGCGGCTGCTTTTCAGACCGTCAACAGACATCGAACGCATTCTAATTTAGTAGCTGCCTTGACTGCAACTGTCCGGGATTTTTAATAGTAATTCATTTATTTGTCTTTTTAACTGGTTTAATATCATATCAGGATGAGAATGTGTTTATTTGTATGTTAAAGTATATTTAAACATTACAAGGAATTTGTCATGTTAGGGATTGGTGCGTTGCTATACAGTCGATTAGCATAAAAAAAATAAAATAAAAAAAAAAGAGTATGAAGAACAGTCTGGCGAATAAAAAAAGCCAAATATCCGAAAGTATCAAAATAAAAATACAAAAATAGCCAAATATATAGAATATACAAAGTGCGATTCTGTGCACAGGATAAGTTCAGTTAAAAGGCATATGAGGTACTGTGATATACACTCAAAATGACTTTCAAGTCTTACAGTCTTTTTAATTGGTCAAAATCTTCAGTGGGTGGAGTCAACTTTTTTTTTTTTTGTTTATTAACGATTCCTGGGTGGGTGGAGCTCTCTGTAATAATTGCCAAATCCACTAAACTCATATTTTCTAATACTACAACAACAACAACAACAAAAACAACTTCTGTGGTTTTCCAAAGCATCAAATTGTGAGGATGAAGTGTTGAACTTCATCATGTTATTTACAGTAGATGTTTTTGGGGGGCTTGGTATGGTGACGAACTATACTAATACTACTAAGCAGTTAAAAGTTTATATTATATCATTAAAAAAAAAAGTCATCTCATGCTTTAAATTCAAAATGATATTGTATGTCGCGTTCCAAAAATTCTCTTTGATACTTAACGACTATGAAACAACTCCTTGTGGCATTACTATAAATCCACTGGTAACTTTGCATGGTCAATATTATTATTAATATGGAGAACATTAAGTTTAGTTTTGGGCTGCAGTTCGCGAGCAGCAGCAGTGTCTGGCAAGCAATAAGAAAATCGAACGCAAACCAAATAAGGTGCACGGACAGTGAGCGGCAAGTCGTTCCTAACGAAATGTCCATCCCACGGCAGACGGTATTGACCGGCACGTGAAGTCGTTAGGGGCTTCATGACTCGATATTTTGGGAGTCTATGAAGGGCGGGCAAAACCGGATTTGCCTATCTGGGTGTATTCCAATTCCCGGGTTTCATCCGATTACGTGTGATTCCATTGGATCATATTCCTTTGTACAGGAAACATCGGATTGATCACAGGCGCAATATTTGGCCGGTTTTGGCGGTTTTATTTTAAGGACGTGGAACTCGATTCAGCCCCGCGTGGAAAACTCCCTTTACTCTCCTGGCAGAGAAGGAAAAGGAGCCGGGCCCCGAAACGAGATAACATTAGATAACATCTTGCAAATGGGCGATAAAGAGAAAAGCCACCTGACAGTCCAAAGATCACAGTCGAGGAAGTTTGAGCTTTATTGGCGGAGAACGCTAAATCTAATTCTAAACTGCGGTTCCTCCTGCCATTTCTGGTTTTAGATATCACATGTTTCTGCTGTTTAGTTTAAGGGTATTGCTGGAAATTCATCGTGACCAACCGTAAATTGTTTGAAAAATAGGGTTGTTGTTTTTTTTGGGTTTTTTTTGCCCGAAATCCTCGTCTTGAATGTCATATGAAGGGATGGCAGGCGCTTTCTTGTTTAAACAAAGAAAAACCGAAATGAGGAAACCCCCGACCATTCGTATGGTGTTAAAGACGGCCCTCGATAAGTCGTCCGTGAAAAACGTTTTGGCGGTATTATCAGACAAAACGGCAAAAACATGCGGAATCGGAAATATCAAGGCTTTACAGCAGCCGTGTCCGTGCGGGTTTCAGGGAAGACCACCATAAAAACCGGAACCAAAACGGAAACCCCCCAAGTTTGGAGGCTCTTTAGGGTCAAGCAGTTTGGATCTGTGGATACGGTGGAAGGTGGGTTCCGGGTGTAATCGAACCACCGGCGTTGAGGACAGCGTCCCCAGCAAGCGCGGCCGGGAGGCCTGGTCGAGACACGGGCATGGGGAGGAGCGGAGGCGTGGAGGTCTTCTCCACCCTTACGACGCTGCCGTGCTTGGGACTTGGCTTGTTTTCCATTGCCATGCCGACGGCGAGAGGGTTTTTGCAGTCAAAGCGACACCCAAGACGCACGGGGTACCGACGAGATAACACCTCGGAGACAAGAAAGTCGAGCGTGGCTGCAAAGGGCGTCGTCCGTCCCACGCAGCGTTTTTGCGCCGCGGTAAGTTTTTCCTTCTGAAGAACATTTGGAGGAACCCTCCCTTTTTACGTGTGCCCGCACAGCAGGAACTAGGAACGGTCGTACTTCTTAGAACGAGTCACATCGATTTGGGCGGCGACCGGCGCTAATAAAAAGCAAAAAAAAAACAATAAAAATTAAAACCAATACAAATAGTATTTTTATTGTACACAGGACATATTATTTTAGTTTTATTTTCCAATGTTAATTGAATGAAACCAAAAATCCCGCGCAGTGTCCCGATGCGTGCCCTTGCCTTAAGAAAGTCGGGCCAGACTTTTAAATGAGGCCTTGTAGATCTGATATGAGTGAGGATTCAGCACCTGGATTGCTTGTAATTGAGCCTCAAATTTGTTCAGAAACAGATTTTGGTGGACTGATAAGGAACTCGGAGCATGTGCTGAAATGAAACCCCACTGGCTAGCGTCGCTTCAGCGTCACTTCACCGTTATTACTGCCGGTGTGAATGCAAGCAGGGGAGGGGAAAAAAAAAAAAAAAAAGGCGGTTGACGTTACCTCGCTTCGGGGGACCTGCCCAGTTCCTCGTTCCCCTCGGGGAGTCCCCCGGGGCTGTCGGGCTCGGAAACGCCGATGCGGCGCCCCCCTGATGCTCTGCTCAGGACGCAAAATGTAAATACCTCCGCTTTTCATTGAAGGAATTCTTCTCAAGAAAATATGGTGAATAAGTTGACTGATGATGTGGCGGCGAGCGGGCAAATGCAGGGCGAAGTGGTGCCGAGGTGGTTGCACTGTTGCGGTACTCAAAATACTTCTCCCAAGGTCGGCAGGTCTGTAATAGTTTTAAAAGCTGACCTGAATGGGTTTATTTTGCCGAGTACATTTTCACATAGGAGGAATGTGTGAAAATGTACAAAAAATAGCCAGATTTCCAAAGAAAGAGTAGTCTAATAGTAGTTTTAAAAAGAAAAAATGTCCAAATACATACAAAATATGACCAAGGACCACAGGATATGTTAAGTTAAAAAGTTGGTTCAGTAGCTGAGACTGGGGTGGGGGTTAAGTGGCAGTATGGTTGTGAGTATTGTTATGGGTATGTATTAAATACTTAACTTTATTTTACTTTAAATAAAATACTTTCCTGCTTGCGTTATGTTCCGTGGTGAATCCTGGACGCGTGGAAATATCAAATGATTCAGTTACATTTTGGAAAGTTTGTTGACGGTGTTGTTTTCTTACAGCAAGATCTATTTGGATAAAATCTGCTGAAATAAAGTTTTCATTATGCGTGATCAATCATGGTGAAGGAAAAAGTGACAACCTGTTTTGAACATTGAATTTTCACTAAATTTATTGAAAGAAGTTTGGCTCGCTTTGAGCGGAAGCCAATTACTTTATGAATGTCAGTGATTTTAAATGTTTTTGATGTTTCCCCAAAACTGATGCATTGTGGTTATTTTTACCCATAATCCTCTCTGTGTGTGTGTGTGTGTGTGTGTGTGTGTGTGTGTGTGTGTGTGTGTGTGTGTGTGTGTGTGTGTGTGTGTGTGTGTGTGTGTGTGTGTGTGTGTGTGTGTGTGTGTGTGTGTGTGTGTGATGGCTGCCGTGTTGAGCAACTTCCAGAGTGTTGGAACTAGAACAGGCTCATTCACTGGGAGGAGAAATGACAATACATTTTTTTTTTTTTTTTTTTTTTTTTTCCTTTTTCATTTGGACTTTTCCTCCACTCTTGTTTTTGTTGTCTTCCTTCCTTTCTTTTAATTTGCTTTAATTCTGTCCTTCCTTTTTACCTCCCTTCCCTCCTTCCTCCTTGCTTTCTTTCTTACCTTCCTTCCCTGTTCCTTGAGGTCCTACCTTCTCGCCTTTGTTCCGTCTTACCTTCCTTCCTTCCCACTTACCTTCATGCCTTCCATCCTTTCTTTCCAATGTGATAACCTCCTTCCCTGTTTTTCCTCTTTCGCTCCCTCCCTCCCTCTCGCCGCCCTTCCCTCTCTCCCTCCCCCTCTCTCTCTCTCTCCGCCCTTCCCTCTCTCTCTCTCTGTCTCTCCGCCCTTCCCTCTCTCTCTCTCTCTCTCACCGCCCTTCCCTCTCTTCCTTCCTCTCTTCTAGGGGGAAGTGCTGTGTGACGCTGCTGAACGAGACGGAGGCTCTCAAGTCGTACCTTGACAGAGAGGTTCGTACTCCACCTCACACACGGCAGCAGCGTTCCTTAATCCTTACTAAACGTGTGTGTGTGTGTGTGTGTGTGTGTGTGTGTGTGTGTGTGTGTGTGTGTGTGTGTGTGTGTGTGTGTGTGTGTGTGTGTGTGTGTGTGTGTGTGTGTGTGTGTGTGTGTGTGTGTGTGTGTGTGTGTGTGTGTGTGGCCGGGCTGCACCATAAATAATTCACAGCACTGACCCAGAATGTTCTTCTCACGTACAGTAATGAGATGGGAGGCTACCAGCAGGAAACACACACACACATCGTTGTACTTGTATCAGATTGAGGTCAGAGTAAATACACATGGTTAGCGAGGACCCGTGTTTCTGGTGACCTAAACCAAAAGACAGTCAATTCGGAGACCCGTCCTCAAGTATGGTCAAACACACATGTCTCTCTCTCTCCCTCTCCCTCTCTCTCTCTTACTCTACTTTCTACTTCATGGCCCTGATCCCTTCTTCTGTGGCCCTAACTCTGCCCTCGCCCGTTTTCTTTCGGGGGGGGGGTTTGTTTTGGCCGCCATCTTGTATTTCCCAGGATGCCTTCTTCTACTCGCTGGTGTACGACCCCCAGCAGAAGACTCTTCTGGCCGACAAGGGGGAGATCCGCGTGGGGAACAAGTACCAGGCGGACATCACGGACCTGCTTAAAGAAGGTGCACGCCGCTTTTTTTTTTTTTTTTGTTTTGTTTTTTGTTTTTTAAATCTGCTTCCACCCCAGAACCTCTTCCTAAATTTACTTTTTCCGTTGAGGCTTTTGGAATTTGATCTCGAGTGATTCCATCTCGTTGGTTATTCTTTCCGCATAAATGGAAACAACTCCATCTTTATGTGTTGAGAGGCAATCTTCTTCCTTCAAGTGTCAAACTTTTAGGAGGGGTTTTTTTCTTTCATCCCAGAGGCTCTTTTTCTGTTTTTTTTTTTTTTTTTTTTTGTATCGCAGCCTTGTTAATTTATTTTTTTTTTTTTTATGTATGAGCAAATAAGCTGGGGTGCCATGGCAACCACAGCGCTAGTCTGCTCATACAAACCAAAAATGCAGAATTAAAAGACAGATAAAAACCTGCTGCATGGATCCCTCGTTTCTTCCATGAATTTTGTCTTTTCGGCTCGACGGACTGATGCGGTCTCATCCCAACAGGGGAAAAAGGCGAAAGGACACCACATTGTTCAGAAGTGTTGGTGGCCTTTTGAGTGACGAGTCAAACTAAAGAACATAACTGCATGCGATGGCCACAGTCATCTAGGGCAGTGGTTCTCAATGTCTGGGGACCTTCAGGGGGCTCTTTTAAGAGGTTTCAAGGGATCCCCAGCAAAATGATTAATGGATAACTTCAACGTTATTTTATTTCATCATGGCACCATTTAAGCACGTACGATAAAGACTGTTCTGATCATAATTTCAATGTTAAATCCCTAACAATAATATAGACACAAAATCGTATATAATAATAAAAATCTTCTCAGAACGGGATCCCAGAGACAAAATCGTATCAATTGGTGTCTGTGGCCTAATGCGTATAAAATTGATTTCCTTTATGTGGAGAAAGGGAAGTGACTCCTCAGGTTACTGAGATTACTCCTCAGATCTAGGGGATCTGAGGAGTAATATGCTATTATTACATTGTGGACAAACTGCAATAATTTTTTTTTTTTTATTGGATCAAGATTGGCTTTGTTTGTTTGGCTTTGAGTCTTTTGAGGAAAAAACAAAACAAAAAGAAATGCAGTTGCAACATTGCCCGCCAGAACAAATTAATTCAACATATAAGCTACTGCTATTTTGGAATTACAATGTACTAACTGTGAAAAAAAAAAGAATTAAAGTTGAATCATTGCAGCGCATCTGGAAGGCTTTTCCATTCAAAACACATTTGTTTGTGATTTGATCGGAACTCTAAAAGGTAATTGCATATGCATCATGATTGGTGTAAATCTAGAGTAGAGGTACCAATAGTGTGTGTGTGTGTGTGCAGAAGAAGAAGATGGGAGGGAGTTGTCTAAACTGGAGGAAAGGGTTTGGGACCCCAGCAGCTCTCTGACGGAGCGACAGATCGACCAGTTCCTCGTCGTCGCTCGGTGAGTCCCCATTCAGGATGTGACGGAAAACACACAGGACCGGATATTATATATTCTGCACCATTCTTCAATAGTTACTCACGTTTTTGACACTACATAGGCAACGCGGGGGAAAAAACATTCAGTCCTTCCTCCAAGGAGGTTGTCCACATCATGAATTGTATGGTAGCCCCATTGTGTGGAGTCTGCATGTTCCTTTAGGAGAGACATGCTTGTCAGGGTTAAGATACTGACACCCGGCCGGCACACAGGGCCGGCAAAGTGACAGGCTGCAATGCCTTTCAAACGGAGCTTGGCTTCATCCAGCTGCAGGGGGCGTGGCTACGACCGGCGACAAGGAAAGTTGAGCAGATTTCGACTCTATGCAAATGAGCAGCGCCGGTCGCAGGGATAGCCAATAGGAGGGAGGATACCCCTTCAATGCCGCCGATCCTTGGAGAATTGACGCGGACCACTGCCTCCTTGTTCCTGACGAGGCAATTTTTTAAAATGAAAAGCATCCTTTAAACTGAAAATAAGGAAGTAGTCATTTTATCTTTTTCCAACAAGGACTATTCTTTAGTTTTCAGGGAGGGGTGGCAAGACTAGTTATGTCATTTTTTTCAATAGGTTATTTATTTGCTAGGTAAACAGCTACACCATTAAAAAAAATCGAAGTAAAATAAAGTACACACAGCACCATCTAACTACATAGTGTATATTATAACTGAAAGGGAGAGAGGTTAGACAGTCGCTTTTGAACCGACACGCTCACAAAAGCCGGGGCCACAGAGACCTGGCGACAAGACGAGAGCGACTTGGCTTCGCGCCGCAGCCCGGCCATTAGCCCCTCCTGCAGTTGCCCCTGAGCAAGGCATCAGTCAGGATTTGGAGCTGGCCCCCCCCGGGCACCGCTACATGGAAGCCCACTGCTCCTAGATACATAAAGTACGAGGATTGGCCAAATGCAGTGGATTCATTTCCCTCAGAGGGATTAATGAAGTATATAAAATACAAAAATATATCTGTTAGAGATAATGGGAAGATAATGCATCCACCACCAGTGTATGAGTGGAATCTGTATCAGATGTTAATGCAGTCCATTTACCATCATAAGTAAGTGTTTCAAAGCTTTATTTAAAAGCCAACACATGAGATAAACAAAGAAGCCGAATTGTGGCAAGTAATCAGAAAAACAATGAATATGTATGTGGCAGCGTCGCCTACCACACGCCAGCCAAGTGGCGTTTTCAGGGACCTCCGCCACAGAGACACAGACGATCTGGGCTGTAGATATAGACACCAGTTTATTGTAGCGAGAGAGGGCTAGATGGAAGAAGCCCAGGAGCAGATGGACACGTATCATAACAGCTGCTCCTCTCCTGAGTGTGTGTGTGTGTGGGGGGGTGGGGGGGGTTTACCTGTTGCTCGTGAGACCAACAAACGGGTATGCAGCCACTCTGATCCTGGATCCCCAATTATCTAGATCCAGGTCAGGTGTGGCTGCTCAAACCACACCATCCCCACACCACATACCCCCGACACCAAACAGAGGCCGGGGAGAATACCTGGCTGAACCCCCTCCCCCAATCCAGCAAGCAGAGGGGGGGGGGGGGGGGGGCGGCGGCTGGTAACTCGGGCACCACGGTCCACTGGCTGCTTGGGGTATGGCCCGGCTGCTGGATGGTCCCAGCGGTGGCTGCGTGGGGAAGGTCCTAGCTGCGGGTGGTTACCCGTGGTGGTTGCTGCGGCTGCTTCTCCCCCGGTCCTCCGCCGGACCCCCTGGGTGCTGCTGCTGCCAGTCGGGAGAGGGTTGGTGCTGGGGCCGCTCGTTGACCTGCTGGTGGCTCCAGGGCGTCTTCGGACGGCCCTCCTGTCTCCCTTCCCCGCGCCGGAGTCAGGTGCCAGTGTGGCGGTTTCGTCTACCACACGCCACCCAAGCGGCGTTTTCAGGGACCTCCGGCACAGAGACGCAGACGACGTGGGTTGTAGACACCAGTTTATTGTAGAGAGAGGGCTAGATGGGATCAGCCCAGGAGCAGGTAGAGATGTCATTAGAGGCCCCTCTTGACAGGGGCTCCTCTCCTGAGTGTGTGTGTGTGTGCGTGCGTGCGTGCGTGCGCGCGCTGGGATGGGGATTTTATCTGTTGCTCGTGAGACCAACCAACAGGTATGCAGCCACTCTGCATCCTGGATCCCCAATTATCTAGATCCAGGTCAGGTGTGGCTGCTCAAACCACACCATCCCCACACCACAATGTATAACTGCACTGTCAACACATCTAATGTAAATATGATTCGTAAAGGAGTCAGTGTGACTCAGAAAGGTCAAAGGCAAATATATAATATTAATAAAGAAATAAAAAAAATATACCGCTAAAGAATTTCTGTTTTCTCAGGATCTCTGCTTATTGGCTGGAACTTTTTTTGTTTCCCCGGCAACATTGCATCACCAAACACATGATCCGATCAGAGCTGGATTGAAGTCGCCTCATGATGCTCCATACATTGATTTGTTTTTGACGTGTGTTTATGTCCCTGAATCTAGATGCTTTAAATACATGTGTCGCTCTCTCTTAATCTCTTTCATTACTTAATTGTCTTTCATTCAGTCTTTCTAATTCATTCTCTCTCTCTCTCTCTCTCTCTCTCTCTCTCTCTCTCGCTCTCTCTCTCTCCCCCACCCCCTCCCTCTCATTCATTCTCTCTAATTCATGCTCTGTCAATGTCTAATTCATTTTCGGCCTTGCTTTCATTCTCTCGCTCTCGCTTTCTCTCTCTTTCTCGCTCTCATTTTAATTCTCTCATTCATTTTCACCCTCTTTCATTCTCCATCTCTCACGCATTCATTCCCTCTAATTGATGATTTAAATTTCTTCCCCCCACTCTTAATTAATTTTCACTCTCTCTCTCTTCCTCCCTCTCCTCCTTTTTCTCTCGCCCCCTCACCCCTTGTCTGTTTTTTCTCTCTTCCTCCACCCCATCTCTCTCTTTCTCCCTTCACCCCATCGCTCTCTCTCCCTCCCTCCCCCTCTCTATCTCCCTCCCCTCTAACTCCCCTCTCTCCCTAACTCTCTCTCCCTCCTACTCCCCCTTTGTCTCTCCCTCCTGCTCCCCCTTTGTCTCTCCCTCGCTCCCTTTGTCTCACCCCCCTCTACTCCCCCGCTCTCTCCCTCGCTCCCTCTCTCTCAGGTCAGTCGGTACGTTTGCCAGGGCTCTGGACTGCAGCAGTTCAGTTCGACAGCCGAGCCTCCACATGAGCGCTGCCGCAGCCTCCAGGGACATCACCCTGGTACGACACACACACACACACACACACACACACACACACACACACACACACACACACACACACACACACACACACACACACACACATAAAGCTACACCAGGTTAAGGCAGTAATCAGTATCGCAACCAGAGGTGAAGGTGTCTAAGCATTAATTTTAATCAAAGCAAATTTAACCACATTGTATTTTTCTTTCGATTGTTCCAGTTTTTGCATGTTTAGGTGCATGTGTAAGTTTTTTTTTTTTTTGTTTTTTTTTGCACGTGTCTGTGTGTGTGTGTGTGTACATGTACGTGTTTTGCATTTTAATTTATGTGTGTATGAAGTGGCAATGTTTGTTGCCTGTGTGTGTGTGTGTGTACGGGGCCAAGAGCGGACTACTTCCGTCCCTCATATATAAAACATTGAGGAAAAGCCTCAAAGACACACACACACACACACACACTCCAAAGTCCTACACAGAAGACGCCTACAGAGAATTAAATCTCTTATTCAGAATCGACCCAGTGTGCAGTTGAAGGTTTCTAGTGAAACTTTGATACATGAAACATAGTGTTGTTGTGTTTCCACCATTGAGTGAAGCAGCGAGTTGGGTTTTTGATAAACTGATCAATTGATAATGTGATTGATTGGCTTCAAATGAAAGAGATATTCAGCGACGCAGCGAGTGTTCGTACTGAGAGCTCACTCTTCACTACTTGCTAGAACTGTGTACCAATGCAATCAATCACATTTTCAGTTGCACTAATGATTAAATAACTGATTTGGAACTGATTTGTTTATTGTTTTCCAGGAATTGTTTACTTCACTGCTTTGTTAAAACAAAATAATGTGAAAATGTTTAAAAAAGGTTCCACAGCTAAACAAAGTGTGTGTGTTTATGTGCGGTAGTGGTCATAAATCTTCATTTTTTGCGACAAAATTAAGAGTCGTCCCATGTTTGAGCGTCATCCCATGTTCACGGTCTGTTGTCATGGTTACGCCGGGAGTCTGCGTACACAGTGACTCAGTTGAGTCAGGACACACGTTTCTAAATAACATGAGTGGTGCTTTCCGCTATTTATTCTTCTGTTTCATGTGTGAAGAAAGAGAGCTGTTGTCTTTATTCACCTTTTATTACATGAGTATCACGTGCATTTATTAAATAGGAATAAATAACGTGATGGAGTGTGATTGTTATCTTGTTTTGAGTGGGAAGTCATTGCAACTACCAACAACCTTAGGGGCGGTCTGGTCTGTACTCCTACCTAAATGAACCCAGAATTAAAAAAAAAAAAATGCCTTTCTGAGTTTCTTAATTTGAGATGAATTTGTTCTGGACCAGGAAATCCGAGACTAAAGTGATGAAGGACTAGTCAGCGCCTTTGGGCTGGTCTTGGTGCTGGTCTTAGTCCAGATCATCCTGGAGGCCACGCCCGTAGATCCAAAGATCTTTAAATTTCACTGAGACCTATATTAGCTCTAACGTTCCTTCTGGAAATCTGATTGTTTAAACCAACACTGAGAAAGGCTTTTTTTTACTCAAAAGTGTGATTTAGTCTATGATTAGGCCTAATCTGTGTCCACCCAACCAGCGTATTAAGCAGTTTTTTTTTAATAATATTTATGGTTTTATGGATTTTTGGCAAATTAATTTTTAAGTATAATAAACACATGGTGCCCCCAATGACTCGCTCCATCAGCTCTTTAATCAAAGCAGCGTTTAGCCAATTTAATAACGACCCCTTCAGAATAAAACAAAACGAGCCTAAACGTACGTGTGCGTGTGTGCATGTGTGTGTGTCCGCCCGTCCAGTTCCACGCCATGGACACGCTCCACACCACGGGCTACGACATGACGCGGGCCATTGCGGCGCTGGTGCCGCAGGGCGGCCCCGTGCTCTGCCGCGACGAGATGGAGGAGTGGAGCGCCTCCGAGGCCAACCTGTTCGAGGAGGCGCTGGAGAAGTATGGCAAGGACTTCACCGACATCCAGCAGGACTTTGTGAGTCGTGGAGTGAACTTTTGAATTTTAGGACTTGCGCTTTGGAGGTGTTTTTTAAATTCTGCCTTTACTCTGCACAGTGACTGAATAAAGAAGACATCATCAACCTCACCTCACTTGATATCCACACAGGGTTGTGGGACACTTCTAAGACTGATGCATTGATATTTGATTGATATATTTTGAATACAAAATTTAGTTTAATAGGTTTGAAATATATCATCATTTCTATAATTCATTTTGGGCTGCCTCCACGCTCTGATATAATGAAAGTCCCTGGAAACACTTGGAACAAACAGACAAATAACCAGACGGACGGGGCCAGACAGAGAGACGGACAGAGAGATAGAGGGAGGGCCAGACAGAAAGACGGATGGACAGACAGACGGACAGAGAGAGGGACAGAGAGGTGGAGGGCCAGACAGAGAGAGGGACAGAGACAGAGAGATAGACAGAGCGATGGAGGGACCGACGGAGAGACGCAGGGACAGAGACGGAGGGGCAGACAGAGACGTGACAAAGGTGAAGATTAGAATCGACCCCAGGATTTAACCCCAGGTAGCGCTGGTGATTAGCCTCTATGTTTAGTTCGTCTGGAAGTCTGGACGTCTCCCCCTCCGGTGGAAGACAGTTAAACAGAGAGACTTACTATCAGTATTCTATGGGGGATCAATTGTCCGATCAATGCGATGTGGGTTTGACTAATTTAATATTTTAACCAATACCCTGACTTAGATTTTGGTGTGATTGTGTGTGATATTGACAGGATTTCACTTTATTTTATTTATTTAAAAAATAAAATAAAGTGACTTGAATTTGATTTTAAAAGGCCTTTATTTAGGCATTAAATAAGGACATAGTCACAAATTAGAATTGTGAGATCTTGATTTCAACATGAACATTTTTTTCAGATTATATTCATCTGAAATTAATCGTGATTCTTCTGCATCAGAGTCAATATTTCCCAGTGTTATAAAACCCTAACCCTTAAAAACAAAACAACGCACATTCGAGACTTATTTGTCCACAATTCAGTCTTAAATGTTGTCAAAATGTGTCTGGAAAAAGTTCTTGAATATTAACTTTCACTCTCTGAGACCACCAGACACCCAGGGTTGGATCAGTGGTCATTGTTAGAGGCTTACAACCAGTGCAGTAGAATAACGGCACATTTTTAGGTCTTTTACAACAACTTGTAAACAGCACGGAAGCCACGGCTCGGTGATAAACCCTCCGTGACCCTTGGACATTCCCGCCACACAACAAGTTAAAGGCTTGTTTAGAAGGCAGACGGAGCGCTGCCTCTCTTGTGTTTTCTGCAGAGAACAATGCTGCTGCCATTACTTGACTTTTCACCAATTAACTGTGCCAGGCCTCTCCGTGAGCCTTGCTCTGCCCCCTGGTGGCCGAGCGCCGGGATTACAACTCGCCCACTCGTCCGTGCAAAGCCGCCCCCTTCGCTGCCGTCAGGGGTGGGGCCGCCGCTGGCACCCGGACAACTCTGCTGCCGCTCTTTAAAACTTTTTTTTTTTAGGAGTGGAAAATGTCGACTTTGGCTTCAGATCGTTCCTTAAAGGGGTTTTATTGTTGGAAGTCGAACTACTTTTTTTTCCTATTATTATTATTTACCCAGAAAGCAAGATGTGCTTTGCTGCTCCAGCTTTGTGTCAATTTGTTACATACACTGACTTTTCAGAGCTTTCTGTAGCTGCCTTGAAAGCGCACAAACTGACTCGCCTTGCTCAAAGGCACATTGATACAGAATGTAGTGGAGGTCGTTGATCGTCTTCCTCACATCTGTTCCATTTTCCCCACCAGACTAGAGATTCAACATGGGGATTTTTTTTCCAGTTGGATGCTTGCTCATTTTCTAAATGTAAATAATGTTTTTGTTGTTTTGGTTTTTTTTCCCATGTCTCCAGCTTCCATGGAAGTCCCTGACCAGCATCATCGAGTATTACTACATGTGGAAAACCACCGACAGATACGTCCAGCAGGTAGCTTCTGTTTTTAATTCAGTGTTCTACAGACTAACCAGAAATCAACTGGATTCTAATTTATGAATTATTAGTATTATTGTCATCACCATTATTATTTTTATTATGTACTTGTTAGTTTATTATTTATTTATTTATTTATTATTAATTATTTTATATTATATATATATATATATATATATATTTATTTTAATGTATTCACTCCAGTTTCTTTCTATTTATTTATTTATTTATTTATTTATTTATTTTTAAATACATTTATTTTTTTCAATGACCCTGTGTTAATTCTGGTCATATATGACACCCCTCTTTTCCCTGGTGACGGCCAAATTGCTCGTCCCCACTGTGCCTGAACGCAAACATGTGAGATTTTTTTTTGGTAGCGGTGACTTTTAAATGAACCAAACAACTTTTTAACCGACATTTCTGATGACCTCACGACTTCTTCTCCCTTGTCTTCCTCATCGCACCACCTGCTGTCCAGAAACGGTTAAAAGCAGCGGAGGCAGAGAGCAAGTTGAAGCAGGTGTACATCCCCAACTAGTGAGTTCCCGGCAAATAAGACGGTTCATCTCCGTTGGAGAAGACGAGATGATGTAATAAATGTCTCTCCTTCATCGTGTTGATATTATTATTAGGCGTGTACTATCACAGTGACATAAAGTGAACAAAAAGGACATTTTAGTTGTTTGCATGGCAACTATTCTTCAAGCCCTAGTCTGTGAGGAGTCCTGTGTTTTCATAAAAGTATTTACAAATGTAAGTGGTAAACATATATGCCATATAATAACAAACCTATGTATTACTTTTATATGCCCATTGTTTTGAATTTAACACGAGAAACAAGAAAAACAAAACAAAATGAACAAAATGGAAAAAAAAAAAAAAATGCAATAATAAAAATGACACTGTAATATTGATATTAATATATACCCTCCTCACCCCTCTTCTGCTGTCGCTCTCTCTCTCCTACCTCCCAGTAACAAACCAAATCCAAACCAGCTCAGCAACAGCGTCAAACCGCCACTGGTGAACGGAGCGGCGGCCGTGGGGGTCCCCGCCCTCCCGGGACACACACCCGCCCTGGGCCAGACGCCGTCACTCAGCCAGACGCCGTCACTCAGCCAGACCCCCGCCCTGGGCCAGACCCCCGCCCTGGGCCAGACCCCCGCCCTGGGCCAGACCCCCGCCCTGGGCCAGACCCCCGCCCTGGGCCAGACCCCCGCCCTGGGCCAGACCCCCGCCCTGGGCCAGACCCCCGCCCTGGGCCAGAACCCCGCCCTGGGCCAGAACCCCGCCCTGGGCCCGATCCCCGCCCTGGGCCAAACCCCTGTGCTCGGTCAGACCCCTGTGCTCGGTCAGACCCCCACGCTGGGCCAGAACCCCACCCTGGGCCAGAACCCCACCCAGGGCCAAACCGCTGCCCTCGGCCAGACCCCCGCCCTGGGTCGGGCCTGCGAAAGCTGCTTCAGTAAGTAGCACCGGATAATTAGTGTGTGTGTGTGTGTGTGTGTGTGTGTGTGTGTGTGTGTGTGTGTGTGTGTGTGTGTGTGTGTGTGTGTGTGTGTGTGTGTGTGTGTGTGTGTGTGTGTGTGTGTGTGTGTGTGTGTGTGTGTGTGTGTGTAAAGAGAAGTAGAAAACTAAAAACCCAATTTAGTGTCTGTCTTTCCCCATTTTCAAGGGATGAATATGTTGAATCTGTTCAATGCTGGACACAACTAAACAATTGTTTTGCCTCCCAGAATTCCACTCCTCGATGACATTTATCGAATATAATATTTATTTTATACTCTAGTGCTATGCCTATTATGTGTTATGTTTTAGTTTGTGTATTTATTTTGTGTGTTTGCTCAAATTGTCCCCTGCCATCTTGGCCAAGTCTCTCCTGGTCAACATGGCCACTGATGGCCAGCGAGGGTCTGACTCTCCCTGAGATTTACCAAAACAGAAAGGTCAAATGCAGGTAAAATAAACAGAATGGCCGTCTCGCTGAGCAGGTTGGGAGCTTTGTGTCTGGCTCCAAAGTTAAAGCAGAATGTTGAAAAATAAGCAGCAGCGAGGCAGGAAGTGGATTATCTGCCCCGCAGCACTGTATTGTGTGAGCTATTTTAGTAGTTGTAATTAATTTAGTAATGAATGATTAAAGATTGGAGCTCGTGTGCTCACACATGTGAGTGCTTCTGCATTCATTCGCCCACGGTGCCGTGGCGCTCACGTGTGCGTGCGTGTGTGTGTGTGTGTGTGTGTGTGTGTGTGTGTGTGTGTGTGTGTGTGTGTGTGTGTGTGTGTGTGTGTGTGTGTGTGTGTGTGTGTGTGTGTGTGTGTGTGTGTCTAGCGAGCAGCTCCTACCAGTGGTACTCGTGGGGGCCTCCCAACATGCAGTGCCGGCTGTGCGCCTCCTGCTGGACATACTGGAAGAAGTATGGAGGCCTCAAGATGCCGACCAGGCTGGACGGAGAGAGGCCGGGCCCCAACCGCAACAACATGGTAGGCATTAGATGGTGTTATTGTTTAAAATAATAATGATCTTTATATTTTTAAAATGGTTAATCTTTTAGCTTTTAATATATATTTATATCCTTTGTTTCTTCCTTTATTATTATTTTTTAATCTTTTGGATTGATTTATATATTTATACATTATTTGTTAATATTTTTTAAATATTAAAATATATAACATTTAAATGTATTTATATAAGTTTGTGTGTGTGTGTGTGTGTGTGTGTGTCTGTCTGTACATATATATACATGTGTATTTCTTTTTTTGTGTGCATTTTATTTTAATTCTATTTACTATTTTTTCAATGCTACCTTCTCCTGTAATGCATTGATTAAACAGTTAACATTTCTGATAATTAACTGAATTTATAACTGCAAGTTAAAAAAAATTAAAAAATTCAAGGCCTTGTTAAAACGTTAATGGGTGTATCTGCAGTCATTATCATCGTTATGTATGATTGTCCAAGCTGCTGTGGAGTAAAACTATTTCTTCACACTTGCTCAGGCTTTTAATGACAAGTCTATTGAGCGAGTCCAGCTATAGTGGAAAAAAACCTCAAAACTCTCCTGTGAGCAGTCATAACATTCACTTTCACTCCGTTATTCCGCATGCCCTGCTAATTGATAGTCAAAGTGTTTTTTGAAATCTATTCAAATAGCTTTCAACGGTAAAAAGTTAATCTGAATTATTCAAATAAGTGTTAAAAATTATGTAGAAAATGATATATAATTATTTGGGTCAAGCTGGCGAACAGCGTTGATCAGCAACAAGCGACTCCAGGTTCCATGAGGATGCGTTCAGGTCGATTCCATTTGGCCTGGCGGAATCGATGAACTCCCCCGAAAATGAGCTCATCAAATCCGTCTCGTCTTCTGATTTGATCGCGGTGTTGTCTCGCCCTCGCCGCTAGTCACTGGAGGTGCGGTCACACCGCCGGCGCACATGCGCTGCAGAGCGTTTCAAACGGAGCTCGGCTTCATCCGGCGGCATAGGGCGGAGCTACTTTTGGTGGCAAGCTCACGGCCTTGCGGTGACAAGGAAAGTGAAGCAGATTTCGGCTTTATGTTGTGTTCAAATGAGCAGCCCCGGGCGACAGCCAATAGGAGGGAAGATCCTGATCCTTGGGAAACGTCATTTTATATTTCTCCAGCAAGGACAATTCTTTATTTTAAGTGATGGATGGGAAGACTGGTAATGTGGTTTTTTTTTTTGTTCTTTTTCAAGAGGCTATTCAAACAAGTACAGCGTCACCATTTTAATAATAAAAATAAAAAAGTACACACAGCACCATCTATCTATATAATGCATTTTAAATATGGAAAGGGGGAGAGAGGTTTGAAATGTTTGGCGCGACCACAACAGCCGGTTGATTTTGAGCTGACACGGCCACAACAGCCAGAGGCACGAGGTCCTGGCGACGAGGCGGGAGCGGCTCGGCTCGGCTCGCCGCCACTGCCCCGTCGCCGGCGGTGTGACCCTCGCATTATTGTGCGGCTCTCGCTTGTCACAACCGCTTTGGAACCACGGCATTAGATGCCACTTCGCCTGCCAGACACTCCGATTATGTGCCCTTTTGCTTTGGCACTCTTGTGAAATGCCGTTATTCATATTTTTCCAGATTTTTTCCCCCTCTTTTAAGAAAATTACAGTTGGCCGACGTTTTGTAATTCAAGGTTAATTGTCTGGTGACTCAGGCATTTTAAGACGATGAGCTTTATCATCTCACACGAATGGCACAAAAGACCATGAGTTATGAGTTTATTTTTTATTATTATATTCATTGGGATGTTTTCATTTTTTCTTAAGGCAATAATCAACAAATATCCACAACACCACTGAATTTGTTTACAAACCTATAAACCAAACATCTACAAAAAAGTAAAAAGAGTAAAAAAACAAAAATATATTTTATACTGTATGGATGTAGGAGTTGTGTAATTCTTAACCGGTTCTATTATTTATATTTTTTTGTGTGTGTTTTTTCGGACCCCCAGAGCCCCCACGGCCTCCCCCTGCGGCACAGCGGGAGCCCCAAATTTGCGGTGAAGACGCGGCAGGCGTTCTACCTGCAGCCCACGGCCTTTACCCGCGCCGCACGCCACCTCTGCCATGACATCATCAGACCCCGCTTCCTCGCCAGACACCCCTACCTCCCTGTCAACACGGCCGCCATCAAGTCAGAGTGTGAGTTTATGACTGTATATTAGTTTACATTATTACTATATAATACTATATGTTATTAGACCCCTACATCCGTGTTAACACTATATATTACTATATATTCCTATATATTACTATATATTACTGTGCCGCTACCGCACTCTCAACATGGCCGCCATCAAGTCAAAATATGAGTTGATAATGGTATAGTATTACTATATATATATATATATATATATATATATAGGCCCCTACCCCCCCATCAACACGGCCGCCATCAAGTCAGAATAAGAGTTTATAACTGTATGTTAGTACTATATATTATGACTTAATAATGCCATCTATTATTATTATTAACTACCTCCCTGTCAACACGGGAGATAGGGGAAACATTATAACTTACTATATATTATATTATATTACTGTATATTACTATACCGCTACCTCGCTCTCAACATGACCGCCATCATGTCAGAATATGATTTTATACAGTGTATTTTTACCATATAATATATATCATTTGGCCCCTACCTCCCTGTCAACACGGTCGCCATCAAGTCATAGAGCGTGGTTTATAACTATATATAATACTATATATTATTATGCCCCTACCTCCCTGGTAATACAACTGCCATCAAGTCAGTGTGAGTTTGTAACTGTACATTGTTACTATTTCTTACTATATATTACTATATATTATGTTACTGTATATTATATATTACTCTATATTATATATTACTATGTCCCTACCGCCCCCTCAATATGGCCGCCATCAAGTCAGAATATATAGTCAAGTCAGCAATATATATTACTGTATATTATTACTATATATTGCATGGCTCCTCAATCCCTGTCAACATGGCCGCCAACAAGTCAGAATACGAGTGCATTCATATTTAAATGGTACTTCAATAAATCAATAAACAAACAAATAAATAAAATGTGCCTCTAATGAAGCTATGGTGTATGAGAATACAATGTAGATGATACTAATGCTTATGGCTTGTGGTATCATAAGGTATTATGGCAAAATATTCCACTGGTTCTGAGGGAAGTATTATAAACGGTTAGATGTATTATAAACTATTATGTAAAAATAGACCAAAATAATTATATTGGTATAAAAACGGTGTCATTATGACCGTATGTCATCTATAAAATAAAACTGAATTCCACTACTAGTAATAGTGATCTTTATTTCTGCTCTATCACTCCTGACAACGCCACGATTCTATTCACCCGAAATCTGTAGCACGGAATGAAGTGGAATGTTTTTGTAACTTGTGGAACTGTGGAGAAGGTGCATCCCGCATCATTTTTAAGCACAACCTCTGACATGATTTAAAACATCTCACACCGACCACTGGATGTCAACATTCAAACTTTGGAACTCGTCACATGCTTGGATGGAGGGTATACAGCAACAGCGCCCATGTTGGTTTCAATCAGATGTTGCTTGTGTCGTGCAGGTGCTCTGAGGCTGCCGGAGAGGCCCAAGAAACCTCTGCGGCTAAAACCTGCGGAGCGGAAACCTCTGGAGTCTGTGGTTCGATATCTAGGTGAGGGGAGGAGCCTTGTATTTCTTATTCCTCCGAAAAGGAAAACGACGAGGATTTAAATGATTTGTGCTTCGCTGAAGCCCTGTGTACGGTATCAGTGCATCTTCAAAGTAGTGCTGTGGTGCTCGTGGAACATATTTCAAACTGTACTTCTTGGGTGCATTATTTCGATTGTTTTTTATTTATTTTATTATTATTACTTTTATCTATTTATTAGCTATTATGAATTAACTTTATTGAAAATTATTTATTTCACAAATTATATAGAAGTTCACAGTATATTATATACTTTGGATGTTTAATGCTGCTTTTCACTCTTCCAGTACAAAATCGAGCCATGTTTTATCCATGTGTATATTTTGCCGGAGGCTGTAATTGTAATTCGATGGTGTTTAAAAATGATTTGGATTCATGATGATTTCACTTTATTGCCTAATTCTGTTTTTGCCAAAAACAGCACGTCGGTCAGTACCATCCTTCAGCCTCTTGGTCCTTTTATTGACTCGTGTGTTGCCCTTAATCTTTGTGTTTATCTCACAGTCTCTCTGTCTCTCTCTCGTCCTCCCTAATTTCCAGAAGCCCACCCGCGTCCGGCCAAACCAGACCCCCCTCGGGGAGTGTCCATCTCCACGGGGAGTCTGACTCCCATCAAGTCCACTCCCATCCTGAACAACGGCTCTCCCACCATCCTGGGGAAACGCACATATGAGCAGCACAACGGCCTAGACGGTAGTGTGTGTGTGTGTGTGTGTGTGTGTGTGTGTGTGTGTGTGTGTGTGTGTGTGTGTGTGTGTGTGTGTGTGTGTGTGTGTGTGTGTGTGTGTGTGTGTGTGTGTGTGTGTGTGTGTGTGTGTGTGTGTGTGTGTACACGTGCAGACCTCGGGGGCTTGGTGCCACGATGAGAACTTGGCAGCTGTGTGTCTCTCAACCCTTCCATCTGAAATGTGTGTTTGGTCACGCTCCTCGACCTTTAAATTGAACGAGAGGCGCGGTGTGAGCGCTGCAGCTAATTACAGACTGCAGCGCATGCGTCTGAGAGAGAGGAGCCAGTGATCAGATACTGTAGAACGTTAAAGATGGAGGGGTTTCATTCCTTTCTTAAATTAAATGATAATTCCTTTAAAGATAGATACTTAATTCATCCCTGGAGGGAAATTGCAATGTCCCGGCAGCTCACATCATAACAATAGCCAGTAATAATAACAATAAAAAATGTTGAAAAATAAATAAATAAAAATTAAAATGTGTATATATATGAATAATATTACTAAAAATTATAATACAGAAAGGAAGGTTAAAAATATGAAAGATAGTGGCAATATATGGGAAAGTTAAAACTCACAGTTAACTGAACACAATAAAAATATCAAATAAGGCAGGCTGGCGGGATAAAGGAAAATAAACCTGAAATTTGAATTTGTATAAGACTGAAAAATGAAGGCGGTACCTGAAGAACCTGAAGGAAAATGAAGAAACTGGAGATACAATAAGTGATATTTTATTCACTGTTACCTCTGTAGTTTCCTGAGATTTCAAGCTCTGCAACCAGTTTGATTCTATGCCTTGTCCACACGTATATTGCTATTTCTGAAAATGCCCCCCTGCAATAATGTATCATAAAAACTTGATGTCAAACACCACAGAAGAACATGAGGATGCAGCGTATTGAGCTTCTTCATAATATTTGGACACAACACTGGATGGACGCCGTTCCTAAAGATGGAGAGACTTTTTAAGCTTTTCATGGAGACACGGAGAACAACACCAGCGGGCGCCGCTCGTAGGTTCCTGACGTCATTGTTTTCAAGAAGCTGCATTTTACTTCCCCCGTAGACACTGAAAACAAGAGTTTTGACAAATCTCTCTTTGTTTCCAGTTAGCTAAATGCGAGAAATTATTCCCATTATATTGAGAAAGCACTACGTTTTCAAAAATATCCATATAGGTGTGGTCAGGGCCTTAGTTTCCATTCACCCACCAAACGACCGGCGTTGCCGGAGCCCTCTGCTCCAACGGCTGAGAAGTCTCACGGAGGAGGAGGAGCCTCGCTTTTGGCAGCGTTGGTGTAGTTCCTGTGGCTTCCTTTAGGGGGTCACTGTTTTCCGGTGACTGATCGTACCTTAAAATTTATAAAATGTGCTCTGTCCCTTGGTCTCAGGTTTCAGTATGCTCTGGGAATGCATGAATTATTAATTGGTGTTTATTATCACTTCATCATGATATTTATATTTTATTATTTATGATTTGGTTGGATCCCGCTCTGTGTGTCGCTTTATGTATGTGGACATCTCAGCCTAGAGGGGAAAAGAGCAGAAAAAAACCCACGAGACACAATTACAAAAAACAACTTTGAGAGCTTTTATTTTTATTTTTTATCTGCCTTTGTTTTCCATCGTCCTGTGTTTCAACTGCTTTCGAGAGTGTCGCACGGAAAACACCAACGCCACGGTTCCGCTCGTCGACTAGAATTCAAAAAGATAAGAATGGAGGGAAGAAAATGGAGACAGAGGGACGGAGATGCGGGGAAAGAGAGATGCGGAAGTGAGAAACGGGAACGGGAGAGACAGACAGCGAGGGGAAGGAGGGGAGACGGAGGGAGGCTCAGCCTGGATGCTGCGGGCTACGGGTCCGTGTTGTCATGGTAACAGCAGCGAGGAGGTAAGAGCATCCTGAGGGAGGGGAGGCCGGCTGGCCCGCCACGGCGGCTGGGGCCCCCGTCTGGGAGAGCGCGAGCAGATTTTGGGGCTGGATCTGAGGCTGCTTAATATGCCAGTCACTAGCCTCCGTTTCAGCCGTTCAAAGCCCCTTCCTGCGAGCTCAGAATTTGGCGGCGAGAAATGTGCACAAACAGACACAAACCTATCGCCGAAGTGAGATGTGACTGTGAAAGACTGTTCTCCTGCCCTCTTGTTTTTAACAGGTGTTCCGATTATTATTTTAAAGCAGCCATCGGTAACAATGGAGCCCCAGAAATAAGCCATCGGAACTAATGTCTCCTCCTCGACCCCAAACTGAACCCAGACCTCTCTGCTCTCGCCCCTCCCATCCCAGAGACCTGTGCTGTCAGCGCGCTGAGCATGCGACACAGAGTTTTTTGTGCCATTGCATCTAGGACAGAGTTAGTCTGCGAGTGGAGTTCAAGTTCTAAACCTGCGATGCAACTCTTTAATCATCAAGAACTGCAGCAATAACTCTGTCCTGAGGACGGCCTGTAGGATGACCAGAGCACAGCTTTTACACAGAACCGCCACCGATCCCCCTCTGAAGACAACCATCTTACCATGTTTTGATCCATAAACAACTAATCATCATTATTCCTTCAAGAGGGGGAGAATCACCACGGGTGAGACAATTAAACATAGAAGAATTTTCTTCAAATGGTGAAATGATATCTTTCTGCTTTTAACCCGTCCTGGCTCTTCCTTCCTCCGGGGGGAGGGAAGGGGCAGCCAGGGGCGGTGGGCAGCACGCAGCGACGCCCGGGGACCAATTACAAGTGTCCTTCGCCGGTCAGACGTGGATGTGGCGCATTTTTTTTGGTGGGGGTCCTTACTGATGTTGCATGGAGGAAACCCCATGTGAGCACGGGGAGAACATGCAAACTCCACACAGGAAGGAGCCTGATCAGGAGATAACCCGCCGGAGCGCGGTGCCAAAAGCGCCCCAGGCGGGAATCGAACCCAGGACCTTCTTGCTGCGAGGCAGCAGTGCGATTGGCCACGTGGCCTCTTCCCTTCACAGTTATGGCAGTAAATGAGGGGGGAAAGGAGGTGTGTGTGTGTGTGTGTGTGTGTGTGTGTGTGTGTGTGTGTGTGTGTGTGTGTGTGTGTGTGTGTGTGTGTGTGTGTGTGTGTGTGTGTGTGTGTGTGTGTGTGTGTGTGTGTGTGTGTGTGTGTGTGTCCGTCCACCGGTGGGACCCAATTAGTTCTGGTGCATGAGGTTGGAATCACATCGTGGTGCCTCCCTGCAGCAGAAATGGCCCCGCAGCCGCCCCTGAGTCCCGCCGCGTATCCCCCTGCAAAGCGGTTTTAAATGTTTGGAACCGATTCTGTGGCCAACGCGACCGTGAGTCTTGAAGTCAGACCTCTGCACCGCTTTAGAGGGTTCAACTTACGTCATCGAAAGGCTGCGCCAGCGTTCACTAGTGTTTTGGCATTTTGTCGCCGGGTTCTTACCAGGTCCTGGAGTTGCTTGAATTTAGTCCTTAGAAATTGAAGTAATGGAATACCTCGAAAATAGTCCCTTTTGTGGCGAAATGCTTGAAAAGTTCTTGGGGGGTGGGGGGCGACTCGGGATAATTAAAAACCTTTGATAATCCCCCTGGTTTTGTTATTCAAATCATAACGTAATAAAGCTTTTATGACACGGATGATACCAGAGAAATGTACATTTAATTTAATAACACTTATAATAACAGATGACAATGAGATTAATAATAGATATATATATATCTATTATAAATATAAATATACATTGATATATACTAATATAAATAATAGACAATGGGGCTAAGATAGGACATTTTTATGAATAAAGATCCCAATGAAAATCTATTATTGTTTTATGAAGTCCTTGAAAAGGGGGGGGGGGGAAATAGTGATTTAAAAAGTTCTTAAGTCCATGAATATCATTTTGTAAGTCCAGGATGAACGGTCATCGACTTATTTAAGCATTTCTAGTCACGGAACGTTCCCCTGCGAGTGTGTCCAGCTCAGCTCTGCACAGCGACCAGTGAATAAATCATTACTGATTGGTCCTTTTAATATATCTATTATTTCACACTCTTGGACTCCGGCGCTTTGTTTTCATACCCGGCGCTAAACTCATGCTGCGTTACGGCTCCTCCACATCACTGTGACTCGGAGCGACGTTCGCTTGTTTGTGCTGAAAGCGATTCAAAGTTACTGGATCCCTCTCCGTGCGTGGAGTCGCTACTGCCGCAGAATTCCTGATGTGTGATGAAGCGTTCACGGGGGTGACGGCCATGAGGATCGTAGTTCACTGTTGAACGATCGGACCTTCCTTTGAGTATTTCTGGTGACGTGAGGTCTGAAGCGTGAGCGGGAGTTTAAACAGAATTATTAAAAGTGTCGTTTGATATCAGTGAATTACCACATTGTTTAAGAACTCGGTTGTGAGATTTTATTTAATTTTTTCCCCCCAATATCATTAAATGATGTAGCATGTAAATTGATGTGAAGATCAGACTGAACCACGTCTTTGGGCACACGGTATTGAATTCATAAGCAGATATTATATGTATAATATTATTAAAAACTTGCCGTGGTTATCACAATAATGAATTGCTCTTTATCGCCTACTCTTGCTGCACGGCACGCTGACTGACAACTCTTTCCCCTGTTCTGATTCTCTCATTACACCAATCACGGAGCTGCAAATCAGTAGTGTTGGCGCCAATGCTCGGACCCCCGATGAATTGATCAATGTTGAGATTTTTGACAATGTAAATAAAAGAAATGGACGTTAGATAACGGCACGGTATATATTAGGAATTTGTTAAGACGCTGACCTGTACTATACTACACTATAAAGAGCACAGTGCTACTATAAGTCCACCAAAAGAAAATGAATAAATGCAGTGTGTGATGCTGCCACTAGAGGGCATTCATCTATTAGTGTGTGTGTGTGTGTGTGTGTGTGTGTGTGTGTGTGTGTGTGTGTGTGTGTGTGTGTGTGTGTGTGTGTGTGTGTGTGTGTGTGTGTGTGTGTGTGTGTGTGTGTGTGTGTGTGTGTGTGTGTGTGAATTCATTCTTGTATTTCCTCACTGTGCAGGCTCTAAATCCAAAGGCCTGGCCCCCCAGTGGGACATCATGGCCAAGCGGGTCAGTGAGGCTCGGGCCCCGGGGCCGATGCAGGACGAGGTTCACAAACTGGACTGAGGAAGGGATGGAGGCACCTCTAGTTCACACTCCTCTGAGGTAACACTTGTTTTTTATATCCAGGTGATCAAAAAATGTATTTTAGTATTATTTAACATTTTGTTTGTAGCATTTATTTCTCATGTTTTATCCCTTTGCCATTGTGTTTTAATTTTGTTTTTATTCATTTATGTATTTGAGTACTTATCACACTTTTGGTGTTTTTATGTTGAACTTTGTGTGTTTTTTTTCTTTTTGAAGATATTTTTTTTACTTATTTTCAAACCTAAAAGGTTTTTCATTTGAGTGTTTTTTTATGTGTTTTACTATTAATTTGTATTTTTATTTTTTATTGGTATCTATTTCTCATATTTTATCCCCTTTCTTTTGAATTAAGTTTTATTATTATTCATTTTTTGAACTACCTTTTTTTTTTTTTTTTTTTTTTTTTTTTTTTTTTTTACAAAAGAATGAAGTACAAATTGACAGTGTATAACAGGGGCCCTAAACTACAGGCCCGGGGGGCACCTCTGGCCCTCGATACAGTTTAATGTGGCCCGCTACATGGTGATGATATATTGATAAATCTTGTCCGCACATAATTTTTTCAAGTCACAGCGCTTGATAAATCCACACAAAATTACTTTATGTTTTCAAAATATGAAGCAGAATTTAATAGATCATAAGAGAGATATTTCTAACAGGATTACGATGGAATAATGTGCGGGAGAAAACAAAACAAAATAAAAACAGCACGGTTTTCCCTTGAAGTTCAACACGGCCACCATAGAAGAAGACAACCTGGCCAGTGGCCCCCAGGCCATTTGAGTGTGAGACCCCTGGGGTACAGTATACACACTTATTTATTCCCCCAGCATGAACAGTCTGGCAGTGCCCCGCCCGTGTATCACCACCTCATTGTAAGCTTGGTTTCCAAAAGTGAACTATAACTACAGTGTATTGTTGTCACGATGAGCTGCCTGGGAAAAACCTTCAGCACTGGAACAAAGTGAAATATTTTGCTTTTTCTTTCTATGGGATTGATTGGGGAAAAACACAAGAAATTACATTTTTTTTATCAAATTGTTTATATTTATTCACTCTAATATTTTGTTTCTGTGAGCAGATAAACACTTCATGGCCATATATGACGCATGAGTGGGTTTTTTTTTTCTTTTTTTTACATAATACATTTTTTAATACTTATATTTATTATATAACATCCAACCTTTTCGATATATAACCCTTATATATGTTTTGGGAACCCCTGTCCTCACAAACCATATCTCTACACTGTTTAACCAAACCAGCCGGTGAGGGTCCTCGATGGTGTTCTGAACTCGTCCGTGTCCTTCCCCAAACAGGAGGGGTGGAGCCAAGATGGACGGCGTTTTCCACTGAGCCATGGCTGAGGGCCGCTGAGGGAACACGGAGGAAGCGACGTTTTCAGCCACCTCCACTTCCTGTCGGCGGCGGGGCGGGGGCAGGGGCGGAGCAGGGGCGGGGGGTGATCAGACCGAGTCCGACCCGACCTGCGTCTGTGTGGAAGCAGCATCACTAGCTCGACTGTACAGGACTGTGTTCATTACTTATACTTCTGGTTATTATTACTGTTATTGTAATTATTATTATTATTATTATTATTATTATTATAATTTTTTGTTTTTTTCTTTGTTTGTTTTTTTTTGTTTTTTTTTTTTCTCGTTTCGTTTTTATTTTTCTACCAGCTGTAACTCGGAAGCTTATCAGTTAATTGTCGATCAAACACGGAAACCTTTGAAGTTTCGGTTAAGAGGAAAAAAAAAAAAAAAGAGAGAAACAATTGAAACTCTTGCTTTTGCAAACACCCCGCGGCGACCAGCGGGGGGAGGGACTGTAATATAAGCCGCTCGCAATCTTTTTCCTTTAACAAGTTTAAAAATTCCACAAGGAGCTGCGTCTTATTTCAGCGACATAATTCTTCGTCTCCTCTCCTGTTGTTTTTTTTGTTTTGTTTGTTGTTTTTGTTCTTTTTTTGTTTTGAATGCTTTCTGGGATTCTCATTCTGTTTGGTCTGTCGGTGCTGCTCTTCGGCCAGAGAGGTTTAACTTATTGAGAGACTTGCTGTTTTTTCTACCTTTTTCACAAGTAATGCATCTATGCTTCGATTATGTAATTAAAAAAGATAATTGATCCTTTCGATCTCCTGGTGGTGTCTGTGGGCGGCGTGGAAGGCGTCGGAGCTCGCACCCCGAAACTTGTGCCTTTGCACCGGCCGAGCCACGTGGTTACTGAGCCCGGTGAGAGATGGGTGTTGTACGGGTATGAATACAGCGGGGCTTAAAAAAAACAAAAAACCCGACGTCAAGCATTTTTTAATTTCAAAATGCATGCAGGACAGTCCCCGGAAATAATGGAAGTGTTTACATCCCAATCCCTACGCAGTGAAGGTATTGTGATGTGTCGCTTTGTCCAAAGTCTTGATTCACTTTTTCCTAAAGAAAAGAAGATTTGATAATTATTCATTTTACCTTAACATGATTTGTTGGTAAAAAATAATAATGAATAGTATGTTTAGTAGCCAAATAATTGTGTGGATATAATTTGTATTATTATTCACAAAACAACTGCTTTCCATTTTTTGGAAAAAGCAGTTTTGTTGGCATCTACAATTTAGTCACCTAAATTGAAAAAATATATGGATTTTATTTTGAGTTAAGCGCTATCCGTCGGTCGTAGTGTTTCTGTTCGTTGGTTGTTATTGATTTTTGTATTATTTATTTATTTTTTCTATTTTTTTAGAAATTGCAAATCGTTGCCAGAGAATCTCTCTTCCAACCTGCCGGTGTTATTTTTTACGATGTTATAGCCGATCGATGGCATTATCAGCTGTAAAAAAGATTCAAAATGCACTGAAACCCTCATGCTGCACTAATCCGATCTGCAGAACAGTCTCCAGAACATCCTCTCAGATGGATTGTCAGGTTAACGGCCTTTTATCCCCCCCCCGCCCCCCTCCCCATGTCATTTTGGTTTTGCTTACCCGAGCGAAAAGCTCGGTGCTGATCGGCAACGTAATGATTTGGATCGACCGTCTCGAGGTTTATGGCTCCCTGTGGAAAATGTCATGGCTTTGCTGGTTTCGGCAGCTCTGGTAAACGACCACACGGCGATCATCGCCATCATGCTGCTCTGCAGGGCCTTCAAGGGGCCTTCAAGGGGCCTTCAAGGGCCCACCTGCGCCGGGCTGCACCGGGCAGTGTCTCAGGCCAGGCAGCTGCCCCAGAAACGGCTCATGGAGAACAGAGGATCGCTCGGGTGGGGTTTGCGCTACGCTTTCGTTTCTGCAATAGGAACAAAACAACAATCGGGGGGAAAAAGCAAGTTGGCTTTTACTGTTCCTGGAAACTCCAGGTTTATTACTTACCAATATGTTTTTATAATACCATTACCAATTTCACCCCTGTGTCCAGTACAGAAATGGCGATGGGGTGCGTGCCATTCCACCATTTTCATGGTAAAGAGAGCAATTAGAGACATTTAACACATCAGGACGTTTAGGGGCGGTTTTTCGGGTGGGGTTTAACCCAGATCGGGACTGAGTTCGTCCTATTTCAATGAATCCAGAATTAAAAATAACTTTCTGAGACGTTGCTTAATTTAAGGTTGAGTTCGAAACTAAGATGATGAAGGACTAGTCGGCTCAGTCTGTCTGGTCTTGGTGCTGCTCTTAGTCCAGATCGACCTGGTCCACCTGGAGGCCACGCCCATTAATCCAAAGATTCAATTTAAGCTTCACTTGGTTCTGTATTGGCTCTAATCTTCCTTCTCGAAATGAGATTAGAGCAAATCTGAGACTTTTTTTTTTTTTAAACCACGACTGAGAAAGGCCATTTCAGTCAGTCCGGATTGAAAGTGATTTAGTCTCAACCTATGTCCGCCGAACTGCTCCCTAGTCCTGAATTTTTTTTAACCAATATCTGACCATTAGGAAACGTGCCTCAAATAGTGCAAAAGGCCTCTCGACCCCTCCCTGCAACCCGCTGCGGGGGGTCCAGCACCCTGGGTTGGGAACCCCTGGACCAGAGGACCTACCTTCCACCAAGACGTCGGAAAATCCAGTTGTTCAGCGACGTTAAATCCGTGGAGCGTATAATTAGTGAGGGTCCCTCTCCGCTCGTGAAATTCGATGACTTTAACATTTGACGCTATTGCAAACTCCTAAAACACTCAACGCGCTGGATCGCACGTTCTAAAGGTCTGGAGATACAATTCCATTTTCTATTTGTAGATATAGGAATAGATATTTACCACGACGTGACCCGCCCTACAGCGGCGGGAGAAACGCCCCCTTGTTTTGAGACGTTTTTTTACTTGTAGGCGGAGGCCCCGAGGCGGTGTTCACTGGGTGGGGTTGAGCGACGGTCTTGGGTGAATATATTGTAAAGTAAGTTCATTTAGGCTCGCATTCAATGTTTAAATGCAAACTCGTGTGGCAAAAAGAAGTGTTTTCTACAATGATTTTTTTTTAAGGGGTTCCAATGTATTTGTGAATAGATGTCCATACAGTAATTGCCTTTTTGGGCAAAGTACATTTATATATACGGAAGTTTAGATTAAGACTTTGGGGATTAGTTATGTAATATGGTTTTGAAATAATGTGATTTGAGATTCTGCTTACACTATTCCATCCCATCAGTACATGCTCCTCCTCATACGTGAAGTATTGTATTATAGTATTGTATTGTATTGTAGTATAGTATTGTAAAATTACAATATATTGTCATTCAAGCTTTTGTCCGTGCTGCCTTTCAGGACGTCCTCCATCCCATTTGGTAAAATAATGGCCTGAAGCTTCATTTTATACGACTGGGGGGCACTTCTAAAATGTAAAAGACAAAAAAACATTTTGGGGCCTCTTCTTTACCCACAACTTCATAACTGAGACATTTGGGCTCCTTTGGCTTTTTTATTTTTATTTTTTAATTATTTTATTTGATTTTTCCTTGTCCGCCTCTTGGTAGGAGCCAGCGGGCTTGTGGTTTTTGGGGGCCCTGATGGTGCTGGCCTGCACCCGCTATAGGCCTGGTGTTCCTGCTCACTGCAGCTGCTTTGATGGTGGAGTCTGGTCCCCCCCCCCGCTGCCCAGATCAGGGGGACTGGCCTTCAAACACGCGGGCGGATCAAACGCAGCTTTCAGCTCAAATCCATTCAAACGCTCTGGACACCAGGAAACGGGTTCGGTTGAACAGGCTTTGTAGCTCTGCTGAGGGATGGATCTGTGAGCGATGTACTATGTCGCCCAGATCATACAGGGTTTCATTATTCATCCATTGTCGATGGATGAATAGAGGAACAGGGTTGTTGACAACCATTGGCCAGGTGGGCTTCCCAAACTTTAACCCC
>NC_137198.1:6959484-6984484 GCF_960531495.2 Zeus faber | reverse complement strand
TGCTCCGAATGCACATCGTTCATTCGTGTCCGTGGCTTCGACGCTTTCCGAGCGCCAGGCGCTGATAACGGCGCGAGAATTATAGCAAAAATAATATCCCGAATTCCAATCTGATCCATTACTTTATATAATTATTGACGTACACATTACACATTTCTACAGAATGTGTAAAAGAGCGGAACATCGTGTCACTTTTCTTTAATATCTGACTGTGTCGCTCTTGGTATCTCGTTTGGTTTTTGGGATATTATCCGTCACCGATACCCTATTTGAGCCTGATTTTGGGTCATGAGTAACGGTAGATCCTGCCCATTGTGAGGAAACCACAGGCAGTAAATAAAGCACAAAACGCCGACTGTGTTTGAAAACCAGATCATGTACACGCTCACGCACCAAAAAAAAAAATAAGAGAAACAAGAAATTAGTTAAACGGAATAAAAACTCGATGAAGCGGTTGCGGTAGTCAACAGATGAAGTGGAAGTGAAGCGGCGAGGAGATAAGGGGAACCCGGGCGCGCGGTGCAAACAAACAGCATGAAGCCTTTATCTACAGATACGGCGTGGTACAGTGGGATTCACGGTTGTGAGGCAAACAGAAAAATGGAAGTGTCTTATCACGATGACAGCGACGCTCGCGAGGAACAAGGAGACGTGATTGCACAGGGGGGAAACTTTTTTATTTTTTTTTTAATATTAACCCCGATAGACGGCCGTAAACCGCACCCTGGCACCGCAGCCGCTGTGTAATCATTTAACAAAAAGCTTCCGCCGCCGTTAACGTGAGTAATATTTGGCAGTTTCCAGAGAGTCACCGTTTGGCTCAGGTGTTATCTCGGGCTCCGGGATTAAATGCAGTCGTGGATTTATGCTGAGCGCTGAGTTTTAGTGTCTTGCTCAAGGACAGGGGCTGCTGGGGGGAGCGGAGGGCAGAGTGTTTACGGCCCCCCGTCCGGCTCTCAGTTGGGTTTGCCGACGTCAGGGAAAAAAAAAAAAAAGGAGTAGTAATTAATTAAAATCTGGTCGTGTATCAAGGGAAAGAAGTCTGTAAAAAAAAAAAAAAAAAGGAAAGACATGGTTGACTTCGGAGTGCGAGGTCAAGGCTGAAGGACTTCATGCTTGAGTCCATCCATGAAGGCCCTGGTCGGTATCTCCCACGGTGCATGGCTGTTTGAACACAATTTTTTCAAGTTCCTAGTTCTCATATCTTAGTTACTAGTTGCTGTTCCACCGGTTGCTAAGACCTATTTTAGTTTTACTCGTCAAAATGTCTTAGGTACGAGTACTTATTTATAAGATAATAGGAACCATTTCAGTTATTACTGCTATGTTTTTCCATTTGACTCGTCGCTATCAATGAGGGGCGTCATGATTCTCCAAATCCACGATTCAATTGGACTTTCAATTTCAAGGTCGAGATATTATTCGATTTTCGATTTTAAACATTTTCTTCACCGACGGCTATGCCACCGTTAGACTTTGAGTCTTGATTTGTAAAGAAAAACACGTTCTAAATTGTATTAGAATATTAAAAATGATAAATAACAAGAATATGAGATTTTTTCACACACACCTCAACAGTTAAGGGCTTGAGCAAAACTAGACTTTAGAATAACTAACAATAAGTTACTTATTACACCACTTTTAAGTTACTCACCAAAATAAGCGCAGAAAAACGGATGCTATTTGGGGAAACACTGGCAGTAAAATGAAAATAACTACCTACCAGCAAGTTTTTCTCCAAACAAAGCAAATAAAAACTAGCTGTGTTTAATTTACTCCGTTTCCTGCTGCTGCTCCGCTACAGAGCAGATCGGAGAGCCCTCCTGAAAAAAATCCCAGCCGTGTTCTGTCAGTCTGGTGGCCAATACCCCAGTGGTTGGAACGCAGACTTGGCACACCGTTACCGGGAATATTTAGCTCTTAATGTGTGTTCACTGTGTTCGAACTCGATGAACTTATATTGAACTTCGCTTTTTTGAAATGTGTTTATTTATTTTTAATATTTGAATTGTTTTCAAATTTGGCCCCTGCACCCTCGTG
Organism: Zeus faber; assembly: GCF_960531495.2. NCBI lineage: Eukaryota > Metazoa > Chordata > Actinopteri > Zeiformes > Zeidae > Zeus > Zeus faber. Next base: position 6,982,444 of record NC_137198.1, on the reverse strand, counting down.
TCAGGTGGGTGGGTGCAGCGTGCGTCGCTCTCCAAACTCAAAATTCGACCGACTTCGCGTGCAGCGTTGAACCCGCGACTGAGCTTCGCGAATGGACCTCGGGTCTCAGAGCGCGGCGCATGCACGCGGTCATTTGTGGAGATATGTCAAGAGAGTTTGACAGCATGGCAACACGGCAGCCTGCGGGAAACCCAAACTCTCAAGCGGCTTCTGTAGACGGGCTCCTCCTTCGGAAAGGGAGGAGCGTGCCCCCCACATGCATTGTTCACCAAAAAACAAACACACGAGCACTGGAGGGAAACATGTTGTGTCCAGATACTGTCCCAACACAGGGAACAACGGGGAACAACAGGGAACAACAGGGAACAACAGGGAACAACAAGGAACAACAAGGAACAACAGGGAACAACAAGGAACAACAAGGAACAACAAGGAACAACAGGGAACAACAAGGAACAACAGGGAACAACGGGGAACAACAGGGAACAACAGGGAACAACAGGGAACAGCACTGAACAACAAGGAACAACGGGGAACAACGGGGAACAACGGGGAACAACAGGGAACAACAAGGAACAACAAGGAACAACAAGGAACAACAGGGAACAACAAGGAACAACAGGGAACAACGGGGAACAACAGGGAACAACAGGGAACAACAGGGAACAGCACTGAACAACAAGGAACAACGGGGAACAACGGGGAACAACGGGGAACAACAGGGAACAACAGGGAACAACAAGGAACAACAGGGAACAACAAGGAACAACAGGGAACAACAGGAAACAGGACTGAACAACAAGGAACAACGGGGAACAACAGGGAACAAAAAGGAACAACGGGGAACAACAGGGAACAAAAAGGAACAACGGGGAACAACAGGGAACAACAAGGAACAACAGGGAACAACAAGGAACCACAAGGAACAACAGGGAACAACAGGGAACAACAGGGAACAGCACTGAACAACAAGGAACAACAGGGAACAACAGGGAACAACAGGGAACAACAAGGAACAACAGGGAACAACAGGGAACAACAGGGAACAAAAAGGAACAACGGGGAACAACAGGGAACAACAAGGAACAACGGGGAACAACGGGGAACAGGGAACAACAAGGAACAGCAGGGAACAGCACTGAACAACGGGGAACAACAGGGAACAACAAGGAACAACGGGGAACAACAGGGAACAACAAGGAACAACGGGACAACAGGGAACAACAAGGAACATCAAGGAACAACGGGGAACAACAGGGAACAACAGGGAACAACAGGGAACATCAAGGAACAACAAGGAACAATAAGGAACAACAAGGGACAACGGGGAACAACAAGGAACATCAAGGAACAAAGGGGGAACAATAAGGAACAACAGGGAACAACAAGGAACAAGCCAGATGGAGAGAAGGGTCACGAGCAGAGGACAGAACCAAAGCTCTTCAATACAAAGGGCTTAAAGAGAAAGTAGGTTCCCAAATGAAATGTCCAGAAAACCCTGCTCCACCCTGCGCCAAAGCAGACGGAGCCTTTCACACGACAGCGAAGTGACAGATGTTGACTCAGGTTGGTTTTCGCTCGGTGTCCCCGAGGTCTGTCTGTGTTTTTGCGGTAACTGGTGAGTACCAGCGCGTTTGTACACGACAATAAGTGCTTAAAAAAAACTGTCAGAGAAAAAAAAAATCATGATAAAAAGTTTCATGAATACAAATAAAATAACAACGAAATAAAATATAAATCAATAAATAATCAATAAATAATAAAAAGTTTGATGAATAAAAATAAAATAACAAGGAAAGAAACTGGAAAGAAATGTATTAGTAAAGTTAAAATAAAATGAAAATGGCCAAATATGCACTCATAGCCAACCAAAAAAATACAAAACAGAAAAAGCAAAATACATACAGACTATAGAAATATAGAAATATCCACAGGGTAAATTATATGATATAAATATAAATGATTCTGTTGGTGTGTTTGGATGGAGGCGCAGCTCTGCTGATGGGAAGCACTCAGGGTATACAGAAGGTTAAAAGTGTGTCTATCCAGATCCTCCACTCCTCCGCCTCCTCTCCTCCGCCCCCACTCCTCCGCCCCCCTCTCCTCCGCCCCCCTCTCCTCCGCCGCTCACGGAGACGATGCCCAGCGGAGCGTTATATGAGCCGCCGTGGTTCCGTCCAGAGCTTTTATTTCGCAGCGTGACCCTCCCCCCCCCCTCCCCCCGCCCCCACCCACCCCCACCTGCCCCCACCCGCCCCCACCCACATAAAGTGATGTAAGTGAAAGTGAGGTTTTGTCCAACGTTTGGCTCCAGGCGTCTCTTTCCTCCAAGCCAAGCCTCCAAGTCTGATCTGAACCAGGGCCACGCATCGTTATGATATCGATATGGTGATACATGAGATGTGAATTGAACTGAGATGTGAACTGGGATTTCGTTTTTTCTTCACGTTGTGGTTTAGTTAAATTATGGTCTTTAGGGCGGAGTCACGGATATGGTCTTTAGGGCGGAGTCACGGATATGGTCTTTAGGGCGGAGCCACGGATATGGTCTTTAGGGCAGAGTCACGGATATGTTTTTTAAGGCGGAGTCACGGATATGGTGTTTAAGGCGGAGTCACGGATATGGTCTTTAGGGCGGAGTCACTGATATGGTCTTTAGGGCGGAGTCACGGATATGGTCTTTAGGGCGGAGTCACGGATATGGTTTTTAAGGCGGAGTCACGGATGTGGTCTTTAGGGCAGAGTCACGGATGTGGTCTTTAAGGCGGAGTCACGGATGTGGTCTTTAAGGCGGAGTCAAGGATGTGGTCTTTAGGGCGGAGTCACGGATATGGTCTTTAGGGCGGAGTCACGGATATGGTCTTTAGGGCGGAGTCACGGATATGGTCTTTAAGGCGGAGTCACGGATGTGGTCTTTAAGGCGGAGTCACGGATGTGGTCTTTAGGGTGGAAAAAATGATGTGGTTTTCTCACTTTCCCGATTGTTTCTTTAGACCCCTGGGCTCCGCCCTGTGTAGCTGCAGTGTGATGTGCGGTGTCGTTATGGGATGTAGGGCCTGTGATCGACCCTGAATTACTGGCGTTAAATGAAGAGACGCTCACGTGCCGATGGCCGTCCTCCAGATGTGGGAACTGAAATGCGCGACGGAGTTTTGCTGGAAACAGAATTCTGGCGTCTGTACGACCGCGTGGGTCAGCAGGTGAAAATCCTTTTGGTTGTGAGTTCATGAGCCGAAAGCAAACCTTGGCTTTTCTTTGCTTCTATAAATTGCGCTTTGAGCTGCGCGCAGAGCGCTTCCTGCAGGAGGAGGGATCCCTTTTCTACTTCCTCCTCATCCTAAACGATGTTATTTTAAAGGGATGAAAGCTCTGAGGCGGCGTAACGTGAGCGGGAGGCTGTTTGAAGGGGAGCTGAGCCGCCTCCGCCGTCCATGACCATCACTTTATTATGGCTGCCTCAGAGGTCGAGGTCTCCCCCCCTCTCCCTCTCTCTCTAACTCTCTCCCCCCTCTCCCTCTCTCTCTCGCTCTCTCTCCCCCTCTCTTGCACTCTCCCCCCCCTCTCTCTCCCCCCCTCTCTCTCTCTCCCCCTCTCTCGCTCCCCCCCCTCTCTCTCTCCCCCCCTCTCTCGCACTCTCCCCCCCCCCTCTCTCCCCCTCTCTCGCTCTCTCTCTCTCCCCCCTCTCCCCCCTCTCTCTCCCTCTCCCCCCTCTCCGTCCCCCTCTCTCGCTCTCTCTCTCTCTCTAACTCTCCCCCCCTCTCTCTCTCCCTCTCCCCCCCCTCTCTCCCCCTCTCTCGCTCTCTCTCTCTCCCCCCTCTCCCCCCTCTCTCTCCCTCTCCCCCCTCTCCGTCCCCCTCTCTCGCTCTCTCTCTCTCTCTAACTCTCCCCCCCTCTCTCTCCCTCTCCCCCCCCCTCTCTCCCCCTCTCTCGCTCTCTCTCTCTAACTCCCCCTCTCTCTCTCTCTCTAACTCTCTCCCCCTCTCTCTCTCTCACTCTCGCCCCCTCTCTTGCTCTTTCTCACCCCCCCTCTCTCTCCCCCCCATCTCTAACTCCCCCCCCCTCTCTCCCCCTCCCACCCCCCCCTCTCTCCCCCTCCCACCCCCCCTCTCTCTCGCCCCCTCTCTTGCTCTCTCTCACCTCCTCTCTCTCTCCCCCCCTTTCTAACTCTCTCCCCCCCTCTCTCTCTCTCTCTAACTCTCTCCCCCTCTCTCACCCTCTCTCTCTCGCTCTCTCTCTCCCCCTCTCTTGCTCTCTTTCGCTCTCTCCCCCCCCTCTCGCTCTCTCTCTCTCTCTCTCTCTCTCTCTCTCTCTCCCCCCCCCTCTCTCTCTCTCTCTCGCTCTGCTTGTTTCAGGAGCACCAGGGTGAAGAGCAGCAGCACCTTTGGAAAAAGGGGGTGCGGTCGCTGCCGGGTCCGTCATCAAAACCGCCGCCGTCGAAATATCGACCTTGTTTTTTTGGGGTTGTTTTGGTCTGTTTTCTGTTTCATTCCGCCTTACGGGCGGGCTGCGGCGTGGGGCGCCGTCACCCAACATGGAATTTGAGCCGACGGTCAAAATGTGTTCGGCGCAACCAAACCGATTCCCGCCCGCCTCACATTTGTCCCCCGCCGCTCCTCTGGCATTGCCTCAAAGACAAACAGAATCGTGCGACGGTCAGCTGTCGACCTCAAACAATTGCCGCCGGGCCGATGATGTAATAACTGTGACAGTGTAGTTACGGCAGAGGCAGAAAAGTGATTATAACCAGGAAAAAAAGGCCCCACCTGTGGGAGAATGAATACGCCACCAGCTGCTGCCACGTATCTCGGGTGGTTGGTCCTTGCTTTCAAACCATCGCGTTTCATAAATGATTCCTATAATATTTAAAGAAGATCTATAGAGTGTGTGTGTGTGTGTGTGTGTGTGTATGTGTGTGTGTGTGTGTGCGTGTGTGTGCTCCCGTAAACCTGCGGGAGCTGTCAACTCGGAATCGTGAATGTACTCCGTTTCCTGTTCAGAACGCCTTGCGATCATCCTAATGTTGGGATTTTATTTGGGATTGGGAGTTGAATTCTACCGTTTTGGTTTTTTTTTTTATTCCAGTTTTTGTGGTCGCGCTCCTCCAGGCTCCGCCCTCTTTCCCTCCTCCGCACTTTATTGATATTGAAGCTGTGCGGTTCCATCTGGCGGTTGTCGCGCCGCGTCACGTGGCGCCTCTGCTCCCTGCCCGCACGCATGTACGAAATGCGGACGGAATGTTCTCGCTGTTTGAACTCGCGATCAATTCTGAAGTCGTGGCGGCAGTGAAAGAAGCTGCGGGGGAAAAAAAAACCAACAAAAAGCAGAAAATGGCTCAGATCTTATCTCCACGTCCCTGAGCCGGAGGTGGCTGCGCCGGATGGCCTGTCCTTGTGCCGCTCTTTGGTTTTGGTCTCCGTACGGTTCCGGAGGGTCCACTGAAATGCCCCAAACCGGGCGTCCTGCGTCCATCCGCCAGGCTGTGGTCCTCCGTCCTCCAAAGCGTTACACACACACACACACACACACGCGCACTGGGATTATGGTGTAATGTGAGGTCAGCGAAGGGTCACGATTCCGCTTTAATCACAGGGTCAGAGAGCACAGCTGTCAGAGCGCTGCAGCCACAGCGGGGGGCCCGTTCCCTATTCAGCCTACAGGGGTGTGTGTGTGTGTGTGTGTGTGTGTGTGTGTGTGTGTGTGTGTGTGTGTGTGTGTGTGTGTGTGTGTGTGTGTGTGTGTGTGTGTGTGTGCGCTCCCCTCTCTCATTTCTCTATTTTATTCACTCAATCTCTCTTTTATCACTATAATTTGGTTTAATTTCCCTTTCACACCACACACACACACACACACACACACTCACACACACCTCTCTCTGTGTGGTTGTCTGGTGTTCTGGTTCCCCGCCTGTGCTGTGTCTGTGACCCGCCCCCCTGTGGACATTTTCGGGGGTAATGCGTCCAGATCCATCTCAGCTGCCACAGCGTTCAGCACCGTGACGCCGCGTCACACTCAATACTGAGGATCCATACTGTGCTGGCCAGAGGGGAAGGTGCAGGACAGAGCGCAGCTGTCTGTCTGTCTGTCTGCCTGCCTGCCTGTCTGTCTGTCTGTCTGTCTGCCTGCCTGCCTGCCTGTCTGTCTGCCTGCCTGCCTGCCTGCCTGTCTGCCCACCTGTCTGTCTGTCTGCCTGCCTGCCTGCCTCTGTCTGCCTGCCTACCTGTCTGTCTGTCTGTCTGCCTGTCTGTCTGGCTGCCTGTCTGACTGCCTGTCTGCCTGCCTGTCTGACTGCCTGTCTGCCTGCCTGTCTGTCTGCCTGTCTGCCTGCCTGTCTGCCTCTCTGTCTGCCTGTCTGAGATAGGAGTACCCTAAGGTGACTCTTAGCTCCTTGATTGTCTCCTAAGGTGACTCCTAGCCCCTATATTGTCCCCTTTGGTGACTCTGAGCTACTAGATTGTCTCCTAAGGTGACTCCTATATTGTCTCCTTAGGTGACTCATAGCCCCTAGATTGTCTCCCTGAGTCACTCCCAGCTTCTATATTGTATCCTTAGGTGACTCTTAGCCCCTTTATTGTCTGCTTAGGTGACTCCTAGCTCCTAGATTGTCTCCTAGAATGACTCATAGCTCCTAGATTGTCTCCTAGAGTGACTCTGAGCTCCTGGATTGTCTCCTAGAATGATTGCTAGCTAATAGATTGTCTCCTCTAATGACTCCTAGCCACTAAATTGTGTCCTAAGGTGGCTCCTAGCTCATTGATTGTCTCCTCGAATGACTCCTAGCTACTAGATTGTCTCCTTGAGTGACTTGCAGCTCCTTTATTGTCTCCTTAGGTGACTCCTAGCTCCTAGATTGTCTCCTCGAATGACTCCTACTTACTAGATTGTCTCCTAAGGTGGCTCCTAGCTCGTTGGTTGTCTCCTAGCACTTACATTAGATTAATATTATCACCATAGAAACGGCCCTAATGGTTGCCGCAGAAACCCGGGCGGCATCGTCATGTGATGTCATTGTGACATCACATCACACAATCTCCCCATAAGATGATGGTATAGTCATTATATATACAGCATAGAGACAAGAAGGATGCAAAATGCCATCAAAACCCAAAAAGTAGAATCAATTTATCCATCTATCTACAGTTAATGTGTCTGTCTGTCTGTCTGTCTGTCTGTCTGTTTGACTATCATCATCATCATCATCATCATCATCATCATCATCATCTGCTGTTCCATCAATTCAGTATTTGTTAGGCTAAATGATGACCCAACTACTGGGGCATGTGATATGGATTGGAAAGGCAGACAGAGAGGTTACTGGGGAGGTTACTGGGGAGGTAACTGGGGAGGGTACTGGGGAGGTTACTGGGGAGGTTACTGGGGAGGTTACTGGATAGGTTACTGGGGGAATTACTGGGGAGGTTACTGGGGAGGTTACTGGATAGGTTACTGGGGAGGTTACTGGGGGAATTACTGGGGAGGTTACTGGGGAGGTTACTGGATAGGTTACTGGGGAGGTTACTGGGGGGGTTACTGAGTAGGTTACTGTGGGGGTTACTGGGTAGGTTACTGGGGAGGTTACTGGGTAGGTTACTGGGGAGGTTACTGGGGAGGTTACTGAGTAGGTTACTGTGGGAGTTACTGGGTAGGTTACTGGGGAGGTTACTGAGTAGGTTACTGTGGGAGTTACTGGGTAGGTTACTGGGGAGGTTACTGGGGAGGTTGTGGAATGAGTGTGTTGGGCTGTTTGGGGGTCAGTGGGTCCAGCCCAGCGGCCCAGTTCCTCACACCGAGCCCTTGTTCCTTGTTTCGGAGAAATAGGTTAATCCCCATGGACTGTGGCTGGATGGCAGCCAGCCTTTTGAAGGCGAAAAAAGGGAAGGGGTAGAAAAAAAAAAAATCTGCTTTTGTTCTCTTCAAACGAGCTTTTGTAGTCCCAGCCTCGCTCTGTGCCTGTGTTCCACAGAGCTGCTGTGATCCCTCCTAGAATGTTTTCTGTTATTTGCCGTTTCCTCTTGGGGGCATTGCATACCGTTCGCCGCAGTCGGCCGCCCCCGTCGCCCCCGCCCGGTGCTCGGACCCGCTGGCTCCTCGGCCCTGCTCGTGTTTGCTTTGGATGAAATGGACTCTATGGGACGTGCGGGAAGATAAACAGAGGAGCCGAAGGACCCCACCCCACCCCGGGCCTCCCGTCACCTGATACCCCGGCCTGTGTGCGTCAAGGCTGGGGAATCTGGAGGAGGGAGCGCGTGACGGAGGATGGAGCCGTGCTTCGCATAAGATTAGCGCTCGCCCGAGGCGGCGGCCGGCGGCAGGGAGCCCGCGGCAGCCAGGGTCAGGTGCCCGCCGGGCCCCGGCCGTCTCCCGTGGTCGTCGTTCCGTTTCCTGCTGATCTATCGCCGCGTCAGCCTTGGCTTTGCGTGTCGTTAAAACGAGGGCGAAGTGAAGCTGCCTTTCTCATCCTTCTCCACTTTCCCCCCCGCCAGGTCTGCATCTCTGACACGATGGAAGGCAGGGTGGCGACCGCCCCGGCCCCGGAGGCCCCCGTGCCGCTGACGGCGCTGTCCCGGTGGTACCTCTACGCCATCCACGGCTACTTCTGCGAGGTGATGTTCACCGCCGCCTGGGAGTTCGTGGTCAACCGCAACTGGAAGTTCCCGGGCGTGACCAGCGTGTGGGCGCTGTTCATCTACGGCACCTGCATCCTGATCGTGGAGCGCATGTACCTGACGCTGCGCGGGCGCTGCCCGGTGCTGCTGCGCTGCCTCATCTACACGCTGTGGACCTACCTGTGGGAGTTTGGCACCGGGCTGCTGCTGCGGCAGTTCGACGCCTGCCCCTGGGACTACTCCCAGTTCCGCTACAACTTCATGGGGCTGATCACGGGCGAGTACGCCGTCCCCTGGTTCTGCGCCTCCTTCATCGTGGAGCGCCTGGTCATCCGCAAGACGCTGCGGCTGCGCTTCCACCAGGGGCGGGGGGACGGCCGGTCAGGAGGCGGATCCGCGGCGGAGGCCCGGCGGAGGAGGGAGACGGCCAGAGGGACGGGCACCAACGCCAACGGCTACCTGAAGGTGGAATGAGCGAGCGGGGGGGGGGGGGGGGGGGAGCCATCCTCTGCTCGTCCTCGCACGGTGCTGTCCCGGGGATGGACTCCGGCACCGGGAGGCTTGTGCCCGGGAGGAACAGCCTAAAAACAACCAGACAAGAAACGCTCCCTACTACCCGGGGGCCTCTACTGTGTTGCTCTTCCCGACCCCCTCGCCCCATCAACTCCGAGCAATTGTGCAAGTCATCCTGCAGACGGCGAGCTTCAAGAGCGAGGAGCCTAATCTACCATCTGAGATGGGCAAACCATGGTTTGCTAAAAGCAAGTTGATAGTAGAATCTAACCACTTTAACCACTTTAACCACTTAGAAAATAAGTAATAAAAAGCAGCTGCAGGCGAAAACATCTCCTTTTAAAAGTGTACATATTGCTATTAATCACTATTCAGAGTACTGTAGAAATGTAGCTCGGGAGGCTCCCTGGGCGTGGCCCGTCTGACCTAAAGCAATGCACCGCATCATGGAGGATGTTTTTTCTACTCTTAGTGAATCCCCTGGGATGCCTGACACGATGCATGTTGAAATCCGTCTTCCAGCATAATGATCATCAGAGACTATTTTTGCAACGCCGTCCGTTCCGCAGTCTCGACGTCCCTCGCGTTGACCCCTCACGTCACCTGTTTGTACGCGTGCGTTTCGGGCGGGATGTTCCCGATCGATCTGCCGCCGATTCGAAATCGGCTCGGGGAAATGGTCGTCTGGTTCAGGAGTTCCAAACTTTTTTATGCCAGGCTCCGGCTAATAACCCCCCCAAAGAAAATACAAACAAAAAAAACAAATAATAATTATATATATATATATATATATACACACATTATATCCACCATGTCTTTAACCTTGCTGACAAAAAGTGCAAATCTCACAACAAATTCAACTTCATTCATGGGGATGAGTTTATTATTTTGTGAAAACAAATACAAAATAAATACTTAACAAGTGAACAAAAACATAATATGCAAACTGAAAAAAATAATTTTGCTGCGGCCGCCAAGAGCGGTGTGTGAAACGTTGGTGGGAACTTGCCGGTCAGCGGTCGCTGTGTGTTGTTTTACTGCTGTGTGTGCGAGCAGCTCAGTGCCGTGGAGGCTTTGATGATGAGTCAGGACCATCAGTGAAGAGGGCCCCGCAGGGCGCTGCAGGGAGCCGCTGGGCCCCGCGCTCAAAGCCCATTCACTTCATTTCCTCCTCGTCTCCTTTGTTTTTTCCCCCCAAAGACCCCCGTCGTAATCCGCTGCTCGATGTGGGGCGGTGCGATGCGGCCGCAGAGTTCCATCCCGGCATACGGTGTGCCATTTCATCTCTCCATAATGTGTCGCGGTGTAGCACGTTTTTTGTATAATAAATGAATGAATAGTTGATATTGAAAAATTAAAACACGTGGTCAAGCTTCTGATGCGGTGTAGCGGGGGGGGGGGCGGCTCAGGGATCCACAGGAGAGGCAGAATAACTGGCACATGGATCTAAATCCCACTTGTTGGCAAAATTGAAGATGTAAACGTGAATTGGCCCTCACCTCATGTGGACACGGCGCGGTAGCAGACGGCAACTGTTTATAATAATATAGTTGTAGTAATAATCCAGCATCCCACCAATGAGGCGTCTCCCTCCATGTTGCTTTACACTCCCCCACTTGCAGGTGACGTAGAACGTTGCTGCAAAGGAGTTCCGCAACTCATTCACAACACAGCCATAGAAACAGTATTATATATGCATATATATATGCATATATATATGCATATATATGTGTATATATATATATATTTATGAATTATATTAATCATTTATATATATATATATGTATGCACTTGTCATTGACCGGGGGCGTACATGCTACTTCATGTGTATATATATATATTTCGGTATATATAGATATATATATATATGCACGGTATAAAATTACATATATATGATTTAATGTGTTTGATGTATTTAGTGTGTTTGTACATCTATAATCATAAATCATATACAGTATATATATATTATGTACAAACAATCATATATATATATATATATATATATATATTTACAGTATATATATGATAGTCATTTCTCTATGGTCTTACCATATAAGGAGTGTATGTGTGTGTGTATGTGTCTCAGTCCTCGTCTGATGTTTTTTATTCAGATTCACTCCGTGTCCGTTCATCAAAACATACCGAACTAAACGGAACTAAGAGAAACGCTCAGCTGCACTGACCAAACAATTAGGAATGACGACGCTTGCATTATAGGCCGGAGATATACGTGTATATTTTAAATTCCCTTCATTGGCACCCGCAGCTCGATGCAGACGCACGGAGAGCGCGTGCCAGAAGGTTTGGGTCAGAATTAGTTTCCTTGGTCTTTCGGGACTAAAAAAAAACCCAAAAGGACAACAACGAAGGTCTTTAAGGTCAGCGCTGCCAAGACGCCGTGACACGGGTTGTCAGGACGCTCGGCGCTCGGAGGGAGTGTACGTAATGTCTCGTTACGGTTTACTGCAGCTAGACTGTATCGCTGAAGGTCAAAAGGTCATTGGCCGGGGGCGTACGCGGCACTACAGCCTCAAAGGCGCTCAAAAGCGGCGTTCCGCCCCGGTCCGTGATGTTCTTGTTTGCTCAGAGCAGGAAACGACTCTTGCTGTCAGAGGAGCGGCCGCTGCTTCTTCTGCTTCTTCTGCTTCTTCTGCTTCTTCTGCTTCTTTCTGCTCGTCCTGCTTTCCTCCGTTAGGGTGGGAACCGCTTTGAGACGAATCCAAACCTCCCTGCGTCCGTTCCCCGTGGACGGAGGTGGGACGTGTGTCCCCGGCCCGCTGCGTGTCCCAAATCCTAAGATCTAAACCGAGGCCCCTTGCTCCGCCGCCCTCCGCCCCGACACGGATCACAAATCTCCCCTCGGCACTAAGGCAATCAAAGTGCATATTTCAAAATATTAATCCTGCTGTGGTGCTGTAGTTATATATATATATATATATTAAAAAAAAAAAAAAAAAGGCTGTGCAACATTGATTATTTCGGCAAAACTGAAAAATTTACAATTTCAACATGCAACGATATAGGGTGAGGGTTAGGGTTAACCCAACCCTAAGACCTAACCGTTATCCAGGTTATTACAAGAAAGGTAAAATAATCACCCAGTCGGGGGTTGTTTCAGGATAACGACCGTCCGGCTGCACATCATCCCTAAATTGATGGTGCATATAACTGTACAGAATGAATGAGTGTGCATGCAGCAATTGAACGGGGATATGATCAGTGGGTGCGTTATGGAGCGGTTGGCCATAAAGGATGAAACACTGCCCCCTGGTGGTGGAAGAGATCCCTCGCCCAGAACCCTCGCACTTCAGAGCGCTTGTTCCACATATTTTATGATTTCACGTGGGAAAGGAGGGATTTTAAGTGTTTAATCATTCACAGCATTAAAAAAAAAACAAAAAAAAACCCCACCCCCACACACAAAATCAATGATCCTCAAAGGGGATTCAATGAGAATGTTATTGCCTTTTAATGCCTTATTGCTCCACTAATTTGTTCTGTTGTTTTGCTGACAGTGTCCTGCTTCATCATTATAAAAGTTAATAACGTCACCGCAGGACACACACAGCTATGACAAAAAAATAAACAAGTAGACCATGTCCTGTTCTAGGCAACTGTGTGTGATTATAACTCTGTGCAGCTCCAATATTTTAACCCAATCCTGTGTGTGTGTGTGTGTGTGTGTGTGTGTGTGTGTGTGTGTGTGTGTGTGTGTGTGTGTAAGACAACATTAAATGACAAGTAAAAGTGAAAGAACCACATAGACATTAAGTAAAAGTATATGAGTTATGAGTGTGTGCGCAACCCGAGACTGCATGTTGTGAAAGGTTTCCTTTTTCCCCAATTCCCAACTCCAAACTTGATTTTCTTCCCGAACAGTTGGTCATTTTCTATATGGAAAAAAAGCATTTGCAGATTTATAGTAAAAAGACCTGTTCCGTGTACCACTTGACTGTATTATGTTCCCGTATAATTTATTAACATTTTAGAGTAAATGTGTTGATTTGATCATACATTCAATCTGTGTGGTGACTTCTTTATGAGTGCTGCCATGTCTCCCATATGAATTATTTGTTTCTCTCAAGCTACTCAGAGCCATGATGTTTTTTGGGGTTTTTTTTTTTTTTTTTTTTTAAATAACCAGCACTCGGATTCATATTACTACGACACCCTGTCCAGGGTCCACTCACATCTTTTTACTTATTGCTGCTGATTAGACAGGGTTAGGGTTGCATACACCTACACCCACACCCACAGCCTCCTACACTCTGTTGACTTCCAGATCCCAACACAAGCTGCCAAATTTTAACCAGAGGGATCAGAGTGGAAAACAGAAAAACTGAAAAAAAAAATCTTGAATTATGTGTCATATTCATTCTGAATGTTTTCCAGTGTCCGATGTTACACACTGAATATTTCTCCCCAGAACATTTGGGGGGAAAGGCAGTCGTCACCGAAGACGCACTACCGCTGCGCCGCCACACGAGGGCGCTCCGTCACCAGAAAAAGGTGAAGCGGCGGGTTCTCCACGAGCAAGACTTGGCCCAGTTTGCGGCCCGGCGGGTGGAGGAAGCCCGGGTGGAGGAACCCCGCCGGGGCCCATCTCTGTCCCCGTCCCCTGTCTTTAATTCATTAGAGCCGCCATCGACACGGACACTTTGTCATTCTTTAATGCTCGCCCCCACGTTGCGCGCACACGGACTGATTTAACTGCAGCGCCGCCGCCGTCGCGTCGCCACTTCCGGAGGGGGGGGGGGGGGGTTCCGTTCCTGACCGGACGTGACGTAACAATACGAGCGGGCTCCTTCAAGTCGGTGGTTTAAAATGGCCTCTTTTTTTTTTTTTTTTTTTTTTTTTTTTTTAATTCACCTTCGACCGAGTTTCTTTTCCTTCTACTCTCGCAGTAGATGTCATACGTACATGGTGTCCTGACAGAGAACATCTGTTTCAAACGTCTTTTTCGAAAACAGGTTTTTTTAGATTTCGGATGCGGAGACGCTTGAAGCCCCGTTCGTCTCGAAAGCCCTGAACCGGCGATCGACACGGAGTCGTGGAGCGTGACGTCACAGAGGGTTTTTTTTAACCCCCGCCCCAAGTCGAAGGAAAACAAGAGATTTTGGAAACGTCACGGATCCACGTTCGGAAAAAGCCTCCGGAGATAAACGTCTTGTTTTCCCTCCACATTTAATGTTTGCATTTATCCAATTTTTAGTTTGATTCCGTTGTGCTGTTCTGTTCACCGTTTGACTCTGACGTTGTCATTTATTTTTTTGTCGATTTAAAAAGATAAAAATGCGACGCCTAAAAATACATTTGAATAGTGGTCACGCTGTTGGTGGTTAACGCAGCCTTATTGCAGGACAAAATAAAACAAAAACACGCTCAGGATGGAAGGTGTAGTCAAGTCGGCTTTTTAACACCGACAGAGCACATGCAGGAGTCAACACGCTGACGGCAAACTCCTTTATTTTATTATAGCCCTGATGACAGCTCTCTGTTTGCCTTTGCATTGCCATAGGCCTTAGGGGAAGATAATAATAATAATAAAAAAAGATATATATATACATATATATATGTGTGTGTAGAGAGAGGCCTACATCTCCCATGGACACACCCTGACATTTTGTCGACTCGACAGAAACTGACATCTAGGTCAATTACTTGTCCTGGCAAATCCCTCGGTTGGCCTGCCTCCTGGCTTTGGGCCCCACATCATAACTCAGTTGGAACGCTTAAGTCAACCTGTCTAATTGCACGACCAGCCACGCCTAACAACGTTCACCTGCCTTGGCCCCGCCTCCTCTCTGCCACCTTGAGGAGGCCTCCTCCAATCAGTGGCCTGCACTCCAAATTTGGAGAGATTGTTCACTCGTATCCTGTGCTGTACAGTGGGAACTAAAGGTTCAGTCCCAGTCCCTGAGGCTTGTGTGTGTGTGTGTGTGTGTGTGTTGATAGGCATCTAATTGCATGAATACATATGCATCCAGGATGTGCGTGCCTGCGCGCTGTGTGCCTTCAGCTCAGGTTTCACACGACTTCTTTACTGATGTTATCTTTCTTTGTGTTGAGTTTCCAGTAAACAAAGTATCGTAGGCTATGAACAAAATTCATCACGGTAGAAGTCCGCCGCACGCAGCGAGGCGGAGTGTCCCGGACGCGTCCATGTTGTCGTAGATTGAGGAGGAGTATTGGAAACAACCGCCATTCAAATCGTTTGGGTTTTTTTCACAGTTTGATAACACTGCTGCGGCAGGCGGGGCCAGGCGGGGCCAGGCGGGGCCAGGCGGGGCCAGCCGGACGCACATGACGAAGGAGACGCAGACGGAACCTCCGCTGAGCCGAAGCCGCCGCTATTGCCTGCCGCGAGGCGACAGCCGCCCCCGGGGTCGAGGTGTCCAGTCGGAAAATAACAACCTGGGATGCGGGGGACGGCCGTGTCCCTTTTGATTGCGGACTTCTCCTCAGACGCTCTCTCTCCTTCCACTCGCACCCAGCGCTCTCTTCACTTCCCTCTCTCCTCTCCTTCCACAGCATCCTGGATGCCTCTCCTCCCAGCGCATGAACTTATGCACATTATAACAATTAACTTGAACCCCCCCCCCACACACACACACACACACACACACACACACACACACACACAGTCATAAACAAACAGTCATACACACACACATTGTGTTTGTTCTTTGGGTTTAAAACGGGTCTTGATCAATAAGCAAATCCAACAGCAGCTGCAGGTCTCAGTACTCAATTCAGTACAATATTGACTCATATAAAACACATTTAAATGGACTGCACTCTTTACAAAAACACTTCTGTGTAGTATTATCTCGTGTTTCTATGGAAACGGCTGCGTACCCGAAGCCACGCGCAGTTGAAAGGAAAATAGACCTCGAGCAAAAATAGAGGAAAGCTGCGCGGCGCCACGCGGCTGGCCTGGCCGGCCTGGCCGGCCTGGCCGGGAGCCGCAGCAGTTGATTTAGATGGATTTAATAGGAACGTCTGGTGGACTTCCGCCGTAGGGCCAACTCCCCATCTCCACCGATGCCTTGCTCAGGGGCACGGGCGGGAGTGTCTAACATGTCTTTTTCAGGGTTGGGGGGAGGAACCCGGAGGAGACCCACGTGGACGTGGGTAGAACATGCAGACGCCACACAGACAGGGCCCAGAGCTTTGTCGTCGTGACCACTGGGCCGCCGTAGCCCCGTCATGTACAATGTAAAAGACATTACGGGATTACGGTTTGTGTGTTGGCGCACGCACACGGGTGCATGTGCACGTACTCTCTGTTTCCTTGACGTCATTACCCCCCGACGATGATTTGCCGTATGGAAAAGGTGCTGTTGCGGACAAAAAGGGGGAATGATCCAATTTGAATTTTACTGCGTCAGGGAGCATAAATGAGGAACACAACTTTGACTGTACTGTCAAAGTGTGTCACGCAGTTAAACGGCAGGTTGGAACGCAAGAGCGGAGCGGCAGGTCACAGCGTCGCAGCACATTTGTGGAGTGTGAGGAAAGAGAGCAGCGGTGGCGGGGGCGGACGGGTTGGGGAGGGGGGGGATGTAACCGAAAAAACCAATAGCTCTGTCAAATCACGGCCAAGACCTTTGAGCATTTGCATTTCCACTGAATTCATGGGAGAGCGTTCCGTTGAGGCAAAACCTATTTGACGTGTGAATGAGCGAATGCGCCACGGCAAATTTATCCCTCAACGGTCACGTAGAGAGGGGATTCTTTTTTTTGTCTATTACCGAGATCCTGCTGGAAAAACCTGGGCCCTTTTTTTTTTTGTTTTGTTTTACCCCCCCCCCCCCCCCCCCCCACCAGTCGGGGCCCCCGGACCGGGCGGCGGACGGAGAACGGGCTCCCGTGGATCACGCGGGTCTCTCCCCGTCGACCTCAACATGTTTTTGTTCTTTTTTCCGGTCCCGTCCGGTTGGGGCCGGTTCACTGCTGAACGCACCAGCGGCCAAGAACAGCCAAATCCATTTCTAAGGCTGGGTTTTTATTTCTGTTATTTTACTCGGAGAAAATGTAAATACGACCAACTTTCGTGACCCCGACGCACCCTGATTCTATCTTAAATTTAATTAAAAGACAATACTTAAAGGACAAATTCATGATATGTTTTGTTAGAGGGGCAGTATTAGTGCAGTGGTTGGTCTTAGTGGAAAGTGGGAAGGGGGGGGGGTTCTGAGCAACGGAAAAATAATTACGTTTCTTGCCTTAAGGAAAGTCAAATGTCTGCTGGTGCTAAAGTCACTTCAAGGGCTGTTTTCTTTGCAGCCTGAAGGGCCGTGTGTTACTGAAGGGACCTGATTTTTGGACTTTTTCACCGGGGTTCGAGAGGCTTTAATTCGCTTCCAGGTGTGCTCCCTGGGGTGCCTGTGGAAACATGGCTACACGCTATCCATTTCCTGTCTTAAGGCACATGAAATGAGAGAACATCTCTTTCAGCCCATTATATGGGCCTCGGAGAGCCCCAGTTGACAGACTCTGAATAAAAACCTCGGGTCTCTGGGATTGTCGCCGTGTAATCCCCCCTCAGCTCCACATCCGCCCGTTGGTAGAATTACTCTTAGTGCCTGGCGCTCGGCCAACGTGAAAACCAAACACGCGGCAGGTTGTGCATATTTACTGTTGACGGTTTGAACCCAACTGTAGGACAGCTGTAGCGCTGAGCCCTTCAGCATTCTGCCGTTGCTGAAACGGCCGGAGCTTATCTCCCGCCAGATTTTTGCATAACAGGAAGGAGCACTGCTTTCCCACGGCGCTTCGCCTGCATCAGAGCTGCCTTTCAGGAAAATGATTAGATATAGTCTCAAGCTGGTGATTAGGGCTGTCACGATCGTGACAGTTCAGTTGGAAACTGTTTAATTGTCTCGCCGCCATCATCGGCGCCGCGCACGCCTCGAACAGCGCGGCAAAACACATCTGCGTTATGAAGAAAATAACATTCGCTGACGTGGAACGTTCGAACGGAATCATTTAGGTCAAAATTCTAATTCTATGACATGATAGTGGAGGGGGGCATCCTCGACATCGAGCGGCGTCACGACAAGGAAAGGGGAATCTCGATGGCGCTGTAGCCGCTGTGGGTTTTTTTTGTTTTATTTTTAAGTCTAGGTTGCGCTGTATATCCACGTGGAGCCCCGAGCTCAGAGCCCAGAGCTTTCATAACCACAAATGACCCGCATTTCAACACAGCGGGTTCAGGCTCCAGGTGAGAGTAGGAAGGTGGCCCCGCCCCTCCGCTCCGACACACGTCATATCCCGTATTAAAATTGGGTTCCCATCGTTTGCACTGTAAATATTCAATATACAAATGTTGATGACGGGCATCAGATAATAGGCAAATTTCCTGATTTCCTTGCTCCCATAGAATTTATCCTCTCTCTATTGTTCTCCCCCCTCCCTCCCTCCCTCCCTCCCTCCCTCTCTCTTGTGTTCAAGGTGTCCAGGACTGTTAACAGCAGCGCTGCTCTGCAGGTACCCGGCAGAGCGTGAATTATGGTAATGGCTCTTGGCAGGAGAGAAAATAAAGCGCGGTTATTAAAATGAATGGATGCCAATCCTGCTGCAGACCCGGGGGTACAGTAAGGGTGGAGGGGGCTCCATTTCTGCTGGGGGCGCGAGGGTTCGGGGTTCAGGGCCCGGGGGAGTGCGGGGGCCCGTTCAGCGTGCATCTCTGTTTTTTACCAGCGGTGCCGCCTCCGTATTGGTCCACAGGGATTGGACGAGGAAGCGCCCGTGTTTATTGTGTGTGCACTCGGGCGCGCGGCGGCGTGCGCGCGCGCGGCGGCGTGCGCGCGCACGTCTGCGTGCGTCGGGGGCGCCGGGGCCGGTGCGTGTCACTCCTGCTTAATCTTAAATCCAGGTTCCTTTCCATTTGCCATTTTCAGACGCAGGTCTTGGGTGCCGATCAGAGCGTCCTGTTTGCCGAGAGCGGCCCCTGCCAGCTTTCCTTCAGCCCCGCAGGCCGGCGGCCCCCGTCTGTGTTGTATCTTAACATGGTCCGCTGGGCTTCAAACAGACGCCACACTGTGCTGGGGCCCCGGCCTGTTCTCGTTCCCCACTTTGAAGTGGGCATTCTTGCACTTAGCACATCCTAACGTCATCGCGGCTCCGTCTTGATGGAATCCAAATGCTGTGTGGGCTCCCGGGGATCCAGACAAACCATCTCCGCTATCTCCCCGCTCCCTCTGCTCTCTCTCCAACCCCCGCCCCGCCCCCGCCTCCCACTCACTTATAAACATATTAGCTCAAGTTCCACACTTGACTTGTGCCCCAAATGAACGCCGCTGTTCAACCTACAATCTCCACCGACATCATTTGAATCCTGCCTGACCTCGGAGCTGTGTTTAGCGACGTCTTCAACGCTATAAATCTTTGCCATTTCGTCAGGTCCAGGCGGGAAGATGTGAAAATTGATGCATCTCACATCGTGACGGACTGTATAAATAGTGTATACGAGGAGTAAATGATAGATTTAGGGACAGACAAAATAAAGGTTTTAAATGTCTGATTCATGTATCTTTCATGTATCTCTTGGACACTACGATAACCATAATTCACCGCGTTTACGCTGATCTGCACCTGTGTGTGTGTGTATGTGTGTGCGCGCGCTTCCACTTATAAAAACCAGCAGTCGCGGCCCTCTGTGCATCCCCATGAAGGAATCTTGGCCGAAAATGCGTCGGTAGGGCAATTCAATAAGGGCTGTTTAAATTATACTCCACCATAAAAACTTGTGCCTTGGTCGTAATGGCCCCCCCCATAATACACAAGAGAGGCCATGAACACAAGTGTATTGGTCTGTGAATCTACCAACCGGGAGAAAGTGCCGTGTTTTTTCCATCCTAGTCGCAGTTCTGAGCTCTGTGCAACATGTGCTTGCTCATGCACAGTCTTCCGTAGCTCAGACTAATTAAAGATAAGAATCCAGCAGTACTAGACTGAATCCTCTAACTGCCGGGGCCGCCGGTTGCATAAGCTCCCCCCAGCGTCATCTGCACATGCCGGGCTCGGGTCATGTTTTCCGACTGCGGGAGAATGACTCGACTGCAGAAGCGGGGGGGGTGTCTGTGTGTGTGTGTGTGTGTGTGTGTGTGTGTGTGTGTGTGTGTGTGTGTGTGTGTGTGTGTGTTTTTTTTTTTTTTCTTTTTTCCGTGCCGAGCGTCCAAGCCGCCGGGCGCTCGGTGCCGATGCCGCTGCTGTCTGCTTCTGACACGGGCCTCTTGAGTAACACCGGCACCGCGTGGGCCCGACCCCGGCCCGGCTGTGGCTTTGTGTCGCCGTTCCCTGGCCGTGTATGGGCCTCAGTCAGGAGGGTTGTTTGCACAAGGCCCGCGTCCTCCACGCCCTCTCGCCTTGAAAGACCTTGATGTTTGGCGGTTTGGAGAGAGTTGGCCCGGCGGGGCCCGAGAGACTTGGAACTGAAGTGAACCCACCTGCAAGTGGAAACACTTTGTTACTGTACATAAGCGGGATTTTTGTTGCTGTAATTTGTCCTTTGCCCCATTTTATTTCTGACCGTATACTTTTAACACTGTTGCATTCTCCCCGAGAGCGTTTGGTAAATGTGTCTGCGGTATTACCTGTCTGTTTGCCTAATGTAAGCCTATTGGATTTGGATTTACAGTGTTTTCTCCCACTTTCGATACCTACGCACATTTATGACCATCTTAATGGCCGACTGAGTTTGACTTATACTTTCACTTTGACTTATTTGACACATTCTGGAAAGGTGTCCTTTACTTTTACTTTCGGAATAACGTGCGTTTCCCCCCCCCACCGCTCCCTGCAGACGTGGAGGAACCTGACTCGCTCCCATAAAATTTCGCCTTCGCTTTATTTCAACGGCGCGAGATTTCGGTTCCAATGCCTTTTAATCCAGAGGAGTGATCACCACAGCGTATTCAGAAGTATAAATAGCCGGGCTGCTTTTGCCTGGTTTGCATGTGTGGGGCGTGCGGTGTGGGGCTCTACTGTAGTTTCCAGCTCGCCCGTCGATGACATGGCCTGCTTTATGGACTGCCGAGGGACTCGTGGCAGCCCGCATGGGAGCCCCCGACGCGGGAGTCTACAGTGAGGCGGCTGTTTGTGCAGGTGTGCCGAAGTATGACGTCTGATTATGAAATATGCGGGACATTCGCAACCTTTGTTTTCTCAACCATTTGGTCCCGTTCAAAAGACCCCGTTTAGGAGTCAAGAAAAACAGCTCGATTTCCGTCCTGGGACAATTCTGCAGCGTAGCGGGAGTCTGTAACGCCCCCCCCCCCCCATATACACACACACACACACACACACACACACACGCGCGCACGCACACACACACACACACGCAAACCCACTCCCAGTGCTGGCTTGGCGGGGAGCATGGGGACACGGCCGGCGTTTATTTATAGAGCAGCTTTGATGTGTGAACTGACAGCTGATATTTCCAAAGCAAAAAAATCAAGGTGGTGGCTTGGTACCCCTGAACTCACGGTGATACCGCAGACCACCGCCAGCGAGTTCAGCCCCGTGTGTGTGTGTGTGTGTGTGTGTGTGTGTGTGTGTGTGTGCGTGTGTGTGTGCGTACCTGCGTGCATGTGCGCTTGTGTGTGTGTGCTTGTGCGTGCAGGTGTGTGCGTTCATGTTCCTGCGTGCGTGTGTGTGTGTGTGTTTGTGTGCGCGCGCGCGCGTACCTGCGTGCGTGTGTGCGTGCGTGTGTGTGATTGTGTGTGTACAGTAAGAACATGCACTGTAGGCTGCTGTCACAACAAATGTTCCTCCTTTTCATCCTCAAGGGGGAAACGTCTGTATTTGCAGTGCATCCCGGAAGGCCATGGGGTATACTAACCGGTGCAATCTCTCGCAGCGGCCGCTCGTCGGCCCACAGGCACAGGGACCCGGTTTACTGCGCTGCCGGCCTGAAAAAAAAACAAAAAAAAACGGCGAAAAACAAGGCGGGGCCTGTTTGCCCGCGTATGAAAGGGGTCACATCGTAAAAGAGCATAATTTAGCCGAATGAAACTCCCGGAATCCGCAGAGTTTGCTGTTAGTGCTGATTTTGGCGCTGAGCGCGCCGTGGTTTGCATATTCCGAACTGTGGCGCTCGGCTTGCCCCCCCCCCCCCCCACTCCACCCCCGCCCTCCTCTTTTCACTTCGTTTTATGAAGCAGTTAAGTTATTTTACATCATGTCTACTCTCCACAACATTTCTCAACCCCCAGCGTCCCCTTCTTACAAATCTCCCTTGTCATTATGAAAATAGAATTTGCTGCAGCTTTGCACGCCACGTCCGGGCTACAGAATGGCCCCTCTGTGCATGGAGGTGTGTGCATGGTGTGCCTCAGAGTAGGTGTGTGTGTGTGTGTGTGTGTGTGTGTGTCTGTGTCTGTGTGTGCGTGTGCGTGTGCATGTGCGTGTGAAGGAACTCGAGACGGGAGATGAGTGATTGCTCACAGGTGACTGGGGCACACGTTCCTTGATTGGACCCATTCATAGCGGGACAGGCTCCATTTTTCGACTGCAGGTGTAATTATGACAAACGAGTGCGGTGCTTCTCGAGTGTCTTCGTCCCGGCGCAGCGGAGGACGACGGCGGGGGAAACGCGGCCTCGCCCCGTCCTCTTCTGCGGCGGACGGGCGGGAGAGGACGGATCCGGGGCGTGATGTGACCTGTTTCCCCGCGTGGTCTTTCTTCCCGACTATAAATGTCGCTCACAGGAAAAACAGCCTAATGGTCTTTAATCCTCATCCATCATCT
This sequence comes from Zeus faber, assembly GCF_960531495.2. Lineage (NCBI taxonomy): Eukaryota > Metazoa > Chordata > Actinopteri > Zeiformes > Zeidae > Zeus > Zeus faber. Next base: position 6,959,573 of record NC_137198.1, on the reverse strand, counting down.
TTGGCAAGCCCTCCTCTCTGTTCTGGCGGCTGATTGGCCGAGAGCCAGTGGCCAGACGGACGGCAGAGTTCGTCGCCATTGTGACGTCA
>NC_137198.1:6954484-6956984 GCF_960531495.2 Zeus faber | reverse complement strand
TCACAGCAGATGGACTGCTAAGCGAGATAAAGAAAGAAGCGTACGTTTGAGTCGATAAGACCGTTGATAAGCCGCGAAAAAGGGAAACGGTTTGACACACCCGGACGACCGCCGTGCCACACAGCAGTCGGTTATGCTCGTGGTTCTGGCGTCTGATAGTGCACCTGTTGAAGGAAATTTGCCAATAACACTGATTACCGGTGTGGTGCGTCACTTTAACTGGAGCGAACAAACCCACGTTTGGGGCTCACGAGAACAGGGGTTCAACCAGGGACCCCAAAAAATATTTCGATATTAGGCCTTTTCCTCACACTTCTCCTCAAGGGAAATGTATTCGAAATATTTGGATGGCACCATTTCAAAATACAGAATAAAAAATAAAAGAATGTATTCAATGTCTAAAAGGAGATCACTACATACGTAAATATTGCATAAAAATATGACCTTTCTAGAAATGAAAAGATGTACCACTTCAGAAGACAAAAGAAAAAAAAGCAACATTTAAAAAAAAAAACATTTATTCAAATAACTTTTCGCGGACCGCCTGGCGAAGTGCCACGGACCTCCGGGCGTCTGCCGGACCCCGCTTTGAGAAACGCTGCGTTAGAACATAACAACTGACATCATCAGACGGAACGATGGCTTTTCCGACGGGCAGGGACTGTAAAGCCGCACCTCCTCCGCTCCTCCCATCCTGCCCTCGCACGGCACGGTGGGATACGCTTCTCGGCGAACACTGGCATCTTACCAAGCCATAGAAGGCCATCCTGGTACTTTCTGCAAACTATTTGACGCCCGCTACGGTTTCCCCACCCTGAACGTCAAAAAGATGGTTGCCCGTGCGTCGTCTTTTCTCGGCCGTCCCGCCAGAGTTTCACGAGAGAGCGCGGGAGCACCCGCCCGCACCTGCGATGTCAGAGTGTAGCAGTGACAGCGTCCCTCACCCTTTGTAGTCTATATACCAACGATCAACTCAAACCTACCGTGCGCGTACCAGGACATTCTGATAACAGACGCAAGGGGTTGTTGATCTTTTGAGTCGTTAGTTATATCAGTCGGTGTCTGTGTGTGTCTGTGTCTGTGTGTGTGTGTGCGCGCGCGCGTGTGTTTTGAGCTGTGATCGTGACTCAGAGGCCGTTGGGCCAGTATACCCAGTGCGGCTGTGAGAATCAGACTTTCAGATCTGTCTGTCGTGTCACCCTTGTTGTTGTCGTCATGGGGGCGTGATTCCGCCAATAGCGATCCGCTTGGCGTCGCATCGTGCTTATAAAACACGGCGGTTTAGTGATGTTAGGTTGTTTAGGTTGACTGCGAATGGTGTGAACACCATTAAGAAATCAAAGCAATGGCATTGAAAGAAAATAAAGGTTCAACGGTTACACACACACACACACACCAAAGAAACGCAGACTTACCAACCTACAACCTCTGAGTATGTATACAACATTCTTTAATGCTTCCAAAATTGCCGTATGTTTTTCATTTGGTGCACAGTTCTGTATTTATGCAGCGAGTCATTACATCAACAGAACACAAGCAAGCCAGTGACCAACACCAGATCAGAGGGAAGCATAAAAAAAACAACATAAATCTTTATTTTTTTTCTTTCTTCACCAATTCATGAGTGCTTTTTCCATCAGGGCTGCCAGCGAAATCTCTTTTTTTTTCTTCTTCTTCTTCTTGGAGCTTTTCTTATAAAAGAATAGTGAAAAAAAAAAAGTCATACCACAACATATTACGGGCTTTTTTTTTTTTTTTTTTCAACCTTTCCTGTCAGAAAAGGTGTTAAAACAACCACCCTCCTATAAGTTTTCTCCTCTCACACCTAATGTGGCTTAATAGCTGCTTTAAAAGCCTTCTTTTTTACAATAAGGCCCACTCCAACCGCCCGCTCACAAAGCTAGGTAGTTGGCTGGCAGTTCGGAGCCTGTGATTGACTCAATGAGACCATTATGTTCCCCACAGCGGCCGGTCCCAATAACCTGCCCGGCTAGTGAGCCAGGGAAAAGACCCCACAGTGCTAATGGGCCCATAGGAAACCTATTGGCAGGTAAGGACCAACACACACTCACACACACTCACACACACACACACACACACACAATTAACGCATAGTGGTGTTCGCAAATGCGCTTTGCGTTGTATTCCCTAAGTACATGAGCTGGCTCGTGTTCTGCTTCATATACTCAGGTGCGACCACACTCACATACTGTGCACACTCTCCCAAAAAACCCACCGGCTCACTTCCTCTCGCTCACATATCACCCGCACACTTTTGTGCTCGCGCACATCTGCAAATGCAGCTGCGACATGATGCCGGTCCCTCTGGATGGGGGAACCGTCTTGGGCGTGCTGGGTGTCATTGTGCTCCGCCTGAGCGCTGTGTACAGTTTATCCGTAATCAGGTTAAACTATCAAAGACCAGACCTCATCAAACCTCTGAGGGCTGGTGTACGATGGCAGGGTGTGGGGACGCTCCACTCAGGGGAGACTCCAGTTT
>NC_137198.1:6924484-6949484 GCF_960531495.2 Zeus faber | reverse complement strand
TGTGTGTGTGTGTGTGTGTGTGTGTGTGTGTCAGGGTCTGTGCGTTTGGCCCACATTCACAACCGAGGCGCAAGCAAAACAAAAAGAAAAACAGCGACCTCGGTAAAGGAGGGATGAACTCCGCTAAAAAAGGATCTGGAGCAGATGTTGCTCTGGCCGCGCTCTCACTTCCTCTCACCGACGCTCCACTTCTTCTTTCCCTTCCTCTTTTTCCCCCGACGGATGCCGAGCGGCGCGGGCTGTTTTTTTTTTGTTTTTTTCTTTTTGTGTGCCGGCCCATCGAAGGGAACAGGGAGCGCAACCCAGGCTGTTGACACTGCGCGGCGACGCGTCAAGAGGCAGCCTGTGCTGTCGGCCCGGGCGTCGCCTCGCACGCCGGTCCGCCTGTCCCGCGTCCTGTTTCGCCCGCCTGGCTGACTGTTTATTTCCTGGTTATTGGTGCAGATGATTAGCACGAGCTCCCGGGGCGGGGTGGCAGTTAGGTCTCTGAGGTTTGTCAGTTTCAACTCAGCCCCGAAGCTGCGGCTGCGGTTACCTCCCTGTCGGGAGTTTCTTCTTCTCCGGGGGAGAGCGCGACGCAGGGCCGACATGCGCCGTCGCCTGCCGCGGCGGCGGGAGCCGAAAGTCGCCGGCGGTGCGGCGAGCGCGAGCGCACGGGCGTGTCTGCGCGTTTTGGAGTCGCCCGCGCAGCTTTTCCTCCCCTTTTGTGGCCCTTTCCTTCCCAAGCTTTAAGAGCGCTACACAATGGGGGTGCACGTCTAGATATCCCAGATAGCCACATCAGAGCTCTCGCTTTAGTTTCATTAGATTGATATCGGGCTGTCTGAAACCACCCTTCTCCCCCCGGCTCAGGCACAGTTTCTCATTTCAGCAAAGACAATGGTCTGTCTATCCTGTGGCACTAAGTACATGTCAGGCACTGTCTACAACCCCCCTCCACCCCACCCCCACCGCCTATTCAGCAGGAGGCCCGAGGGGATTGGAGGCAGATATCTCTGTAGTGGGCGCTGTAGACATGTATGCAACATGGTAAAGGTGAGGTCTAGTAACTAGATCCCCGAGAGTCCCCCCACTTTTATGTATATAGTCTACTTTTACAAGAAGCGATACCACCGCAAGCACCGACAGATAGCGCAGGAAACAGCCTGTTGTGTTTAACTTACTCCGAGTTAGTTTTGATGGTCTAAATGTGCGCCCGGGGGCACACAGCCGCGCTGCGGAAGACACGGAAGGCCCCCTGCCGTGTCGGCACGGACAAATAAATGCATAAAACGCCACGAGAGAGCTCTCCGTCACTGGCCCCGCGAAGGAATCGTCAGCGGGGCCCGTTTCCGCCGACGGATTTGAGGTCCGCGTGAGCTTTTTTTTTTTTTTTTCGTTTTTTTTAGCCGGTATCAGGGATGTTGTGCTTTTCTGCGTCGTCCCTCCGCCCGCCCCCGGTCCGAAGGGATGTGGCTCTAACATCGATCGGGCTGCGTCTCCCGCAGCGGCTGTCGGCATGTGTCACGTTATAATCGTTAGGATAATAACCCTCCCCATATATGACACCTCTGGCAGCCTTTCGTACCCTATTCTCCCCTCGCGTCGGACATCTGGCGGACATACGCGCGGGGCTCACGGTAGAGAGGATGCGGGGGCGGGTGGGGGGGATCAATTCCATAACTCCGAGCCCTGTCAACTGAGAAGTTAAATATTTTCAATCTGCCTCACTGTGAGGGGAGAGTACGCGCTTCTCTCAAGTGTGAGGCGGGCGCGGTTGTGTTTCTGCCGTTTGGCACTAATGAAGTGTGGCCGAGCCGGTATCTGTTCCCTCCGGAGCGACTGGAAGGAACATACGCAGCGGCGCTCACCTGACCTCCCGCCTGCTAAATAGGGCCCCGTCGACTCTGTCGCGGCTCCCCGCTTGGCTGGTTTCGGCTCGAAGCTGCGTCTCAGCGCTCGGCGGTGACCGCGGCACACGTCCCGAGCTATGCGGTGACCTGAGCGATCGGTTTTGCGTAAACATTCCAGACGACTGGGACTAACCGGCATGTTGCATTACGAGACGCAATGTTAAAAGATTGTTGTTGTTTTTTTCATGAAAGCCAGATAATATTTGTATGATTTTAACAGATAAACGCATTTCTCTGGTGAACTAACTTTGAGGTGAAAATGTTAAGACTGGATTCACATTTATTTTATGAAGAAAAAAATCCAATAATGTAAACCCGCAAGTGTCAGTTGAGCTAGTTTAGCCCATGTTGCTTGATGTGGTTTGTGTGGTGTGGGTGTGGTGTTGTGGTCGGTATGTCGTGTGGTGTGGTTTGTATGGTTTGGTGTGGTGCTGTGTGTGGTGGGTGTGGTTTGTGTAGTTTGGTGGGGTGTTGTGTGTGGTGGATGTGCTTTGTGTGATGTAAGTGGTTTGTGTGGTTGGGTGTGGTGGGTGTGGTGTGTGTGTGTGTGGTGTGGTATGGTTGTGGTGTGGTGTGGTGGCTGTGGTGTATGTGGTGTGGACTGTGGTGTGGTCTGGTGGTTGTGGTGTGTGTGGTGTGATGGTTGTGATGTGCGTGTGGTTGTGGTGTGGTAGTTGTGTTAGGTAGCCGGCGGTGGGGGGCGGTCTGGCGTTGTGGTGTGGTGGTGTGGCTGTGGTGTGTGTGTGTGTGTGTGTGTGTGTGTGTGTGTGTGTGTGTGTGTGTGTGTGTGGTTGTTGTGGTGTGTGTGTGGTGGAGTCAAAAGTACAATATTTGTCTTTCAAATGTAGTGGGGTAAAAGTCATAAGTTTCCAGAAAAAAATATTACTCAAGTAAAGAACAGATACTCTTAAAATGTACTTAAGTACAGTACTCAAGTAAATGTACTTTGTTACTGTGTGTCACGGGGCTGTGAGCCGATGGGTGCTCAAAAAAACAAAAAAAAAATATATATATATTATTATTTTTCGTTTTGCAGCGGGGCCCGCCACGATCTAATACACGAATGGGAAACACGGAAATTGAAATCTAATCCACTCGAAAGACAAACTACAGGACAGCGAAGCGGCATCGCGAGCTGGGAGCGCTCCACGGCACGGCACCCAAACGGCACCCGTGCGGCCACAGCGGCGCCGGAGAGCGTGGCCGCTGCGACGCAGAGCCCTAAGCGGCTCCAGAAGAACCCGGGCGAACTCCGCAAAGATAACGCCGCCCCGCTCCCCTCCCCTCCCAACCCTCCGCGGCCCTCGCAGGAAGCCGTCTGCCTCCCTGCCTTCTGCCCAGCACGGATCCAGCTCCATGTCCATTCATCTCCCTGTTTATTTTCTCTCCGCCCTCGCATGTCCAGTGGGGGCTTTGCGAATGACCTACTTTTTGGTCAAGACTCAATAGAGAGCGTTGTGCCAGGCGCCCCTCCATGCCAGAGGTTTTTAAACCCGGAGCCCGGGTTCCAGGGGACAGTGCGTGCCAGATAGCGTGAGAATGAAGGATCCCTTCCCTGCCAGGGCTGGACAGGAGTGACCCGGGAACGTCCAAATGCACCCCGGAGTCCCGGGGAAGTGGAAGTCGGTCTCATTCTCTCCGTCTGTTTGGTTCCGCCATGATCAACAGTCGTAAAGACAGCCGGCCCTCGCGTGTCTTTCGGTGGATTTTAATTTAGATTTGGGGTCATAAATTTACACTTGCAGCGGCCTGGAGGCGGGGGAATTGATTTGCGAGTTGCACGTTGGGGACAAGCACTTGTTTTAACAGCGGTATGTGTTTGTTTGTTTTTGGTAATTATTATTGGTCTTGCAGTTGCTTTGATTTGAGACATGGCCAGCTCCCTCTGTCGCATGGCCGACTCTTCATGCCGGAGGGGGCACACGTACCTACCTAATGGAAAGCCTGCGCCATTACTCACAGTCTGGCTGACAAACAAACATGCTGGCATATTCACACACAGACACTCATTTATTCACACACACACGCGCACACACACACACTTTGTCAAGTGTCTGCAGACAATCCAGACGTACAGTAACCTTATCCAACACAAGTGTACCATTTCTCAAATGTCTGACCCGTCATTTCCTGGTTCCAGCGTGTAGGCGGAGCCAGGGGGTGGGGGCGGTGGGCGGTGGTGGTGTTCATTTGTTATTATTTTTTTTGGGCTCGGTCAGTCTAATGAGCAACTGTTTCACTGAACCAGACAGTTTATAGGGTGGCTGCCAGCCTCATTAAGAGCAGCTCTTAATTGCCCTTTTCCAGCCAAAACCCAAAGCTGAAACATCTGCGGGCCCCTGCTCCGGCTTCCACCCTTAACTCCCCGGTTTTGGCACGTTGATGGCACCGCCTCCGTCACTAGTTAAACACACTTACGTCGTTAGAGGATGTACAATAATGACCAAAACCTCTGTAGATAGGCGCGGGAGTTTGGGCTAAATCATCAATCAATAAAAATCTTCTCAGATTGGGGGCCCGGAGACAGACCCCCGTAGGGGGTCCGTGGCCCAATGCGTATCAAGGTGACGGTGCTTGATATGAAAATGGATGACAAGTGATTCCGCTTTAGGGTTTACTGGAGTACACACCTGTCCTGTGCGGTGTGTGTGATGGTCCGTTGCACTCTGCTTATGTTTTCGCTCTGTTCTTTGTCTTTGCTGTATGAATATTACCCAAAAAGACTCATTAGTCCCTGAAGAACGTCCACTAAAACAATGGTTCTCAAACTTTTTTTTAGTAGTCTACCCTCTCTAAGATGTTTTTTCAGCTGAGTACACCCCTTCACAGGCATGGGGAGAAAAAAAAGAAGATTAACATTGATTATGTAGTGTATGTACATCGTATGTGTTCTTAAATATAATAAAAAAATATATATATTCAATACTTTTTTTTTGGAGTACCCCCTACAGTACCCCAAAGTACCCCCATTTAAGAAACACAGGCTTCGACTGTTATGTGACGTGTTTAAATGCCAAAAGATTGAAAAATAATGTTTAATTAAGAAAAACAAATACTAGAAATATCCTTTAATGTCCATCACAGGAGGTCAAGGATTGAAGCTGTTCAAGCAGTTGCCCCCCCCCCCGACTCCCTTTGGTGCTTTCAAAATATCTATACACGCAAGAAATATTTCAGAAAGAATGTGGATATTATTTTATGTGAAGACAACAGAAACAAGACCTACGGGAGGAGAACGCGGCTGCCTTGCCGGGCGACAGATTGGTTTGGCGGGGGCCTGTGTGTCACGGCAGCTCGTGTCCGGGGAGACACCGGGGACACGTCTGAGCCGCCGGGGCCGACCGACGCCTCTCCGGGGTGTTTTCCCCATTGACGACCAGGCTGGGGGAGAGGGCCGGACGGACGGACATGCAGGGGATCCGGGAGGACGAGCACGGTGGCTGTTTTCTCAGCGCGCCGGCAGCCTGTGGACAGCTGGACCACCGGTTCGAGTTTCTCCTCATGGCGAGGCTGAAATTTCAGCCCCCACCAACCCCCCACCCCACCGTCGGGGGAAAAAAAAACAAAAAACAATTGGGCTCTCAAAACAACCCCGTCTGTGCTGTGTTTCCCGCCCTTTTCTTTTTTATTTTATTTTTTTCCCCCTCTCTCCGCGCCTCTGCCAGCTTGGCCACGGCGCCTCTTCGGGCAGCGCTGGTATGATAGGAAACGTGATTATGTCAAAATATTCGACTCCGAAACGCGGTTTAACTCTAGACATACCCCGCACGGCATTAATGTTATGTTGAATCAGCAGTGTGCACAGCTGTTCTGGGCACAGCGGCGCTCACGTGGTTGGGATTATTCCTCTACCGCAGCGGGCGAGCTCTTCCTGATCTGGAGTCTGCCCTCCCAGCCCTGTTTTTGGAGGGAAATCTTTTGAGGAAGCGAGAGTTGCTGACGCGACAGATGTGGGGAAGAAGTGCTGCGGAGGGAATGGGCAACAACAGGATGAGGCAAGGCTTTGGTGTGGCCTTGGACATGACCGGGGAAGTCAGAACCGCTTGGGGATGCAAATCCGAGTGCAACTATGAAGCAAAAGCGGCTTTCGCACATGCACGGCAACCCCAAAATTTACCCGGACCTCCCCCGGAGGAGCTGTATGTGTGAACGCAAATGTCCAAATCATTTGGACCGGACTTTACCCGGACTTTACCCAGCCAGCACCCTAGTACAAAGTCGGCAAAGCGTAATGTCCGATTGAGTGGTATGTGTGAACAGAGCAGGTGATTGTCCGGAGAATTCACAGCGAGCGAGTGGGCACGCCGGTGAAGAAGGGTCATTTATCTCCATAACATACAAGAATGAAGAAGAAGAAGAAGAAGAAGAAGAAGAAGAAGGAGATAATTAACGTTTATATTGTGGATACGTCCAAATACATGGAGTATCAACGCAAAAAAAAGTCACAATTGCTGATAAGTCGGTAGGCTCGTCCGCCATCTTGGGTGTGCTGTAAAACTCTAGCGTGGCGTCATTGCGTCACGTCCGGCTTCCTGCAGGCTCTACCCAGGCTCCGCCCCCGCGTCAAACACGGAGTGTTTCCAGTCGGTGTGAACGCGTCTGACACGGACAATTTGGGGTTCGGTGCTACATGTGTGAAAGGGCAACTCTCCAACAATGACCAGAGTTGATGTGTGGAAGCAGCAAACGATAAAATGGTATATGATTAATTTAATTACATTTTTTAATTTTACGGGGACAATGCACAATTGGGAAGGAGCACTGCAGTGCAAAATTCAATACAGTGTACATTCAAAAAAATCCCAAAATGGTTGAAATTCTAGATAGAATTAGAGATACAAGGTACTCTTTAGTAGTGACTATTGATTGCATTGACGATGAAAGCCAGATCTTTAACTTTGACTCAAAACCATTCACTTTCCAACTCTCCGATGTTGGAAGGTACAAATCATTAAGATAAACAACCATCCTCATTTGTGATGATCTTTATATTTATCTCAATGAATCTGTAAAAAGGTTCAAATGCAAAGGCGTTCCATAACTCACATAGCCACTGGATTTCTCACTGTGTGAATGGGAGTAATGCGAGTTAGCATATGATAGCCCCAAATGCTCTGACCGCCCCCACCGAGTTTGTATCGGGTTTAGAGAAAGCAGGAAGTGATGCCGCGTTCCATGGGAACTCGGAAAACTGTGATTTGTGTCGGTAGGAAGTGATTCTGCGTTCCATGGGAACTCGGAAAACTGTTATTCCTGTCGGTGGTCCCCATGTCTGTCATCTTGCACCGCTGCGTGTGTTTTTATCTTAAATGTATTTTTTTTCCTCCGTTTCCTAATTGAACAACACAAAAAAGTCTGAAGACTGACTGACACTGGCCTGCACTGACATCAAAAAACCATGGAACCCAATTACTATTTCATATTACGGAGTATTTTTTAATTGCCACAAGTCTGAACAGCTCCTCGTATTGCTGTTATATTTGGCTGTACAATTTTCAACAAAATTATGGGATACGTTTGCATCATTTTTCAACCCAGGTCATATTAAAATGTTGGCTCCCATCATTTTTTTCTGTTCCCAACCTTGCTGAACCATGGGTGCCGGGTGGGCGTAAGAGAGTGACGGAGAGTGTTTTTCTTCCATAAGGAAACAGAGCTGAATAAAATAACCTACATCTAAAATAAAAACACACTGTTTTAGCGCACAGAGCCCGCCCTGTGGGGTTATTTTAGATTGGGGGCTTTTCATGAAACATTCGGCCCTGAAGCCCCGGACTATCAGCCCTGACGACGCCAATGTCAAAGTTCTATTACCGTAATACCCGAAAATGGGGGGACAAAAGAAAAGAAATCCCCTATTTCGACACCCGTGTGCTGAACGCCACTATTGAGAAACCTACAACTTTGCCTCAGCTTCTCACTGTGCTTAAATGCAGTCCAGCGGGACAAACACTTCAACCTCAAACAGACATGTTAAATATCCTTGAAAACAAGACTAGAAACTGGATCTTGTGCTGCTTCATTTTCTCCTCCTGAGAGTGAAGGCAACCTACTGAAGTCAAGGTTATGCTCTGGATTCACTGCCAGTACTATACAAAGTAGTTCTAAATAAAATGCCATATTGCCAAATTCCACTTTTTTTTTTTTTTGCGGCGTCAACATTTTGCCCCAATGCACTGCACTGAAGCACAGTGAGAAGCTGCATCAGAGTGGTAAGTTTCTCACTGGTGAAGCGTTGTGCGCGGTTGCGCTGAACAGTGCATAAAAGATGGGAACCAAAAAAAATGATGAACTTACCCCCTCCCCTGTACGATTCGTAGTATAATCGCATTTTGTGCAGCAGACAAAGCGGCGGTGCCTGTAGATAAATGGGGAAGATGTAGGAATGTAAACCCTGCACCTTGTGCAGTCGGTAGCCCTCGTCTGTGGAACCTGTGACGCACTGATCTATGACTCAGTAATGAGGCTGTGCAGTAATGACTTCTGTGTACAGTCAATTGAGCTTTGGCAGGAAAGAAAAGCCTGTGCTATTCAAGTCGCAGCCTTTTAGGAGTCATGGCCGGGAACTGAGACAAAGCCTCAAAGCTCGAGACGTTTACAGGAAACACTCTTTACACCCGCGTGTCCAGTTTGGGAGGGTGGGGGGTGGGTGGGGGGACACGTTTGTTTAATGTTAATGGCACGTCGCAACGGCGTACGTGTTTTTTCGTACATCGTATTTATGACTGCAAAGCATGTGGGACTCTGCAGGAGGAGGGAGGAGGAGGAGGAGGAATGAATCAGGCATCAGTAGTTAATCAGCGCAACCAGAGGTTTCACAGTCCAGCTGTCAGAAAGCCGAGCCCACCTCTCCCCTTACTCAGCAAAGTAGAAAAACTTTGGGAGAGAAAAAAACAAAACAAAAAAAACCCCCACTCCTCTCTTGTGTCTTCATTTCCTCCACCACCACCCCCCCCCCCCCCCCCCCCCAGCCCCCAAAAAAATCCCACCCCCACCCTTCCCACCGCTCTCTCTTTCCTCTCCAACCCTCCCTGCCCTCACCCCCCCCCCCCTCAACCCCCCTCCTTCCTCTGTGATGAATGGAAGGTATGAATTCTGCGCGGCCTCGCCGGGTTCCTCTGTGAAGCCTTCAAGCAGCTGAACAAACAGCCTGGCAGCGCGCGCACTCAACTTAAAGACACAATCAGGGATTTATTAGAAACGCCTCCTTCGTCCTTTTTATTGCTTTGTTTTGTGTTTTGTGTTTGGTCCGCAAGCGCTCGTCTTGTGTGGAAGGCACATAGTCGCCCCACCTTTTGACCTGTTTGTAACCCAGGAGCGCGGCTCCGTTTGCGCCGCGGGGGTTCGTCGCCGCAAGCCAACCTATCTCGCGGGCCCCGAACGCCGCGCCAGATTTTGCGTCGGCGAGCTGTCGGCCCGGCGAATCGGGAACAAAAAATAAATAAATAAATAAATAAAATAAAAACAACGGCGGAGATGAAACGGTTAAAATAAAACAGTATTTTCACAGCGCGCTGGGGTTGTGCGTCAGGCCTTTTGAGACGTGAGCTCAAAGACATGGAGCGAGGTGATGGTGGCGGCGGCGGCGGCGGCGGTGGTGGTGGTGGTGGTGGTGGTGTTGGGGTGGAAAATAAGTGTTTTTGGTCAGGTCTGGGGGGGTGGTCTCCTGGTCAGGGGAGACCAGAGAGTCAAACCCCGGAGCCAGCTGTTCCGGCCTATTTATCCATGCCACAGCACTGCCAGAGGTTGTGGTAGGAGGAATGGATCAGCGCAGTGGTGAGAGAGAGAGAGAGAGAGGGAGAGGGAGAGGGAGGACGATGATGATGGGAAGCAGATGCGGGGCGTGGGCTCTCCCCCCCCCCCCCCCCCCCCTTTTTTTTTTGTTTTTTTCTCCCTCAAGACCCTCAGCCCGTGACGCAGGTCGGTCTCTCCAGGTGCATTGTGGGTCGTCTGTACGAGCGAGGTTCCCAGCTCCTTGCGGTGTTGCGGTGATTGAGGAGGCTTGGCCGTGCGATGCGGCTGTCAGGCGGAGAGGTGAAATACACAGTAGAGAGCTGGAGGCCTGACAGCTCCCTAACGAACTGCAGGCCGTGTAACCTGACTGCTCTCCATCCTTTCTCCAGACCCCCGTCACACCCCCCCCCACCCCCGTACGCCGCCGCAGCAGCCAGAACATTCCTCAAACATCTGGCCCCCGAGTCTTTCTTAAACGCTCCCACTCCCACCACCACCACCACCACCACCCCGCGCCGTAATTACCCACAAGCCCTGTGTTCTTCTTTTCTCTTTTCTCTTTTTATGATCCCCAGCCCCCCTCCCCTGCCAAAATCATAAAAGCGAGGCGCGCTGAGACGTCATTTACAGTCATGATTCTCGGTAGAAAAAAAGGGGGCCTTTTCTGTGTTTTTCGGGGAATGTGCTTCCCCGTAAATATGTTTTTTTTGTCGTTTTTTTTTTTTTTTTTCTCGGGTTCCTCCGCGGGAAACGTCCGTCGCCAGGGCTGGCAAACGTCAGACGCGCGCGACGGACCGGTTAGGGCGGAGCCGCCCGGCACCGTCTCCTCGCTGGCGGGCCGCTCGGCGTCTCTGAAACCCTCCCGCGGGCTCTTGTTAGCTGTTTGCCCGGTTAGGGACGCTGTGCGCTCTGTTACGGCGGCGCTGGTCGGGCGAGGCGGAGCGCGCGGGAACGTCGGAGCGAGGGGGTCGGAAGCCGGCCTCGCGCCGAAACGGCGTCCGAAGCGCCCTGACCCTCCCAGGCGCGGGGGGGCTTTTTCCCCGTCTCGGAGCTGGCCGGTTAAGTCAAGCGAGCCTTACTGGCACCGGCCTTAAATGTAAGTGGGTGAGTGGGCGGCGGCTTACATGAAATACTGACGTTGTTGACGCTCAGGGTGGGTGTCACCATAGTCACTGTCATTAAAGGACTTTTTATATTATACGGAGTTGCGTCGGGGAAGGGATCCGGCCCCCCCCCAATTTCCCCCGACATTGCGAGACGTAGACGACGGCCACCAGAGGGGGCAGGTTCGGGGGTCAGAGGTTGGCGGAGGGCGGAGGTCAGAGGCTCAGACGAGCGTCGGGGGGTGCGGTGGTGTTTCTGGCCGCCGGAAGTGCGAGCGCCGACGGAAAGCGAGGGCGCACGCGAGGGGGCACGCATGGAGGAAGTCCCCTTTGTTGCCGCCCCCCCTCCCCGCCAGGAAAGAACTATTGTTGAACTGACTTGGCCCTCTTCCTTTTGTGGCTGTTTGTTTTTTTTTTTTTTTTATTATCTGAAGGCGATGTTTACTTTTGTTTCGTCTGTAATCTCCAGCCCCTCGCTCCCGCGGCCTGACTCACCTGGCGCGCCGCCACGCATTTGTCCCACAGCTTCGGTGTTTTTTTGTTTTCTTTTTCTTCCCCGCGCCGGGGCCCCACTTTCACACCGTGGGAACAATCGCCGCGAACGCTCCGAGCACCCGCTCTCTGCGCCGGATTAAAGGGCCGTTTGGGCGCAGAGCGGCCGCTCGCTCCGACCGATAGGGCGGGGATGCCTCCGTACTCGGGTGAGGCGGTGATGCCGTGCGGGATGAGAGGTCGTTAAGCTTGGTAATGGTCCAGGGGGGAGAGGAGGGTCCGTTAAAAGCCGTGAGTATTGACTCGGACGCGGAGCGGAGGCCACTCACTCCTCCCGGAGGAGACGCCGTCATGGACGCTCGCCCTGCGGTCGCCAGATCGAATGCGACAAACAAAAACCCGACCAATGGTCGTCTGTTTCCATCGCTCTGAATCGGGATTTGTGGAGCGACTGTCGCTGGGAGGCCCGGCTGAGATGTTTCTGTTTTTGTTTTTGAAGGATCCCTGTTTTCAAGGACCCTGGGAATTTGCAAATGAAGGGCTGAACCCTAACCCTAGCCCCACGTCTTTTTATATCCTTATTGTATATTTTTATTTACTAGATTATTTTTTTTTTTTGCTCCTGCTGGGTTTTCCGTGATGCTTTTTATTACTTTGCTTTTCCAAAATTGTGCCATGCGCCTTTATTTTCTTGTGTATTTGTGCCACTGCGAGGGCACAAGTTAATTCCACACGTACTGTAATGCAGTGTAACGGCAATAACATTGAATTTAATCCGGTTAACTACAGACACTTTGGTGGCGAAGGCACTGAAAGCGTTGCCTTTGGGATCATTAAAACCGCAGCAGAAACGCCGGACATTTTGACCACAACCCACAACAATAGCCAACGCAAACCGACATGCTGTTTGGATGTTAAAAAGATGTACAATAAGAAACATGCCCATATCACCGCTGTCAGCCATTAAACCCCGCAGCGACCGATTATACCCAATGGAAATGTATGGGAACGGTAATATCGCTGAAACCGGAGCCGTTCGATTGAAGCTGGGAGAGTTGGTGCCGTTTGAACCCGAACCCGCGTCGGAAAGACAAAACAACTCGGTCTGAGTCTGAAAGGGAGTTCTGCAGTTATGAGCGTACCCCTCTCCCCCAACCTCCCCCCTCTCCTGTGACTCTCTCTCTCTCTCTCGCTCCTGCTCTGTCTCTCTGGCTTTTCCCGCTCTCCCTCTAAGCCCGGCTCCAAATCCACTCAGTCTGCATCTAATAGAAATGGAAATTTGAGGCCCCCCCCCCCCCCCCCCCCGGGCTCCACGTCTCCTCGTGCTCCACTCCCTCAGAGAGGGCCAGGATGTTTTGAGGAGCGGGATATTGCTCCTAATGGATTCCAAACACCACAAAAGTTTATTAGGAAGCAGGGCATCGTAAAAAGCAGCAGAGGGTAAAGGGGGAGGGAGGGAGGAAGGGGAGGGAAATTGGTAGTGGATGGAATGAAAGGATCGGGGGTGAGGGGGTGGGTGGGGTGGTTGCTTTACTTTGTTTGTTTGGGTTCTACATTTTTTTTTTTTGTTGTTGTTCAGATTTTGTGGGGGGCCAGTTGAGTTTTAGCCCGTTTACCAGTCAGCACACATATTTAACCATTTTATGGGAGCTCAGATTTTATTATTTTTTTATTTTTTTATTTTTTTAATATATTGTTTAATAAGTTTTGGGTTCTGGAACATTCTTAAGGTGCGGTGAGAAACCTTCCTTAAAAATGTTGTCTCGTTCCGTCCAACAACGAGAACAGACATCTTTGTCGAAAATCTGTGTTCTCGTCAAATTTACGTCAAAGTTGACGTGTTTTGTATTTGTTGATTCCGCCCGCAAGTGCCATTGCTTTAACTAGCAATCTCAACCCCCCCAAAAGAAAAAATAATTTTAGGTCTTTTAATGTAAACCAGCTTCTTTTTTTTTACCATCCATTTTTAGTCCATCTTTTTTTTTTTTTCTAATCAAATTGACCATTTAACATCCTTTCTGTTTAGTTTTTTCGTAATTTTAATTGGTAGCCCTATGGGAAAAACACAAAACATTCATGTGACCATGGTAGAATGAAAAGGTCCCATTTTATAGCCCACATAGCAACGTGCCCTGAGTTAATCCAATGTAAGAACAAAAAAGTAAAAAGTACTTTCCCACTTTGGATCTAAATATAGCAGCTACAACTCACTAAACGAGCTACATCTGCCTATTTGCGTTTGCATGATTTGTGGTGAAACAGGAAATAGGTGCCAGTACGTCAGCGTATTGGAATTTGTAATTGGATGGTAATTTTTACAACTGCTTTGGCGCAGAAGTCGCAGTTAAATATTCCCCATAGCTTGTTTCACTCTGCGGATCAACCGTTTGTAGAATCTCAGCCCGCGGGTCCGGTCGAAGACGGTGTCCTTCACGCCGCGCTCGCGCCGCCGTGATGATCCGGCACGCCGGCTCCTCTCACGGCCTCTCCGGGGAGTTTTGAGTTGTCAAAGAAAAAAAAATAAAAATAAAAAAATGTGAATTGGGAAACACAGAAATGCTTTGTGTTAAAAGGACATGACAAGTTATAAGAGAGAAGCGCTGTAAACAGAGTGATTTATTATTCCATTAGCCCACTTTTAGACTAGTCCTAATCTATACAAGAGCAAGAAATGAGCCAAACATTATTAGTGCAGTGTGTTCTCAAGTAAGTACGTGTGTGTGTGTGTGTGTGTGTGTGTGTGTGTGTGTGTGTGTGTGTGTGTGTGTCTGCGTACACATGCTTTGCGTCTGTTTGTGAAACGTGGACGCACGCATGCCTGTGCATAGCTGTGTAGACGTGCAAATGGATTAGGTTGAAGTCCTGTGTGTGTGTGTGTGTGTGTGTGTGTGTGTGTGTGTGCATGTGCGTGTGCGTGTGTGTGTTCGTGCGTGCGTGCATGTGCGTGCATGCTCGTGCATGCGTGCATTCATTACCTCCCCTCGGCCGGGTCGGTCCTCGCGTCGGAGGCCCCGGCTCCATCCTCTCTCCTCAACAAAGCCGGCTCTTTGATGTGTTGTGTCCGCTGCTTCCAGCCTCCTTCAAATCAAACTTCACCATCGAATCGTCTTTTTTTCCCCCCCTCCCCATCCGCTCGATGCATTTTTCTTTAATGGCGTTATTGATCAGGGCCGGCATAATTCCTCGAGTCCCTCAATTCCGTGTCCCGCTGTGAGACTCCGCTGCCTCCCCTAACCGCCTCAGAAGTGATGCAGTGGGCCGGAGAGAAGTCCCACAATGCACCGGGGACAAATAGCCCTTCAATGACTTCCCGCCGCACTGGGCTCCTTTGAGAAAAGATGGGATTTTGATTGTGATTTCCTGCTTGATCCCTTAAGCCCTTAGTTCCCTTTCAGAGACAAAAAAAACACGACGGTTTTAATCCCCAAATCTTCATTTGGCCCGGACAATATTGTAAAGTCACTTGTTGATTGCAAAAACCATTCTGACCTCAGCGGTTACACCACCCGAACTTCTATACGCAGCATTCCCCATGTCTCCGCGCAGGAGTGCGTGCGCGCGTGCTTGTGTGCGCGCGTGTGTGCGTGTGTGTGCGTGTGTGTGTGTGTGTGTGTGTGTGTGTGTGTGTGTGCGTGTGCGTGTGCGTGTGTGTGTTGAGAGAGTTGGCGTCTCCATCTCTGGGCCTCATCAGCGGACCCCTGACAGACGGGCTCTCCAGCCCCAATAATCAACCGAAAATGAGGGGAACTGTTTTCTCTCTCTCTCTCTCTCTCAGTGGGAATGGAGAAGCTCAGCATGCGGGGGTTGGGAGGGGGTGGCCCCAGAGTTCGGAATTCTCAAGAGCCTAGCTTGGCCCCCCTCCTCCGTTGGCCTTCCTGGGCCAAGTTAGCCGTTAAATCCTCCTTTCTTCTCGCTGCTGACCCATGAGTGATGCGGGAGGGGGGCGAGGAGGTCACTGGGTCAGGGGACGGTGTAGGTCAGGAGGAGGGGGACGGAGGGATGATGATGATGATGATGATGGAGAAAGAGGCAGACCGGATGATGGCCCGACAGGGCGGGGGGATTGGGGGGGGGGGGTGTTGGATGAAGGGAAGATGAGACGGAGCCAGGAGGTGAGGTGGCGCACTTGTCTTTCCACTCATGTAATCCTTCTAATTTGGATTATTAAACCCAAATCCGGAATCATCAGGGCTCCCAAAATGGCTCCCAGGTGCGCCCCAGATGCTGCCAAAAGCTACGTGACGGGGACAGGGAGGGCGCTGAGCGGTTCTAATCACGAGCCGCTCCGTGGGTCCGCCGGACCAAACGTCTCGGTGGACGGGAGCAGACCTCACGGGGCGGGGCTCGCTTTTTTTCCTCAACGCAGCTCATGCGTTCAATAATGTACGCCGCTCCCCAAACTTTGCATCGAGGCCCCCCCGGGGTGATGACTAATCTCTCACCGCGGTCATCAGCGGTCCAGTCCGGCAGTGGCGCTGCGGACGCGCCCAGAAGGTCGTGCATCCGCCAAGCGCCGGATATCGGAGCTCGCCCCGTTGGTCGGGGGCCTCGCGTCCGCGTCGAGTCGAGTCGCGCAGCGCCGGCTTCCGTTTCGCCTGCGGGCTTCTGTGGACTGATCCCGGATATGGCGCTCCTCGCCCCATGGGTCCCGCGCCAGGCGCGGAGCACGCCGC
This sequence comes from Zeus faber, assembly GCF_960531495.2. Lineage (NCBI taxonomy): Eukaryota > Metazoa > Chordata > Actinopteri > Zeiformes > Zeidae > Zeus > Zeus faber. The sequence continues at coordinate 6,933,590 of NC_137198.1, read as the reverse complement.
GCCCGTTTCACGTTGACTGCGCAGAGCGTCTGTTATGTCCCTTTTCAATTCATGGTTTGCGGCGACCGTCTTGAGTTTACTGTCACCTGTATTCCAGCACCGTGTTTCTAGGCCTTCTCCTGTGTGTTTACTCCGCACTCACCTTTGACCCCCGCCCCGCCGTCGTGCACTTCGCCGTGTGTTTTGTTAGTCAGGGGAAATGAAAAAAAAAAACAAAAAAAAAACCCGCTGATCGAGCGTTCTGTCAATACGTCACCTCCACAACCGACGCCCGGTGCGGCCCGCGCCCAGAGATACGGCAACACCTAGACAGATGAGAATTGGGAGCGTTTCGCCCGAAGCTTTCCCCCGAAGCGATGTCTCACCGACAGCGAGCCAACAAACACATTCCAGTGTGTCGGGGGGGAGGGAGGGAGAGAGGGAGAGAGGGAGAGAGGGAGAGAGAGAGAGAGAGAGAGAGAGAGAGAGAGAGAGAGAAAACAACGGGTGGGGGGGAGGAGCGGAGAGCCGTTTAATACACAGCAGGGCATATCATCCATTTCTCTTGAATTGAACCCGGCGTCTCGAGCGGTAATGGGCCACTGGGGCCGCGGCTCCTCCGCCCGTGACCAAAAGAGCGTGAAATCTGGACGAGTGCACCCCTAGCCCCCACCCCGCCCCCGTCCATTGTCGAGAGAGAGATGGGACGGGGGCTGCATTGTGTGTGTGTTTAATATTGTATTGTGTCGTAGTTCTCCTAATGCGGGGCAGAGTGAATGTATTTACTCTTTATACTCTGAAGCCGCGTCGATGCTCAACGTGAAAGCGAAAGGAAAGCGGTGAAAAGGGGGGGGGGGGGGGTTCTTTCACGGAAGTCTGTTTTTAGTTTGTCACGTTTCTTTTTTTTTTTTTTTGCTGTTCTGTCATCCATCTGCTTCCACGTTAGCCCGCGGCCTGTGGCGTGGAGAGGGGAGGTCTCCGGAACGCGCCCCGGACGTCGTTTGGCTACGTTTTAAAGTGGTAATCCGTGACACTATTTTGTTACAAAATCCCCGAGCTTGATGCTCTCCGTGGCCGCCTGTTGGCGAGAAACAGACATTGAATGTAGCTGCGTGACGCATGCGCCGCCCCGACGCGCCGTTTCCGCTGTTGGCGGCGCGGTCCGCCTTTCCCGGCGGCGAATGCAGCGGACCCGACGCACGCGGGAAGTGAAAGGTCGGCCGTGGTGAATGTGATAAAGAAGCGTGGCGGGTTGTTGACGGTGGACTGCTGATGATGAGAAGAGCACACTGTCTAAAGACTGTTGGAGGCATTGCCACCTAAAATTTACCGTAAATTTTCATCAGCAGCAAAAATTGCTCAAAATAGTCACATTTCTATGAGTTGCTTAACGCCTGTTTTGGAGCGACAGGTGGGTGTTAACCCCACCCCAAAAAAACCCGTGTGATTCAGAAAGTTGCTGAGATAGGGTTGGAAGTGCTATCTTGTGATTGTTAACTGTTTTTAAATTGCAAAAAAAAAAAAGTTGTTTTCGTTCAGGAGCCAACGTTGGTCAGAAAAACCAGCAGATTTGACTCAGAGTTCATCCGAACTTCTACTCCTTTTTTTTACAACTCATTTTGATGCGATCCGCGCGGCTGATAAAGCCAGGAACGCCGCGCTTTTAGAAATCACGACGCCGTTATCTGTACATCAGCGTTTTTGGAACCTTCTTCGGAAGGTTCCTCTCGCTCTCTTTTTGCGCCCCTCTCTCTCTCTCTCTCTCTCTCTCGCTCTCTCCGTTCGCCCCGGCGTGACATCGTGGGGCCGACGCCTTCTTCAACGCAGCGGCGTTCACCGGAAGAGCCTCAGAGAGGAACAAGTGACACGGGTTGTCGTTCCTTCGCGCGCGTTGATGAGTCTCTCTCTCTCTCTCTCTATCTCTCCCTCTCACTGTCCTGCCTTGATCGCACGCGCCCCCTCTCTGAGTCTCCGCTGAACCCGCGGCGGCTTCGGCCCCTGCGGCGTCGTGGCCAAACCCGGGAGCTCGGCGGGGTGCCCGAAAAACCGAGCCGCTCGCCGGTGGAAATGTTTGTGTTGGCCGTGGCTTCCAGCCGCTCTGCGCAGTCTCCCCTCGGTGGTTTGACCTTTCGGAGCCCACGTGCACGTCTCGTCGCCCAAGCAGCGCCTACAGGCCAAACCCTCAGAGCGCAGGCAGCGTCTGCCGAGCCGTCGCGGTGGAACACAGGTAGATAGCACGTGTGTGTGTGTGTGTGTGTGTGTGTGTGTGTGTGTATGTGTGTGTGTGTGTGTGTGTGTGTGCGCGTGCGCGTGCGTGCGAGCGTGTGTGTGTGTGTGTGTGTGTTTACCTGTGCTTGCGCGTACTGTAAGTCGACACCGCGCGCAGTCATTTCAAAGCCCTTTGCGCAGCGGCGATGCACAATGCATACCAGCGGGTATTATCCGTGGTGCATTTTACATAATAACCATTCGCAAATTTTCGCCGGCGATCCGGTCGGGCTTGTTCTGGGTTTGTCTCCAGTGTGTTCTTTTCCCACAGGTAATGGAGAAAATACTGTCTGACTTTAAAATCTCCTCCTGAAACCGGTTTTGACTCCAGTTGAGTTGTCTTTATAAAGATGTTTTTGTTCGGCCGGTCCTCCGTTCATGTGTATTGGTTCTGGTCAGAGCCTGAAGCTGTTCTGGAAGCAGCCGCCGGATGCACCCAACATATTGTGGCTTGAATTTTGGAAAGCAAGTATGTACTGTATTCTGTATACTGTATACTGTTTATTTATTTTCTCTAGGTATTTACCGTTTGTGCCTCTTATCTTTAAATTATTATTGTGCTTTATTAGTAAACGTTTTATTAAGCTACTTCATTGAGATAATTTCTCTACGGTCTCTACTAATCAGCGCTATGCCGGTGCAGAATGCCAGACAGGGGCCGTAGATTTTGACTGAAGCGTGTGGACAAAAGTAGGAGTTTTGGAGGGCTGGGGTGGAGGACGGGGGGGGGGGGGGGGTAGAGGGGGGTTGGAGGGCTGGGCTGGAGGGGCCGTAGAGGGCTAACGAAGGGCTGGGATGGAGGCCGGGGGGGGGGCTGGGGTGACGGCAGGGGCGGAGGGCTGAGACGGAGGCCCGGTGGATGGAGGGCCGAGGTGGATGGAGGGGGAGGTCGGTGCAGCCTGCCGAGATGAAGGCGGTCGGAGGGCGGGGGGGGGGGCAAGGTGAGTGACAATGGCCGTGCTGTGTCAGCCGCGGAGACTTGGATCTGGGCGGCGGGTGGAGGGTGGTGGGCGGAGGCTGGAAAGGCTTGGGAGGATGAGAGGGGTGGAGGGCGAAGCCGGGCTGGACGGGTGGGGGCGTGGGGAGCCTATGGAAATGCAGATTGCCTCTTTGAGTTCTACTGCCAAGCGCTTTGATGTGAGCGGGAAAAAAAAAAAAAAAAAAAAAAAAAAGAAAGGAGAGGGATTTCACGAGGAATGAAACTTTCACCGTGCTTTCCTCCCCCCTCCTTCCTCCCCTCGCTGCTTTTATTCCCTCACTGTTTTCCCCCCCCTCTCTCTCCCTCTCTCCCGCCTTCCCTCTCTTTCACTTTCTCTTGTACCTTCAACTGAAAAGACAGACCCTGGGGTCAAAAGAACTGCCTCCCAAACGGGCCAGGATATTTTTCTCCCTTTTATTTGTCCTCTTTTTTTCTACCCCCACTTATCTTTTTTGCTGTGGGCTCTCCTTCCTTCCTTCCTTCCTTCCTTCCTCCCTCCCTCCCTCCCTCCCTCTCTCTCTCTCTCTCTCTCTCATTCGCCAGGCCTGTGCTGCCCTTAAGCTTCTGCTGGTGAGTCCACCCGGCGTTCCCTCAACATAAAAAGAGCGATAAACTCTCATCGTCTGATGGTTTGTCAGTAAATGATGTCAACACACACGCACACGCACGCACACACACACACACACGCACGCACACACACACACGCGCTTATTAAGCTGAGCTCTGATCGCGGCTCTAACCACACATGTTCCTCATGTGGTTCCCCGTGCGCCTGTGTCCCGCCAACTGGTCGGTTAATCCTTCCTGAATATAAAACTCTATATTGTTCACCATGGACAGTGTACTGTAACCCCCCACCCCCAGCCCCACCCCCCCCCCCCCCACACACACACACACATATAGACACACACACACACACACACACACACACACACACACACACACATACATACACACACTCATTTACTGTATACACAGACACATATCCACACATATACACACACACATATAGACATATACACATACACCTACACACACATATACACACATACACACACACTCATATACTGGATACACATACACACACACACATAAGCGTATAGTGTATACACACACACACATACAGTATACACATATACACACACGCACACACGTATACACACACACATACGCATACTGTATACACACACACCACACATATGCCCATACACATTTACACACACACACACACACACACACACACGCACACACACACACACACACACAGACACACAAGCCCGCACCCTACTGCGTCCTCTGGTTTTAAACTCCTTCTTGGTGCTCATCATGACCACTCGATGGTCTCCCTTTCAGCACGGACAAGGGGGTGGGTGGGATGGGGGGGTGGGGGGGTGGGGGTGGTTGGGGTTGTTGAAAAGAACATTGAGAGAATTCAGCTAAATCCAAGGGAGTTTTTAGGTGGTCTGGAAAAAAAGCGGGAGTGCGGGAGTGGCCATATTGAAATTCAGATGAAAGAAGTCGGGGGAGTGAATGGCGGGCTAAGCAGTAGCAGTTGGCTAATTAAATCTTTATACGCCCTTTCTGGAGATAATCTACTGGATGGGAGCTGCGCCTCGCTCGCCCAGAAGAAAAAAAAAAAAGAGAAAGTTTTCCACCCAAAAAAAAAAAAAAAGGCTTTTCTTTCCTTGTTTCATGCGTTTCTATTTCTCATCCAGAGTCCACCCCCACACCCTAATTTTGTGTTTTTTGGCATTTTTTTCCTTCTCTTTTCATTGAAGTTGGTGGAAGGTTGAGGGCGCGTAGGAGAAGGAGTCCTCATTATTGTCCGAATGAGCTCTTCTGGGTGTATAGGGATGCCAGAGGGAGAGAGAGAGAACGAAGGAGAGAGAATAAGAAAATGGAAAAGCAAATAAAGCGACAACGACGAGGATTTTGTCACGGGGGGGGGGGGGGGGCGGAGGACAAAGGACCTATCTCACATTTGAATATATGAATACAGTGCTTGTGGGAGGTGGAGGTGGGGGTGGGGGTGACCGCACAATGGGAAGGAGGTGTGTTGTGAAGGTAGGAGGTAGTGGCCAGTGTTATGTAAGTGGAGAGCACGCTGGGTTTGGGAGGGCAGGAGAAGGAGGACCGGTGGGGGGCGAGGGATCGCTCCCAGATCAGATGTTTCCTCCTGATAACGTGCAGCTGCGGCTCCCATCGCATCCCGGCACAGGGAGGCTCGAGGGCCAGTGTCCTGAAACACAGCCCGTCCCCGCCCCCCGTCCCCGTCCCCGTCCCCGTCCCCCGTCCCTGTCCACGTCCCTGTTCCTCCTCTTCTTCACACTTCTTTATAATCCTACTTGTTTCTACTCTCTCTCTCTCTATCTTTCTCATTGTGATAGTACATATTCCCATTGTGATAGTATCTATTCCCATTGTTATGGTACCTATTCCCATTATTTAAGTACCTATTCCCATTGTTATAGAACCTGTTGCCATTGTGATAGTACCTATTCCCATTTTTATAGTACCTATTCCCATTGTTATAGTAGCTATTACCATTGTGATAGTACCGATTCCCATTTTTATAGTACCTATTCCCATTGTTATAGTAGCTATTACCATCGTGATAGTACCGATTCCCATTTTTATAGTACCTATTCCCATTATTATAGTAGCTATTACCATTGTGATAGTACTGATTCCCATTGTTATAGTACCTATTCCCATTGTTATAGTACCTATTCCCATTGTTATAGTAGCTATTACCATTGTGATAGTACTGATTTCCATTGTGATAGTATCTATTCCCATTGTTATAGTAGCTATTATCATTGTGATAGTGCTGATTCCCGTTATTATTGTACATATTCCCATTGTTATAGTCTTTTCCCTTTGTAACTGGTAACATATTTTCTTTGACCAGTAACCAGTGGTTTGTTTTACCCACCAGGAGAAATCTCTCGTCAAAACGGCTCGTTGATAATTTCAAAGTTTAATTTCAAATGTTTCTAGTACAAATGTTACATCAGTTACACAGTAACTGTTGGAATAGCAACCAGTAACTAAAAATAAGTACTTTTTTATAGCATTAGTAAAGTAGTATACGATGCCATGTCATAGTAAAGTGACATGGCATCGTGACATCGTCCTCCCTGTACGTCAGACTGTAGCGTCCAGGAGTCAGGAGACTGTGAGAGTCTGCGGCTGAAATGCAATTTGCTAAATGAGATAATGTGGCCTGTCCACAGGGTTCAGCAGCTCGGCACATCCTGGACAATGCTGCCGTGTTCCGGAGGCCTAGCCCAAGTCGTCCTGCAGATGGAGAAGAGGGTGACGATTGGACACAGTGGTGTGTGTGTGTGTGTGTGTGTGTGTGTGTGTGTGTGTGTGTGTGTGTGTGTGTGTGTGTGTGTGTGTGTGTGTGTGTGTGTGTGTGTGTAAGACAACATTAAATGACAAGTAAAAGTGAAAGAACCACATAGACATTAAGTAAAAGTATATGAGTTATTGCTCTTAAACAATATTAAAGTATTAAAACCAAAGGGACTTTTCATATCCATCCCGGTGTATAACACGACACGCCGTGCTAATGTTCCTTTTTTTTTTTTTTTTTTTTTCCTCGTCTATGTTAGCGCTCATGCAGATCCTAATTCGGTTTGCGTTGGCTGTGTGTCCAGTTACCTTTTTACCTCCAACTTTTGTTTTTTGTTTGCAATCCAATTAAAAAATTGGCAGCGGCTCCACAACGAGCTCCTCGCCTCGAGGACGTACAGACAAGTCGAGCGAAAGGGGAGGGAAAAAGAAACGAGTGACCGGCACCAAAAAGCCCTCGGAATGAACAGCAACACGACCAAAAAAAAAGAAAGAAAAGATATTTTTAAAGACGTATTAAAAAAGGCTCCCAAGCGAAACGACTTCAGACGGAATGGCGTGGACGAGAGAGATAGAGAGAGAGAGAGAGAGAGTGAGGGAATGCGGGGAGCCGAAAGAGTTAAGTCTGTTTCCTGCAGGAGTATAAATTAAAAGCATCTTGTAATCACAGAGCAGGAATGTAGTCGGTGTACACTGTTAAACACTCCCTAAGCCCTGGCTCCACTTCACTCTCTCAGCACAGCGCACAAAGAGCCCTTTGTTCTCCCTGCTCTTGAAAAGCAACGCTCAGTCACTCCCTCGCTCCCCTTCCCTCTCTCTCTCTCTCTCTCTCTCTCTCTCTCTCTCTCTCCCTCTCCCCGCGAGCTCGCGTAGCCAGGGGTTGCGGGGTTTGGGGCACATGCCCGCGAACGGCAAACTCTCAGAGCCCGCGAGAGGGAAAAAAAACAAAAAAACAAAAAAAAAAACCCAAGTCACAACAACCATTACGCCTGCAGGCGTGCGGGGCCCGGGTCAAAACAAATCCACCCGGCCCCCCTCGAAAATGACCCCAAACGGGGGTTTTCTCACAGCGCACACTTCCCTGCAGATTTCCTCTGCCCACACCAACAGCTTTTTCTGGTTAACCGCACATTTACGGTAAGATGCTGGAATGGGGTGTGTGTGTGTGTGTGTGTGTGTGTGTGTGTGTGGTGAGGGGGAGTTGATGGGTTGGTGTGTGTGTCCCCCCCGCCCCCCCCCTCTCTCTCTCTCTCCCACCCCCTCCAGCTCAACTGAAAGTATTTACACATCAGATAGGATGCATTCACATTAAGCCACTGACGGAGCGGACGCCGCCTTTGTCCCAAAAAATAAAAAATAAATGGAGAGTGAAGAATCAAAGATACTTCCCGTCACGGTGCTCAAGCACCTCTTCACCTGTGCTGAGTAAAACTACAATTCGGTACTTTCCGGCGCTTTTACCCCAGTTCTTTTTTTTGAACAGTACAGTACAGTACGATTTTCGATCTCGAGGACAGACCCGGGTAAATTCGTCAACATCAATCAAGACCCCGTTAACGAAGAAAGAAATTGGAGGAAGCTTTTTTTAAATTTTATTTTTCATTTTTTATTCGTTATTCCAAAACCAATCGAAGCAAAGCATTGAGTGCGTCCGCTACTGTTGCGCGCACAAGATAAAAAAGGCCTTGGACCCCGTCGTGGCGGCGGCTGGAGCATTTCCGGTTCCGTTTCCTCCTCTTGGAAGCGGTGAAACCCCAGCGCGCGCAGCGGTCAACCGCCGGCGAGGCCCCGGACGGGAGGAGGCGGCGAAGCGGAGGTTCGGGTCCCTCGGTCACCTCACGCGCAGGAGACGCGCAGGTGTAACCGGGCGGAGACGGAGACGGAGCCTCCCGCCGGTCCGTCCCCCACCCCGCGGTGGCGGGAGGCTTGGCTCCGCCCTTTCTAGGGGCGAGGGGGTTTCCTTTTTGAGAAAATGACGCGCTGTCGCTTCGCCGAGCGGACCGAACGCCGAGACCTTTTATTTTTTATTTTTTCCGGAGCAAATTGTTATAGCGATGTTTCGCCCATGAACACGTCCGACCAGTCAGCGTCACCCGCCTTTCAACCTGGGAGATAGAGGCGTGGGGGTTTGTGTCCCACAATGCCGTACTTCCATGACAAAAAGGAACCATTTAAAACAACAACAAACGAAACGAAAAAGCCTCAAACGGGGTTTCCCCTTTCGGTTCTCCTACCAAACAGCGAAACTCTCCCTTTCCAAGTCGGATTTAATGACATGTCCCAGAATATATGTTTTTAATGTATTTATTTATTCTACAAAAGTGGGACCAGGTCATAGTCATTTTCGTGACATTGACTCAATTTGCTTTAGTGCCGAGGACCTACGTATATAATTTAATTGCAAAATTGCGTCTGTGTTGGTGTGAATATATTGGGTGCGTCGATTTGACTCCCAATTATGAACAATTTGGGGTCGTTTATTTGAGTTTCTTGGTGTGTGAAGGCCTTTGCGCGACCTCA
>NC_137198.1:6871984-6919484 GCF_960531495.2 Zeus faber | reverse complement strand
AGTTTCATGCCGGGGTAGGGCCCGCACCAGACCTGCAACGCCGTGGAGGGCGCTCGACTCATGCTTTACGTGGAGAGGAGGGTGTGGGACCAAGAGCCGCTGGGAACACATCACCACAGGCTGGGTGCCCAACTTTCCAACGCCAGGACGTACTTTTTGAGCATGCAAGTTCACACCTACGTGACACATAATACATCTCCAGCGCCAGCACACCCGCCTGTGTCTGTGAAAATAGGTGGCTGTGGGCATGGGCCGTGGTTTTAAAAACATAGCCAGTAATCAGACAACATTGTGCCCAAATTGCGGTCCCAACACCTGACTTGGTTATGATGGGATCATAAAAATCGTATTGAAATGGAAGAAGAAATGAAAGTGTAACCCATAGCCCTTTCCCACTGCATCAAAAACTCGGTAACGCCCACTAACATCCGACATTTGTCACCAGTAGGGAAAGGGAAAACCCGGGTCTCAGTCCCGGGTCAAATCACCCTGCAATAAACCCGGGTTTTATCGGCTCCACCTCCGAGTGGCTCTGATGTGAACAGGGCACCCAGGTCGACCCGCTCATTTTGGCCCCTTTACATTACATTACATTACATTTCATTTAGCAGACGCTTTTATCCAAAGCGACTTACAATTGTTCAAACACCGACGGACGCAGCCATCAGGAGCAATTTGGGGTTAAGTGTCTTGCTCAAGGACACTACAGCATGCTAGCAGGAGGAGCCTGGGATCGAACCAGCAAACTTTAGACCACTAGACCACCAGCTCTACCGCCTGAGCTACCATCCCCCTTTACCTGCGCGATGCGACGCGCATTGAAGTTCCGGACGCTGGAGCGTAAATAGACAGGAATATCCGTGTATCATCCCATCATTTCATATCCCCCTCAGAATCCAAAATCGGAAGTTATTTACTTTTTCCGCACATTGGACCATGAAATGTTGTGAGTGTGGGCATCTCAACGTCCAGCATCGGCCCAAGCCGGTCCCAGCTTCCCGCCGCTGAAGGACCGGTGCGCATGGAGTAACCGTGCGCACCGGTGCACCCGGGCACGGATACTCCATGCTCCACGCTGCTTCTACTGAAGTGTTGCTTCGTACATGAACCATCCGATTCTTTTGAACGGCTCAAAATACTGTTTTTCAAGTTTTGCAGTTTTATGTCGTTGTACGTTTCAGTTGCCGTCTCCTCTACTGTTCCCAATCAAGCTGGCACCATGACACGCCCCTTTTCTGGCGTGTTGGTGACGTCCAACGTGACGCACTAGAAAAAAAACGGCATTTCTCCTGGCCGTGGGGAAGGTGTCAGTCGGCTATTTCTAGGGGGTTGGCCAGCCTGCTAATTTTGGTGTGACAACGGTACAAGACATGTTTCTATCTCCAAGTATACTCTGCATACATGCTTCTAGGTAAACGGCCATAAACGCGTGTACACGATGCATGTTCCCATACATCTGACACACAAACCTGTTATCGACACGCATCAGTGTATTGCTGTCCATTATTTGGAATTCACAATGAGCAGATGTGTAACTAACACATCACAGCTAATAAATCATTTTCTTATGTTTGGGTTTTCAGCCATACTGTGTTCCATGGTTGGCGGGGGTGGGGGTTGTCGTCCTGCCCAAGCAGGATGGATGTAAAATAACTGGGAACTCCGATAGCGGTTAGCCTTGTATGTCTTGCGTGTGTCAAACATCTTAACACCGGCGTGCAACGGTCGTTTCTTTTTCGAGCGGCTTGTCATCGCTCCCAGTTCAGTTGTGACAGTTGCGCCCTACTGTAACTTCTCCAAATCAATCGGATTCTGGGTGATGTTTGTCTTGGCCGCAGCGTGTTTTAACAGTTGTGGTTGTCTTGCGAGTGGAGTGCGGAAGAGAGAGAGAGAGAGAGAGAGAGAGAGAGAGAGAGAGAGAGAGAGAGAGAGAGAGAGGAGTTACGGGGCGAGAGAGTGGTTGTAAAAAGGGAAACAGAGAGAGGGCAGAGAGAGTCGGGCGAGAAACGTGGGGAGAGAGAGAGCGAGAGAGAGAGAGAGAGAGAGAGAGAGAGAGAGAGAGAGAGAGAGAGAGAGAGAGAGAGAGAGAACCATGGCGGAGGGTGCCACTTACGGTGTTGCGCAAGACTCCGAAAGGAGCCTGGTTTTTTGGCTGGTGTTGGGTGTTGATGTGAGGGTTGCGGGCCCCTGGGTCAGGTGGCCTCTGGCGTAGCTCCCCATATGGTCGGCATTGGCCTCCCCATCTCCGCCATCTAATTGGCAGGTAATGTATCGCTGCCCGGGCCCGTCTGCCCCCCGCAACTCCCCCTTCCACTCCGCTGCATGTTATTCTTCTGCCGCATTAATGGAGGCCCAGTGTTGCGGTGCTGCCGGCGGAGGTGATAGTGACCACGGACCTGGCACCGCGCCACAGAGAGGCCCCAGCACTGATACATTATACACCGGCAGGTTTCAGCAAGGTGTTCATTTCAGGAGCATCTCCTTCTCTCCCGGTCGCTGGTGAAGGTAAATCAAAGCTGAGGCTGATACCGGAGACCTTATTATTCAATCTGGGTGCAGTTATAGGCCCTCCACCCACCCGCGCAGTTGGCCCCGTACATATGTGCCTTCGCACACGTGCAACGCGTGAACGGGCACGCGCACACATGTACACCCGTGTGTGCATGAACACGAGCGAGCGCAGGGCAGGCACTGCAAGACAAACACACACGCTTACAAACAAGAACTGCATATTTAAAGGAAGATAAATAAACGATATGTGGGTATTGCCACGCAAAGGTCCAGAAATATAGACACACATGCACACACGCACACACACACACACACACACACACACACACATACACACACACGCACACACACTTGTGTTTACATACATCCATGGCTTCACTTCTCACCACCTTGCCCTGCAGTGCAGGTCTTTCATGCAACTAGTCGGGGAGTTTAGTTTTACTGCCGCTCCACACAGTCACTGCTAAGCAAAACAATACGCCACCAGACATATGTTTGTCATAAAGTGCAGGGCTCAAAAATTATATTACGACCGTTTGCACTTTAGAACCACGGTACACCACATTTAATCATCCATTGTACATTATGCTCATAATTCTTTGGTGGTTTTCCAGTGCTTGCTGGACAGCGGAGGTCCAACTACGCTGTGAACAACACGGTCCAATCAGCATAAGTAGTGCTTGTTAGTGGCTGTAAATGCCAAAACCTGTTTGTTACGCCTGACAGGTCCGGTCTCCCCTCGCAGCTCTTCCATGTATGGGGCTGGTGCTCCAGAACCAGATTCCTCCATCATTAAGTTCGCTGGCTGCGAGGAGACTAGGGGGTGGAGCCGAATCTGAATACGCTATACGGCAAAGCACAAGTAGGGTTTTGTTTTTTTTCCAAATATTTATTTCGTACAAATATTTTGAATGTTTCGGTTTTTTCGGGAAGAAAAGCAAAAATGTCAAATTGAGGGTGCTCCTCATACCTGTGGGCGCGGTGGGTATTCGTGCGCCGCCTTCTTGTGCTGGAGGACAATAGGGGAGTGGAGGGTGTCTCCGCGGCAGCCGCTGATCCTGCGGTCTGCGGGGGAGGTTGCTGCCCCCTTACCAGGAAATGTGCCTGCGACATGACCGCCGACGACGTGATTTGCGGAGGCGCTCGGGCCAGTTCTCCCCGTTTGGCTACCCACTCATGCCACATCGGCAGCCCCCCCCCCCGGCCGGCGTTTCTATACTATATATATACGTTTGACACTCACCCCCCCCACTCTCCCGTCGGAGCCGGATGAAAACCTTGCGATGAAATATCGACGCTGTTCTCGCTTGCGTCCTCAGCCGCCGCGTGGGCCCCCCCTTTCAGGGGCGGGCACCTGTCTGCGACGGCGAGGGGAGGAGGGAAACTACGAGGAGTATATGGGGAAACGTCCGCCGCTTGGCGGCGTCGTCCCTCTCCCGAGACTACCACCTGGGGGGGCGTCTCAGGTGCTCACTACCGCTGTGGCTGTCTAGGTGATACATGCTTATTGCTGGCTTAACGAAAACCGTGAAGCAATATTACATTTAAGTGTTCATAATTATCACAACAGTTTATTGAAGAACCCTTATATTACAATAATATGCTGAAATTAGAAGTGTGAAAAAACAGGATTGTTACGCCAAGTTCCACTTTTATTCGAATACAAATAATTTTGCTGCCTTAACAAATACAGGTACAAATACACATTTTGGGCTCCCTGCATGTCCCTACAGGAGACACTTGACAGCAACGCGAGCCCGAGCCCGAGCCCGTCCCTCTGGCCTTTCGCGCGCGACATAAAATGCCTATATGGGATTTTCCAAACGTCCCCGCGGTGCAGATTAAGCCAAAACCTACCGGCGCAGCACATGGAAGAGCTCAATTACATAACTTTAAGACTTTCATTAGCCTCTTTGCTTCATTGAGTTCCCTGGGAAAGGTCCAGATGTGATGTTGTGAAGGGCCCTCTCTGTGCGGGGCCCGTTCGCTCTGTTCTGCTAAACCCCCCCCACCACAGCCCTGACTCCATCCCCTCCGTCACCCCCATCCCGTGCAGCTGTAAGCACTCAGAAAGAATGAGGAGGGAAAAACAGGGAGAGGAAGGGAGAGAGCTTTATTAATAACATCTAACCCCCCCGCCACCACCAGTTGCGACCCCACCCTTCCCAGGTCTATATCTTCCCCCCATTTGCCTCCCGTAAGGCTTCTTAAGTAGGCCAATAAGTCTTTAAGCATGTGGGCTCTGTTAGCCCGGCGTGGCTGACTAGACAGGCGCTGCTTCGGGCAGGAAGTGGAGCCGGCCAGTAGACGCTCAGAGAGGCTGCCCGAGTAAACAACCCCCCCCCCCCCCCCCACGCCCAAACTACCACACATGCTCGCACACATTCAGACGTGTTTCCGTGTTTACACACGTTTCCGACGTGTTTGTGTACCGTGGATTGACACAAACACACAAACGCATATAGAGACTCTGGGACGCACGCACGCACACACACACACACACACACACACACTGATGTCAGTGAGTCACTCCAGGAGTGCCTTTTACTGGTGCTTGTAAGTGCTGTAAATCTGCATAGCACTCTCTAACCGTTAATGTTATGATGGATTATGGGCGATTTCGGGTGTATTTTAGGTTTCTAAAGTACGTCATTATCGGTTTTTCCAAGACCACAATGTCTTTTAAAGACCCCACACTCGAAATAAATGTGTGCCCTCTCATCAATTAATGTGCACGTTGGTCCGATTGTGAGTCCACAAAGAGGGTCTGTGCGTTGCTACGTTCGGCCCATTAAAGTGTTTCCTTTTCTAAATTTGGAATGAGGAATTTTGGACTCAATGTAATTAATCAATATTCAAAACACAGTCAGGCAACCGCTTCACCAAATATTACTATGTTGGGCACCGGGTTTATAGCGACAGAATTTTTTGCATGATTTAATTATAAAAACAAGCCCGAGGCCAGTTTTTAAACAAGAGAGCGGCTGTGCTGCTCCGCACTCAAATACAGATGTTTTTTTCACGGCACGGGTGGATGCATCGTGAACATCCTCTCGTGTTTACTGCGTGTTTGCGGACATTTCATCCTTCCATTGTGTTTCTGTGCGACGGCGCGGCGTCCCGAGGCGCGCTCGCCGCGAAGTGACGCCGTGTTTCTGGGAAGCGGGCGGACACAGGTGGGGAATCAGTTAGGGAACGTGATTTATGGGGATCTCCCCCGTCTCGCATTGTTGTGCCGCGGGGCCCCTTCCTCTGGGCCCCTGGACGGCTTCACCGTACAATGTCCTCCTCCGCGCCTGTTGTTCCTCGACTTTGGAGCGAACTGTTGCTTACCCCCTGTTGTCCGGGCGCTTTGGGGGCAGAAATGCTTTGTTCCCGGTGCCGATGAAGAGCCGAGTGATTTGGACGGTAATGATAATCTCTGTCCGTCACCGGCTTTCGATCCAGCTGTCTCTTTATCTTTTTCTCTTTCTGTGAGTCATCCATCCATCACCCCCGCTCCTGCCCTTCAGCCAAAGCTCATAATGTCTAAGAAAGTCAATTTTCATCAAAAAGTGCGTTTCCGTGTCGAGTGTGATTCCTTTTGGCTTTGCAGATCTGTTACTCCGCGGGGGCCCCTGATGGTTTATATTTTCTCTCTGCGTTTCTACCCTTGTTTCCTCTCCCTCTCTCTCTCTTTCTCTCTCTCTCTCTCTCTTTTGCTCTCTCTCTTTTGCTCACTCTCTCTCTCTCTCGCTCTCTCTCCCTCCACTTCTGTCTCTCCACGTCTCTCTGGCTGTGACTGCATGTCGCAGCAGGTTAAACAGGTGAGCCCCGGGGCTCGGTGTGGGACAGGAGCAAGCTTGACAGAGTTTTCAAGTCGAGCCTTTTGTCTGGATGGAGGACCGCCTTGAGAGATCCCAGCAGACACATTGCGTCCTACACTGTTTCACAGCCAAATTCTTCCATCATCAAGAGCCTCATATCCCCAAGGCAACCTGGCATCAACGTCATAACTACTGGCTATATAATAATAATAATAATCAGAAGAAGAAGATGAAGATGAAGAAGAAGAAGAAGAAGAAGAAGAAGAAGAAGAAGAAGAAGAAGAAGAAGAAGAAGATGAAGATGTAGAAGAAGAAGAATTATTATTATTATTATTTGATTATTATTATTATTATTATTATTATTATTATTATTATTATTTTTATTATTATAGACTTTGGTATTTGGACATTGGTATAGCACCTTTCTTACACAACATGCTTTACATTCATATAACGCAATCAAATAGTAGCAACAATAAAGAAAAAAGTAGAATAAATACAGAATAATAAGAAATAAGAATTACAATATTATACACATTATATAAAAATATTATACTTTGGCATTGAAGGATTTCAATCATTCTTCAGCAAATTATTTTCTCTCTTGGGTTATTGATCTTGAATTTTTATGCATTCCTTCAATTCTCAAAATCAGGTTAAATAATGCCATCGGAGTGGAGTATGTACAATGTAGTACCGTGTGTGCATGTTTGTGTATTTAGCCACCAGCCTCTGTCTGTCCCCGCGCACGTGCCTGTGCACGCGCGCACTCTTGTGCATGCGTGTGATCTTGTGCGTGTGTGTGATCTCATGCGGGTGTTTGCATGTGTTTACCTGTGCTTGTGTGTTTTTCTCTGTTGATCCAAGGGAGTGGGTGGGAGATCTGCGGTTTCTCACAATCAATCCTTATCTCCTCTTTTGGGGCTTCAGCCAGAACAGCATTGTGAAATGAGAGAGAGAAAGAGAGAGAGCGAGAGAATTCTACATGAACTATTCCCTAACTGTTCCAAGGCCAGATATCCGCCGCCTGTTTACAAATCAAACAGAGAAATGATACGGCCGTGTTTACGTTTGCTGTCAGATAGCTTGAGTCCAGTTCCCTTTTCCTCCGCCGTCTTTTCTTCCACTCTTTCTTTCCTTCTCTCTCCCCCGTCTCTCTCCCGTCGTACCTGCGTCTCTCTCGCCCTCCTCCTCCTCCTCTGCGTATAATCCCGCCGGTGCTCGAGAACACTCCTGACGCCGCGGGCGTCCGGCACCCGTCCAGCCATAGGCGTGGCAGCCGCTGGGTTGCTCTGGGGGTGTTTGCGTCGATTTGTTTTCGTTTCTTTTCTTTTTTTTTTTTTTACAAGATTTGATATTGGTGCTCGTCTTGTCACCGTACGTGAAACCGGTCTCTGGTGCGAGATGGGGCAAGAGCTTCCAGTAAACTGACAGGTGAGGTCATCTTCACTCGGAGCCAAAGTTGGTCGACTGCAGTCTTGCCACGGTCCAGTTCACGTCTGCAGGTGGTTCAGGGCCCGGGAATGCGTTTATTTCTGGGAGTGTGGCATAGACTGCGTGCATGTTTGCCTGGGTATGTGCAAGCTCGTTTGTATATGCGTGTGAGATGGGCGGGTGATAAAAAAAACAAAAACAAAAAAACCTTGCAGCGAAAAAATAAAAAGCCCTCAAGGAGTGATAATGTTGTGCCGTCACCAAGGACGTAACTTTGGTTTGAGGAGTGGGCGGGTGAGCCGCCGTGCGTGACGCAGCATGGATCGCACGGTCTTTCAAATGGGAAACTGAGAAACATAAATATATGATCTAAAGTAAAAACACACAGGTGGTTTTTTTCTTTTCTTTTTTTTTTTGGAGAAAAGGGTGCGCGGGGGGGGGGGGGGGGTGGGGGGGGTGGAGAATTGGCGCAAATTGGCGGCGGCGGAGAGGAGACGCCACACTCATCATGTGGCATTGTTTTTAATTTGCACAAGTGCTTTCAATGCATGTTATTATATTATTTAAAATGTATAGTTATGTTAACATTGATATAATAATAATGCCTTGCTTTTCTATAGCGCCTTTCAAAGGACCCAAGGAGGGTTTACAGGTACATATTGAGGGACAACTCTCTGTTTTTCCCAGGAAACGGGGGTCCAGGCCCCCCTGCCTGCAGTTTCCGCCCCTGGCTGTCACACAATATTGTCTCGAGGAGGTTGATGCTGACAGGCGAAATTGAACGCAGCAAGAGGACATGTTGAAACAAAGCCACATCACAAACGTGGTATCCCGCTGCATAAAGTTGCATTCAGTGATAATTCCGCTGATATTGAATCAGACGACCCCCTGCGATGTCAAAGATTGCGAAACACTCCCGACCGTCTACCGTGCCTGGCCTACCTCTCCGTGCGCTTTCCGTCTACCATATATCATTGACACCCGTCTGAGTCGGCTGTGCCGCTTAATGCAGCTTTCATTTGTTTTCCTTTACTGATTATCAGGATGTATATTAAGAAACCATCAACCTGCTTGACCGCCCCGGGGACTTCACCCGGCCTTTCTGCCGCGTTATCTCCAAGCGAATATTGAAGAACGCGACCATCCCATTCAAAGTGGCGACATGGAATACGTCAAAGGCGTCAAAGGTTGAGCAACGTATTGTGCCTGCAGAGGCCCTCCTCCAAACCGGTGGCTACCAGACGGTGACGCTTTGAGCCGTGACACAGCGAGTGCTCATGCGTTCAGCAGCGTGAGAGGAGCGCCGAGCGGATGGTGGTGACTCACTCCGAACCGAAGCCCAACCAGGACGGCGTCGGATTCTGGCCCGGTGCCCCCGCTCCCTCCTTCTAAGAGCTGGACCGCCGCTCGCCCCAACACCCTTGGGGGCGGGGGGCGGGGGGGGAGGGGGCGTCCATCCGAGCTGAGTGGCTCCGCGTTTTGTTTTGCCGTCGCGCTGCGGAGCGGAAGGGTGTGTATTGTATCGCATCCCCCGCGTGGCCCCCTGGAGCCTCCTCACCCTTCCTTGTCGCTCGGCTCAACCCATATGCGCCGTTGCGCCCCCCCACCCCCTTGCTTTATTTTAACAGGTCAAGGGTTGTCACTTAGGCCTGGGGGGGAAGAAAAGCACATGTGACACCAGATCCCGGCAGGGCTAATGGCCGTGACTCGCTAAGTAGTGTGTCATAGCCCACTGGTCTAGATAATAGGACCGTGGAGTGACTGGCGCAAAGCCGCAGGTTCAGGGAGTGGCCGGCCACTTGTTGTCTTTGCCGATCTGCAATCTCTGCAGCCTCCATCTGATCCTTCTGAGTCATAGACCCCCAAAGATAAGCCGTGGAGTTTAGCCGACAAGGGCTGAGTTAGGAAACATACGGCGCTGCATGGGCAGTAATGAATAACGCCGGAAGCGATGGCGGAAATCGAATTACTAAACTAGTATTCGGGAAGAATGTAGATACTATGACAGAAACCCAATCCAGTATCGAAGGAACGGCTTCAGCCGAGTGCCGTGCAATGGGGCGGTGAAGTCGCAGGTGGAACATGAGGCACAATTGCAACATTTTCCGACATTTTCCAAGACACTTAGACACTTTGATTACATGTGTTTTCCATTCTATCAATCATTATGTAATTCTAACTTTAAAGTAATCTGCCAGGTCATGTATTGTATAATGAGTATTTGAGTTGCAGGCTTCTGTAGACTGTATTATAAGACAGTAATTCCCAGGATATAAACACACTTCTACATTGGATTAAACATTAAAGTAAAAGTCTTGAATGCTGGAAATATACTAAATGGGCTGATAATTGTAATGCGAGGGAAAGAGGGCGCTCCAACTCCCACCAATCCCCACTTATCTAATGCATATTTTTTATTTTATATTTTTTGAACCTGTGCTGTCAGCCTGCTCGGCCTACAACACACGGTATTTCTACGCCATTGCATCTAGGACAGAGTTAATCTGCAAGTGGAATTTAACCCCCAAGCGCCCACCCAGTAGCCGAGTGCGCATGGCGCAGGACACACCGACGCCCCCCGCCAATGCCTGCAGACAGCCAGATATGTGGCCCCTCCACCACCACCGGCACCCGGGGCACCCACCGCGGAGAAGCCACGCAGCGGGAGCAAGTGCCGACAACCGCCCTCCTGCACCGCCAACCCACACCCACGACGGCGAGCGGCCTCCAAGGGGCCCTGGAAAGCACCAGGCGGCACACCCTGCAGCGCCACCAGGTCGCGGCAGGCCAGAAACCACCCGCCAGGACCCGGAACCCAGCCAGCAGGGTGCATAACTAATCAACTGCTGTGTACAGTTGGATGTCAATACAGGCAGAGAGGACAAGTATATTTACACTGTACATATTAACTGAGTATGCTGTATGTACATTAGAGAGATTGTGCAGTGGGCTGGTCTGCTGTTTATCGGCTCTGTCACCGTAACCATTCTGCAAGAGCTGCTCCCTGCACCGGCCTTGTTTTCGATTACATCTACTTTATTACTCCCTGCGAGGGAGGAAATTCTTTTTCGCCGTCTTGTCGGGGGCACGGGTTCAGCGAGCCCGACCGGTGCCAGCATCTTGCATAAAGGCACTTTGTCAGGTGCGGCTCAACAAAGGGATTGAACCCTGGACTTTGCAGCGCAGGGGAGGTGACCTGGCCAAGCACCTGGCCCGTGTCCTGTAGTGATAGAAGGATCCGGTGAGATGTCACCGCAGGGTTCACTCACAGGAATTAGCCCTCAGCTAAAGCACATGCCCACAATGATTAAAAAAAAAAAAAAAAAAAAAAAAAAAGCAAATGTCAATTTGTTTTTTTCATGGTTTGTTATGTCACAGTGCAGCATTTGACTCTGGCTACTGGATACGGCAGCAGCAGAGAAAGCCATGACTCATTTTCACCAAGTTTCTGTCCAGTTTAAAACAAGCTCTGTACGTTATGTTTCAACAAATCACGGATTAGTGTCAGCAAAATTGAGACTTGCATAAGCTTCTTGCATAAGCTTTCCCCTCGCACACATCAAACCGGGCATGTTTTATCAAACTAAAGAGCCTCTAGTTCTCCGTCCGCCCCAGGCCCTGTGTTTCCTATTAGGGCGTCTCTGCTTCGGCGGGCGCCGCTGGAGGAGCTTCCGTCGCGTCTGCTCGCTTCACCCCGACGAAGCGGCCCCGGCCCATCGCTCACTCTTGACCGTAGCCCCTGTGAGCGCCGACCCGCCGCCCCTCCCATGTCGCCCCTCCCACGTCGCCTGTCACATCACCAGGCTGTGGCCGCGCATACAGAAACACACGCACGCACGCGCACGCACGCACGCACATCACTCCAGCTGTGAGTTCAGATAAGGGAATTAGCACAGTTAGCACATCCAGCTCTATTTGCTCACCCCTTTCTCAAATAAAGAGGTAAGCCGGCCGCTGATAGGACAATTACAAAGTCTATCGGCCGCCGCGTTCTCTTGCTTCACCTTCTACGGGAGCTTGAAAGGCAAAATTGTCAAATGGTTTTGACCTTGCTTTTTTTTTTTTCGCTCAATGAATCATGCACAAACTTGTTCCATATTGAAGATTATTGAAATTTCCACTTGTATTTTAGCAGTGGTGGAAAGAGTTATGATTGAAAACATGCTCTCAAGTAGAAGTACTGATCACCCAAATGAGAAACTGCCTGAGGAACTTCTTGTGACAATAAAAAAGACTTAAGTAAAAGTATTCTTCTCAAAAGTTACTTTTTGGAAGTTACTTTTTAAAATTTATATTTCATGCATTATCAATCGAAACGGGAGATCCATGTTAGGAATACACCGATCAGCCACAACATTAAAACCACTGACAGTTGAAGTGAATAACTGCTAATTGCTCCATCCTCACTGCTTTGCTCACCCTTACAATGGCTCCTGTCAAGGGGAGGGAAACATGAAGCAGCAAGTGAACAGTCAGTTGTTGAAGTTGATGTGTTGGAAGCAGGAAAAATGGTCAAGCGTAAGGATCTGAGCCACTTTGACAAGGACCAAATTGTGATGGCGAGACGACTGGGTCAGAGCATCTCCAAAACGACAGGTCTTGTGGGTCTTGTGGTGTTCCTGGTATGCAGTGGTTAGTACCTTCCAAAAGTGGTCCAAGGAACGACAACCAGTGAACCGGCGACAGGGTCATGGGCGCCCATGGGCTCATTGATGCACGTGGGGATTGAAGTCCAGCCCGTCTGGTCCGACCCCACAGAAGAACTACTGTAGCACAAACTGGTGAAAAAGTTAAAAGGTGTCAGAACACACAGTGCATCACAGCTTGCTGTGTATGGGGCTGTGTAGCTGCAGACGGGTCAGAGTGTCCATGCTGACCCCTGTCCACCGCCCAAAGCTCCTACAATGGACACGTGAGCATCAGAACTGGACCATAGAGCAATGGAAGAAGGTGTCCTGGTCTGATGAATCACATTTTCTCCTACATCATGTGGATGGGCAGGGTTAGGGTCCGACCCGATGGAGCATCTGTGCTGGAACAACAAGCTCCGATCCATGGGGGCCCCACCTCACAACTTCCAGGACTTAGAGGATCTGCTGCTAAAGTCTTGGTGCCAGGTACCACAGGACACCTTCAGAGGTCTAGGGGAGTCCATGCCTCCACGGGTCAGAGCTGTTTTGGTGGCACAAGGGGACGCTACAGAATATTAGTGGTTATTTGTGGTGGTGGTTTTAATGTTGTGGCTGATCGGTGTGTATTTCAACCTCTCTCAACAAAGCACATATAACAACAACATATATTTCTCTAATAACAAAATGTTTTTTGTGAATGATCATGAATTCATTTTATAAATATAAATTAACAAAAGTATGGGTTAAAAAATGCAGAGGAAAGGTTTAGATGAAATTCAAATCGTACTCAGTAGTAATTTAATGTAAAGTGAGTATGAGTTATGACGCAACAGCACAATCTTTCATTTCAAACAGAGGCAGAATTGAAGGTCGTCACCCTCGGACGCGTCTCTGAAGGTTTAGAGAAAGCCACATCCTCGCGCACATCTTAAGGTGCCTCTATTCGCACCACACAAACAGGAAGCAGGCTCTTTCATGTCCCACACACTGCATGCACATTATGTACGTTTCCAAAACGGGCGCAGCCGGAAAGCCGCGGTTACCGAGCGCGCGTGCGCGCTCAAACTCACCTGGTTTGGCGTGAAACAACAAGAAAGAAAAAAAAATATGGTGTCGTGTGAAGGTCTAGCTCCTCCGTCTTATCTCGACAACAGGGCTCCTTTTTTTTTTAGTTGTTTTTCGTATAGTAATTGTTGGTAAACTCTCAGCTGACGGCTGCGTTCTCCTTCTTCAGACCTTTTCATTATCAGATAATCCGATGCATGTGCTCCAGCACTGGAGGCGTTTCCACATGTGTTTCTGCCTTAGCTCCTTTGTCATGAGCATCTCTAGAAGCCCAGGCGCCGTTTTACCGTTTGCCGTTTTTTTACGTGCATGGAAACACACCTGCAGGCCCCGGCCGGGTTTTTCCGGGATGCGCACCGAATTGGGATCCGGTCCACGTTGCCTAGTTCACTGGGATTGATAAGCCACCAAACAAACGATTGGGCTCATCGTTGTTAACCGACTGGCTGCTTCTCGATCATACTGGCTGCTTCTCGATCATCCTTTCCATGAGGTCACAGCTCCTATTGGTAGTGAAAATGGAAATATGTAAGAAATCCAAATATAATCTAATGTATAATGAAGTACAGTAAGAATATAATGAAGTATAATATATAAAACTATACTATACTATATATCCACTGAAAACAGCTCCTTATGTCTTTACTGTATGTCTTAATAGAAAAGGTAACACCACTGCAACGTCTTTAATCAGTAAACAAAGTTCACTCTGGTGACATATACTGTATATACGTATATAGACAAAAGTTATGGAGGTTGTCAGCGCTTAGAAATGTTTCAACATATTGGAAGTGCAATAAAACCACGTTTTTTGGGTTAAATTAGTATTTTCTTTCGTCACACATCTATATAGGAGGGAATCTCTGTTTGTTTGTACGTATGTATGAATATATGTGTGTGTGTATGTGTGTGTGTGTGTATGTCTGTATGTATGTATGAATGTATGTGTGTATCTATGTATTTGTGTGTATGTGTGTATATGTGTATGTATGTGTGTGTGTATGTATGTATGTGTGTAATTATGTATGTGTGTATGTATGTGTGTATGTATGTATGTGTGTGTGTATGTATGTATGTCCTTTCATTATCTCCACAACCATTCATCCGATCTACTTCACACTAGGCGGGTGAATTACTGGTGACCCTAGGACGTGCAGTTTCGAATTTGGTGAACTTTGTACACACGACACGTGTAATATTAATTAACTTTCAATAAACAGCGAACAGGGAGGCAGCAGGGGGCAGGGCTTCCCATGAGAAACGGCGTGAGAGCAATCGGCCCGTTCCGAACGGACATGTTTGGTGCAGACACGCGTCATATTAATAAACTTTGAATAAACACGAAATCAGCGGGTTCATCCAGAGGTGCGACTTGGGTGTGTTTTTTTCCCGTGGGAAAGAGTGTATTTCCTGGTTGAGTTTTTTTTGCCACCACTTTCACGAACAGGCATGTTATGCACGGGCTCCGCACTAGTTAATGCAATTACTAATCCACTAATCCAATCCAGTACATTTTCTGATATCATGAAACGCAGCTCAGATGTTTTGGCTCTTGGGATATTAAACACTTTCCACCCACCGTCTTTGCGAGTGCAGCGGTTTCCTCCTCATTACGCCTCTCGCTCGCACACTCTGCCTTTCCGGCCCCGTCTGCACGCGCATCTCGGCGCGCCCCATTATTGGAAATTGCGAAACAGGTAAAATAACCAGCCATGTGGAGTCGGGGAACGGGGCCCCAGGTCGGATGAGAGACGGGGAGGTCATGCAGGCGATCCATCAGGAGCCACTCCTCTGAACCCGGAGCAACAAGGGGGCTTCTACGGGTCAGGGGAGGAGGTCACGCATAGGAAGTCAGTGAGGGGGCGCTGCACACACCCCCGTTGCAAACAGAGAGAACGTAAACACTCGGGACGGAAGTGTCCAGGAGCAAGAGTAAAAGAAAGTGTTGCGTGGGCGCCGAGAGGAGAGTGGGGGCGTAGAGGAAGTTGTGTTGTGACTGAAACCCAACGCCTCTCCGAGTGCCTGTCGAGCCGCAAACGGGGTCGTGCTCGCAGAGCGGCACGCTCTCCCTTACAGGGGATGTAATCTGTACATTCGAAGAAAAAAACAAAAAAAAAAAAAAATGATTCTCAGACAACTGGACTTTTATTCCATAGCTGCTTTGACAAAAACACACTTGCACACTTCCACCGATCGGAACATGAACCCCCGAACCCCGCGATCACTGATCAGGGTCATTGCCTCCACGAGTCACATTTTATTCTTGGAAATCTACAGGGTTATAGCCCCCACCACCCAGCACCCACACGATCAATATTTCAGTTTAACCCGTCACTGCGTAATCAAACCGGCTCAATCGTCCCCAGGTCAATGCCCCCGGGCGGCCCCACCAATCGCCTCACGCCGCCCTGGAACTCCCTCCCTCCTTGGCCCCGGCGTGTCAGCCCTTATTTATACTGTGTGATATGTGATGTTTGAGCACGCTGTGACTAATGTAATGTTAGAATCACATTACGCTGCGGTCAGACTCCCTCAGTGAGGGTTAGGTTGTAGTATCGGTATCGCACCTGAAGGGTTCCGATGGGGAAGAATATAGTTTCATGTTTCGTCTGCACTCTACAGTTGTAACCCCGATGTCTGGAACGCATCACTACATCATTTTCAAGGAATCTTTCTTGATTGGAGAGAACGCAGACTTTAGATTTTCAAAAATACAGGGTTTATTGATTTTCTTTTTTATTAAACTGCAATCAATACTTACAAAAAGAGAGCAAAAAAACGAAAAAAAAAAAAAAAAACAGGCTTTTTATAGGAACTCAGGTATTACTGTAGTGAAAAAAAAAAAAGAACATGGCTGGAAAAATACATTCAACAGTTTTACTTTCTTTGCGTCTTATCTGTTCACCTCTTTCCAAAACATAAGAGGCCACATGGAACAAGTGACTTAAAAAAAAAAAAATTCTTCCTCCATTATCAAATATAAAAAGGCAGACAGCATTTGGCTACCTGGAATGTATTTAAACGAGGCACTTTCAATGCTTGGAGGGGCCAAGCAAGTGCATCGAACCCAACAAAATTCTTTCCTCAACCCATTTGGTCACAGCTATTGCTTGTAATAACAGTCTGGGTTTGGGAATAAGAACATCATTGACAGAAGGCATCTACAAAAAAAAAAAAAAAAAAAAAAAAGCGAACCCTCTTCGAAACCAAGACAACTGTCCCTAACTAACCAGGGGATTAAGGAGTCTCCCTGTGCTACTCATCAGATGTTCAACCCCCTTCGCTTCTGATACCTTGGTATTGACAGAACCCTGTTTATTTTTTAGATAAGAGACAAATCTGAGAGAAAGGAGGGTTAAAAAAATAATAAATAAGGGGAGCTAATGAACAGTTTGGTACTGTGTCAATCACTGTATGCTGTGAAGATAAAAGCTTAGAAATGAACAACAGCTGGCCTAGTTTAGATGGAATTGCAGTCCAATAACTGGGAGAAAGAAAAGGGAAAAAAAACAAAAACAATAAATAATCCAAACGCAAAACAACTTTTTTTGCATTTTTTTTTTGCTTTAAATTAAGTTTCATTTTGACAAAGTGTAGTTGCAAAACAAAGTCATTGTAGTACAATATATTAAACTGTGAAAAAAGAAACTGACAAAACGTCTTCACAATCTTTAGATTAATATGGAAGATCATAATTTAACATAAAAGAAAATATATTCTATTGTTCATTATCCAGATAAATACAAAAAAAAAAACGAAATTAACAAAAAAAAACCGCATATGATCACCAATAAATATGTTTCGATAAGTTAAATAAGCAGTGACAAGCAAACCTTCTGTCTAGAAAGTCCTCAAACAATAATAACCATAATAATAATAATAATAATAATAATAAAAAATTATCAAATAATGAAAGCAAAAGGGATGTTATGAGTACAGAGCGCTCTCAGGAGCAGGTGAAAAGGGGTGGGATAGCCCGGAGACCCGATATATCATCAAATCGCAGGATACACAACTGCACCACGGGAATGCTGGAATTCCCCACAGCCTGCGGACCGGCACGAAGGGGGAGGAGAGAGGGGGCGGTGGGGGCAAGTCCTATAGGTTTAATAATCAGTTAGACATAAAGACTTCCTTCCCAAAAGAGCCAGTGACCAGCAACAGGAGGAGAAAAGAAAAATACAAATAAAATAAAATAAAATCCTCAAAAAAGCAGAGAGGGAACATAACCAACTTCCAGTTCAAAGTCCTTCCGGCAGACTCACGCGGTCCAAAATTACATAAGACAAGAGCTTGAAGAACCGTAACAGGTGGGGGTGGGAGGGGGCAAATGACAAAGAACCCAAAATTATGAAACGCAAACAGTAGTCCTTTACCCCAACACATGCACAAGCTACCCCAGGCACTTTTTTTTTTTGTTGATTTCTTTAAGCATTTAATATTATTTCAGGGTCTTGTTTTTCCTCTTGTCGTAGCTCTGAGTGTGTGTGTGTGTGTGTGTGTGTGTGTGTGTGTGTGTGTGTGTGTGTGTGTGTGTGTGTGTGTGTGTGTGTATATATATATATATATATATATATATATATATATATATATATATATAAATAAAAGGTCTGGGATAGATCTACGTTACGTTTGTGAGCACCCTCCAGCTAACTCAGGGGAAGTGGTATCGTCGGGGTGTGTGGGGAAGGGGGGTTAGTGCAAAGCACTCCCCAGTCCAAGGCCGCTCGGGCTGCTACACATTCAAGAACAAATAAAGGGGACAAAAATAAAATTAATAAAAAAAAAAAAGTGGCACCTGGCATAACAGTCAACTGTTGTTCTCACATCATTATCATTGTTCGATTTCCTCTCCTTTTTGGCACTATGACACACATGGGGTGGGGGGTTCTAAAACAACATGGCAGGGCGATGCTCGACGAAAAGGAAGAAACTGATCTGTAAAAAGTTCCGTCATGGACTACATCCCTCACACCTCTAACAAGGAACATGCATGGCGTCTAACACACGGGAGCAGGGGGGGAGGTAGAGGGGAGTGCCATGTCTTTTTGTGTCTGAGGACTCAAGGCGCCGCCGGAACCGCCCGGGGGTTTAGTCATCGGAGATGGAGAGGCGGCTGAAGATGGGGAGGCGGCGGGTGGTGTCGAGGGTGGGGGACTCCGAGCCGCTCAGGCTGCCCCCGGAGCTGCTCTGGTAGCCCTCCTGGTCCGACAGGGAGTCGGGGGGGCTGGACGGAGACTCGAACATCTGGGGGGATTCTAGCATGGGCCTGAAGAAGTACGGGGTGTTTGTCGGGGAGGGGGCCGCCGGGGGGCTCGGCTCTGTGCCCGCCGGGCCGGCGCCGAGGCTGGGCCCGAACAGGCTGGCCAGCTCCTGGCTGGAGTAGGTGAAAGGGTTACTGCTGGGCCACTCCGGGATCTCGTCGGGGAAGAACATGGGTGGAGGGGTGACGGAGGTGGGGCTGTCCCTCAGCCCGCCCGAGCTAGGGAACCCCGCAAAGCTGTAGCTGTGTTGCAGCCGAGGCCGCTCCATCTTGTTGGAGGAGGAGAGCGGGGAGGATGGCGGCGGGGGCCCGCGGCGCTCCTCCGCGTTGTGGATGAAGTGGCACCGGGGCCCGTAGGGGCAAAAGCCGATGGTGTGGAAGGTGCGGCACAGCTCAGTCTTGTATTTGGGGTGGCGGCTCAGGCTGCGCAGTTCGTGGATGCCGTGAGCAAACTGGCACTTGTCGCCGTACTTGCAGGCGCCGTTCTCCTCGAAGGGCCTGCACAGCTCCGTCTTGTAGCGGCTGGAGTTCACTTGGCTGTTGGCCCCGCCGCTGGTGGGGCTGGCGGGGCCGAGGCACTTGTGCAAGAGCCTCTCCCCGGTCTCGGAGAAGGAGCGGTCTCGCAGGCGGTTCTCCTTGTTGTTGCTGCCGCCGCCGCCGACCCCCGATATCAGCGCAGAGTGGTCCGAAGCCTTGAGGCTGTTCAGGAACTGGTTCTGGTGGAACTTTGTGGTGCTGACGGAGTGCCGCCGCTGGTACACCGCTCCCACCGAGGGGGTCCCCACCGCCTTCCTGTCCAGCAGGGCTCCGATGGGGCTGGAGATGGTGCCAGTGCAGGGGACAGACATTGGATGGGGGGCGCTCAGGTTGTTATTGTAGTTGAGAAGTTTGTTGTTCTGCAAAACACGGGAGACAAAAGAAATGTATTAACAGGCAGGAAACGGGCGTCACATCTGGTGACTCAAAGGCGAAAACAACAACAACAACACGGGACACATCTCTTGCACAGTTTTCTTTTTGGCTCCAGAGAACATGAGCGGACACAGGCCTATAGAAGAGCAGCTGGTTTGGCAAGTTGCCCCGGTGAGGAATGTGTGGCTGTTCAGTAAATGGAAGCAGGGGAGCAGTGCGGTGCTTACAAAGAGGCTGCACCATTTGAAACATAATGAAAGTGCATTAGCATGGCTTTCTAAAGAATTACAATGCACGCTGCGCGGGATTGCGGCACACCTCCAAGGCCGAGGAGCGTGACTATACTCGCTGTTTGACTTGCTGAAAGTCCAAAAGAAAGAGCGCATTTCCGATAACAAACCGAATGCAAACTAGTCAAATGCAGGGGAAGTGTGGGCTGCTTTACACGTGGGGCGGGTTAAGGCTCAGTTTTAAGCACCGAGCATCAACCACCGGGCAATAGAGACAGTCGATCACAAAGCAACAGTTTTGGCGCAGAACTGGCTCCCGATTCCCCCGCTGTCGAGGCGGCAACGTGCTCGCGGTTTCCGCAAACACTGGCACGGGGTGAAACCCACCCCCATCCCCAACCCCATCGTGCAATCGCCCCGCGAAACAAACCGCTCGCTCCGCCGAGCAGCAGGCGGACGCGGGCCGCAGATCCCCGTGCGCGGGGAGGCCCGCGCCGCACGCCGCACGCCGCACGCCGCGCCACATGTTGCGCGCCGGAGACGGAGGTCTCCGCGGCGGCGCGCTCGCGTTAAAACGACGAACGAACGGCGCGAGTTAGAGTCGCCACCCGCCTCGGGGAAGAAGTCGAAGGAGGGTTAAAAAGCCCGAAGCGGAGCAGCAGCGGCTCGCAGCAGGGCCGCTCCTCCACCCGCACGCCGCGCTGCAGAGCGGCGCGCGTGTGCGTGCGTGTGGAAGTGGAGCGGGGGGTGCGAGGGGAAAGGAAAAAGTTTTTGTTTTTTGTTTTCATTTTCTTTAAATCTACCTTGTTCATGACCTCGAAGTCGAAGAAAGGCGACACCGCGGCCGTGGTCATCTTCGCGGCGACGGGGAGAGGGAAAAAAAAAAAAAAGAAAATTAAAAGCGATAAAAGAGCGTCGTGGGTCGCGTTCAGAGTAGTGCTGGCCCTGCAGAACTCCCCCGGCCTCTGCGCCGCTCCGGATCCGGACTTTTCTTTATAATCCCCCGCAGGAGGAGCCTGACACTGGGCGGTACTCTGAAAAAAAACTTCTCCTCTGCTCTGGGGACAAACTTGGCGTCGGCTGCCAGTTGGTTAGTTTGACGTGAGTAGTATTCGTGCAGAGGAGCTGCGAGGCTTTTGTTCGGGAGCGCGTTTTCACGCGTAAGGAAGCGAAACGGGACCCGTTTCCATGCGGATCGCTCCTTTACTGATGATGACAGGAGAATAAAAAGTTGAAGCAACTTGTTTGGTCGAAGAAAGTTATGGACAACATTGGAAAAACAAATTACATTTAATTATATATTGTCAAATAATATATATATATATATATGTATTTCACTTTTATTTGTCTTTTTTTACTATTATTTATGTCTAAAGTGTCCTTGGGTTGCTTGAAAGGTCCTTGAAAATAAAAAATATTATTATTATTATTATTATTATTATTATTATTATTATTATTAATAATAATAATGAGAATTCATATTTTTTATTATTATTAAAGTGCGCACTACTGATGGATTGGTTGAGTGAGTTTTCCTCTTGTCCGAAAAAGCCTGTTACTTTCGGAGTTGCAAAGCTATGCAAACAAAAGTTATTTTAGTGATTCTACATGCACCCACGCCATCAGTACAACTTTTTTCTCCTAGAGCAGGGTTTCCCAAACAGGGGTTCGCGACCCCTAAGTGTGTGTGTGTGTGTGTGTGTGTGTGTGTGTGTATGTATGTATGTGTGTATATATATATATATATATATATATATATATATATAACACACAGTATATGTATATACATTCAGTATATACAGTATGTATATATAATTATGTAATTTCCTTATCTCACTTATATATTTTTTATTCCACTTTTTGTTTAAGTTAACTGTCAAACCACATGGCAGTTTTGTATGGGAAGATAGAGTAGATACAGCTTTTTATTTTTTCTGCATTCCTCAGCCAGAGCTTAGGGGGTCTTGTCATAAAAAAAGTTTGGGATCCGCTGTCATAGAGGTCCAATGCATAGACAGCGCTGGTTGTTTACTGGCAGGCGTCACTATGTTCTATCCCCAGGGCTCCAGCTACCATTCACCACTCTGTAATTAATTTACTCTTAATTGTTGGACTCCCGCGTCACTTGTGGGACTTTCCGGGTTGGTTCAGGCAGCCAGAGATTTTAACCCTTGCTCGACCACAGTTATTTATGACAGGAACGCTGGAGGTTTCTTTTTTATTTTCGCTTTCCACAGCTACACCCTTTTCTTTAGAGGCTCGCTTAGTTAATACGAGCCAGGGGAACAGGTCCCTGTGTGCCAAATTGTCATTCCTCTCGGTGAGGCTTCAACCTGACACCACGGTGATCTCACCAGATTCAACCTCAGCCAGTCACAATAAGTGCTGGAGCTATATATAAAACCACTGGGCAGAGAGTGTAACCCATCCAGAGCCATTGTGGCCCGTCTCGGCCCTCCTCCTCAAAATCCATGACAGAGCAGCCATCGGCCATGTGCAGAGTCAATGTCAGGGTTGGGTTGCAACGGAGAGGGAGGGGCGGGGGGAGCAGGTCCTGGGAGAAGAAAAGAAGCTGTTAAAAGGGTTGGAGGAGGGGATGGCGTAAGGGGGGAGATTTATGGGGGCGGGGGGGACATTTATTATTGCACAGCTTGCCCCGGGGAGCGAGGTGGAAAGAGAGAGAGGGCCAAAACATTCCCTCCTCTCCTCTCCTTTCTCTTTTTCCCCTCCCTCCGTCAGGAGCCGTGCATGCCATGGGGGCTGGAGAGCTTTGTCGTCTCTCCGCGGAGGAAGTGGAGAGGATGAGAGGGGTTGTTATGGAGCCGTATTATGGAATTTGCTTGACGGAGGGGGAGACAAAACAAAGCTGTCAAGCGCTTCGCGCAGAAGTAAAGAGTTGTTTGGGTTATTTCAACCTGCCCGCACACAGCCTCACCTGTCCAAGAAAAGAACATTCCACCAAAACCAAAGTGACCCAATCGTTCTTTCCTTCACTTATCAATGATTATATCTTTACCATTGGGTGTATGCCATACACCACCCCTCCCCACCCACCCAACATTTTAAGTTTTTTGGGATTAGTCAGCGCAGAGCAGGCCGGGGTGTGTGTTTTAACATTAAAGGAGTTTTACGAGGCCAGGCCTGCGTGGGGAGATCTCCTCCCCGGTGTGTTTTTTTACAGACGACAGGATGGGACGACCAGCGTCTGCATTTCAAAGGGCCTGTCACTGATTGATTAAGTGGATCAGCTCGATCGTTTACCCTGGGTGGAGGGGGACCGTGGGGGGCGGGGGCGTCGTTGTGTTTCACGGCGATGCGTCGATTCCCTAACGGGCGTGAAATTACCCGAAACACAACCACCACGTCCAGCCTAAAGTAGAAACAGAACCGGGGAGGGGGTTAACAGCCCCCGACGCGGCGAGGCGCCTCTGGCGGCGGCGGTGGCGTTCGACAGCGCCGACTTTTTAAACAACTTGAAAAAGCACACGCCGGCATCACTGATCCGACGTGCAGGGCACCAGGACCGGGAGGAACGTAGTTGCAGTAGTGGTTAAATGATGAGCCTGCAGGCTAAGAATGCGCCACATCCAGTGCTTAATCCTTGTCAGCTTCTAATAACGGGGCCGCGCGGAGCGTTTCTTTTCTTTTTTAGTGTGGAGGCCTCCACTTTATCTTCCGCAGGATCACACAGCCACATACCATAATATACCCGACCCCATATGGGGATTATTTGGACTCTGATCTTTTAAACCAACGGCTTTTTATTTTTTTATTTATTTTATTATCGCCAATTTTACGAGAGCACTCCGAGACGGCCCGGGTCGACGCCGTGGCGCGGATCTCTTCTTCTTGGTTCGGGAGGAGACACCTGTTTCCTGCCAAAAACAAAGCAGCGGGCTGTTCTCTCTCTCGGGGGAAGAGCGTCAGTTGTGCGTCGGCTTGGAAACGCCGACGGTAACGCTGCCGATCAACACGGACGCGATCTTAAAGGGGTCCCACGATACAAGCACCCCGCTCCGGCTTCCGTTTAGACGCCGGCTCGGTGCAGAACATCTGCGGTGACATAAGACTGTCCCATCACACACACACACACACACACACACACACACACACACACACACACACATAAAAAAAAAAAAATGCTTTGAAATGTGATAAAGTGTTGAGGTGCTGTCGTCAGCATCGTCAGCATCTTCGTGCCTTTCGTTCTCGTTGCAAAGACTCTTCCGACCGAGGCAACGGCCCGACTCTGTGACTTGTTTCAGTGGCTCCTTGAACCACGATGGAATTTCCGAGACTTCCAAGACACAGACTGGATGGAACGTTCTTGAAGTATGAAGAGAAATATGAAACCCCGCCAGGCCTCGCCCTTTCAAGCGAAACCTCTACCCCGGTTAGAGTTGAGAGGACGCTTCCTCTCTGACTGTACCCCCCCCCCCCCCCCCCCCGCTGGGCCCATCGGCTCCCAGAGCCTTTTTTGTTTTTGTTTTCGTGTGTGTTTGTCCGCTCCTCAGCCTCTGCTGGATGTTTGCATTTCTTCCTCCCGTTCTGTTTTCTCTGAGCGTGTCCCCCCACACCCCGCTCCCTTTAGGAAGGGAGGACAGGAGGAGGCATGAGGTCACCGATAGTGTTGAGCTTGGAGGAGTGCAGGCTCACTTTTATACATCTGAAGAAGAGATGGAAACAACCCAGCGGATTAAATAACAACACAGAGAACAACAAAGAAATATATATATATTTAAAAAAAAAATTCAGTTGTTTGAACTCTTATCCTCCCTTTGACTGAAAGCTCCTTGTAACAAGTTGCTGTAGTTCCCCATTGTTGCCTACAGAGGGCAGGCTTTTCCCCTTTCCCACATTCTTTTTAAGGGCGACGCTTGCATTTGTTTAACCTTCTTAGGCATCTCATGAGGTTGTGTGTTTGAATGTTTACACGTTTTTAGGATTCAATACGCAATTCAATACCTTTGTTCATCCGAGTCGCCTGTGGATTAAATCAGTTCGTCAAGGGACGAGAACATATAGTACCCACTTTGCCCGCCATCGGGTTTCGCTCACGGTTGTTGCGCTTCGTCAGCGGGCGTTTCATCTCACGGTCGCGGCCCGGACGATCCCCTGATCTCAGATGTCGCTGCAGAAGTGGAACCGTTTCATAACCAGATAAGCCTTCGGGACTTAACCCAATAATGTTTATGTAAAGGAAAAAAAGAAAAAAATCCTTCATTTAAAAGGGACTGAAGTCGTCTGACCAAACGCAGCTCCATCCAACATTGTACGCTGGCACGCATGCAGAACGCGCACATGCACGCGCATACACATGCACACACACACACACACACACACACACAGACACACGTACGCACTCACACACACGCACCCGCGGCCCTTTCATTTCGTGACTTCAATCAGATTTCAACACAAGACCATGCATTGTGTAATCACTTTCTGCTGACCGTCTTACTGGTCTTATATCTGTCTTATTATTAGTCTTATTAGCCTGGACTGTATGTGCACATACTGAGCAGCGCTCCACTCTCCTTAGACAACGTCTTGATCACTCCCTGCTTTCCCAGAATCTCTGCAGAAAACATGTATTACACCAATAGCCAGTAATCAGGGATTTCTCGTGTTGAGGATGTAGCTCCTGTGTGGCTCATCTCCCCACACCCCACTCTGCATGGCCGGGTCCCTGCCACCGTGTTTGGACGGAAACCCCGCGCTGTTGTGTATTCAGCGGAGCGTGCATGGGTCAAGCCGGATGGGCTGCGCCCAGGGAGAGTCGGGGAAGTCGGAGTGCAACGGCACGGACGCATGGAAAAAGGCGAGCGTCCAGCATTTAAAGGCTTTAAGGCGGGGTAAAGCAGGGACAGACACGGGATCACCGATTTTTAGGATTCTATCTACGACTGATCAGGCGATTTTTCTCGCCGCCTCAAATCAGGGCGACCGCCGGTGACGGAATCGCACTCTTCTCATGAGCCTCGTTCAGATCCGCTAAAATGTGTCTGGGATTCGAAAAAAAAAAAAAAAAAAAAAATCAAAGCGAAAGCCTTTTGCTGCGTTCCAGGCGTGAGAGAGTGCAAAGCCGAGGAGGGGAGAAACAAATTCACAGGGAGAGAAAAGAAGTGGGCAGAGAAAAAGGAATTCAATTAATTCCCTCTGAGAGTGGCCGCAGCATTGTTAGTGGCTCACCACCAACCGTGCTCCACTCATGTTGTTCCCAAGGAGCTCCTCAACATGGCCGCCCCCCTTCATCCCTCCCTGGCAGGGAAGTGGTGTCGCCGCGAGCCCCCGGTTCACCGGGGGACGACTCCGACGCATCGGAGCGGTGCGATCGCGAGTGTGATCCAAAACAAAACGGCGTGCCTCCCCTCCCGGCCCCGCCCAGTTTCGGCGGAGGAGAGAGGGAATAACGGTGTTTCCTTTAGGCCGAACGCGAGGTCGCCGGAATAGCCGCGGCGAAAGGCCTTCCGTGATGAATCGGGGAGGGTCGTCCTTTAGAGGAGATTTACTGTCCGGTTGTCCGCTGACCCGCCGGTCTCTGGAGGAGGGTTGTATTTAGAAGGAAAAGGCCAGTTTCCTCCTCCGACTTCCTGACCCGGGGTTTCCTGTGCAGCAATCTCGCCGTCTGCCCGAGAGGCTCATGGGAATGGGGAGGTTCGTACCCGCGCGGCGCTCCAGCTCCGCTCGGCCACCCTGGCCGGTGGTGGGGGGTCAAAGGCGAGGCGCAAGCGTGGGTCAAAAACCCGCCGAGCTATAAAATGTCACGATTGACTCCAGCAACTCGATACAAGCGCGGCACACTTTTGCAATTCGGCGACACGTGATCTTCCCCCCGCAACTGTTTGCGCGGACAGACCGAGGGAGTGAGGGAGAGGGAGAGGGGAAGAGAGAGGGAGAGGGGGGGGGGGGGGGGGAGAGAGAGAGAGAGAGAGAGACCAGAGTTTGGGCCGAGACATAGCGACAGATGTAGATATATATACCTGATGCCCTGGTGCCCGGACCCTGCGGTCCTGGCGTTTGTCCGTTGGGGGCTCGACAGACCTGACCCCGGCCCAGGTGTCGCGACCGCACGGCGGGGCGACGAAACCGGATATTCCTCGTCCCCCTCGATCAACGCAGGGAAAAAAAAGGGAGAAAAAAAAGAAAATGTTAAGAAAAAAAAAAAATAAATCAATGGGCTTTGTGAAGCAAAGGCCACGGCAAGAACAGTGCGAGGCATTCTCTTGCGAAAAAAAAAAAAACCCTGCCCCTGTTCCATCTGTCCCCACCCTGCCACACACCCACCCACCCGCCCGACCCTCAGAACTCAAAACCAGCCCTGTGTGGTCACTCGTGGACTAGGATTACACAGTCCATGTGTCCAGCCGCGGACAATGCACAAGGCCAACCGCCACACCGACCACGCTCCCGCGTAGGCCTCTTCACATCCGTCCTGATGCTACCGCACATTGAACACTCATATCTCTCTACGTATCTATCATCTATTGTGATATTGATGTATGGGGTGGATTTTTGGATTTTCTGAGTCGTAAACGCCGGCGTGTATATATTTCGGGGGATGTCGGGCCCCGACCGAGCCCTCCCCAGCGCTGACGCGGCTCCAGTCGCCGCTGAGCCACGCACGGCTCTGACATGGTCACATTTTGTTTGTTTGGCAACGGCCCGCCCGTCATAAACGGCTCCGTGGATTGGGATTTGAGGGATTCTGAATCCGCACAAAACGTGTTTTCCATTAAGCGACGAAGAGCCGTGCGCCAGGGCTGAGTTGTTTATGCTTTGGGGATGAGCTGGGAATAGGATCGGTTGTTTATCCGCCCACCCTCGACCGACCCGGCGCGGGTGGCGATGCCGCGTTTCAACTTGTCGCAGGCGACGATGATTTATTGGATAAAACTATGTTTTTTTTTGTTTTGTTTTTTTATGTTTTTTGCAGTTCGCGCTTCACACTCATTTGATTCCTGTATTTTTTGCCAGTACAACCCCCCACCCCCCCTCCCCTCGGTCTGCTCGGCGAAAAAGTTGCCAAAGTTGTGGACGCTGGGAAGAGGAGTTGTTGCCGAGGTAGCAACTCAGGCCTAATGGCTTACAAGGGGTACTGTGTCTCGCAAAGCCGTTTATGGCGGCGCGCGGGGCATTAAAACTCTGGAGCGCTACAGGTGTTTCAGCTTCGGCCGAAGATGAGTCATCTGTTTAACTGCACCTTTGGCCGTCCTCCCGAGATGAAGGACCCACTGTGAGTCCTTGCCACAGCCCCGTTGCGGTTTCCAGGGAGTCACATGAGCTTGTCAAATACCTCCGAACCCCCCCCCCCCCCCCCCCCCACACTTTTTTATTTTATTTTATTTTTACATCAAGTGATGAGGAAATGAACAATACCCGAGGTATGTGGATTAAGTTTCGGGGTAGGAGGATTCCTCTTCAATTTCTTCTTTTATTCCCCCTAGTAAAATCCAAATGTTCAAACAGGGTTTTTTCTTTTTTATACTCCCAAAAGGTTCTGTCCTCTCTGATTGTTATTTTACAAATGTGTTTTCGATCATGAAATGAAAAAGAAAAAAAAAAGAAAAAAACAACAACTTTGTGCAATTGTTTGTTTGCAGTTCCAACGTGTAATTGCGCAAAAGCTATAAAAAAAAAAAAATAAAAAAAAAAAAGACTTTGGTATCCAAGTGGAGTCTCACCCCCTTTTTTAAAGGAAAAATCAGCATTTCTAAATGCCATCTTTCGGCCTTTGAGACGGGTCCAAGTCTGGCCCTGGACCCAACTGTTCCCCTCTCTCCGTCTTTCAGCCTCTATCGCTCTCTGGCACTGAAAGAAAGTGCAGCTGTGTTGAGTCCTTTGGGCTGCATTAGAGCAATCAGCCCGTTGGATTGGCCCTCGCTGCAATTTGTCGCTGCCAAGGCCGGATGTCCAGGCCAGAGCGGCTCCTAGGTTCCGAGAGGACAGTAGGCGATGTCCCACAGCGTTTTTTTAAAATTTAGTTCCATTTAACGTATCTCCGTTCCTCACCCGCTCGTCCTTCCATTCATGTTTTCTGTCCTCGACAGAAAACATACGCCGTCGCGTTGCATCTCGGTTACGCGGCGATTACGCAAGCCCCCGATCTGGAGTCAATGACGCGTCGACGTGATCTCTGTCAGTTAGAAGTGTCGTTGGCGAGGCCGCGTAAACGCCGCCCGGCACGCGCCGTCTCCGTGCGCTCCTCGCTGGCTTTTGTCAACCCCCCCCCCCCCCCCGCTTGTGTCCGCGCACGTCGCTCGGTTGTGTGACAACCGAATATGGAAAAAGGTTATTGCGCCTGTAAAATAGTTTCTGGTTTGCATTTTATTTTATTTTTTTTTCATTTTTTTTTCATTTTTTATTTATTTTTGCCCTGTGTGCTTATAGGTTCTGCAAAGTCTAGTAAAACTCAATGGCTTTCCCAGAAACCAAGGTTTATTGTCCTTCCTCAGCCCACCCCGCTCATAAATAAGGGCACATTTACCAAAATATCTCACGCCCCCCACCCCCTCGGCCCCCCTACTCATAACACCACCACTTCACCAAGGACTCTGCCAAAACACACCCCAACAATCCCCCTCTCCCCTCATTGAAACCTTCCAACTGTCTGGTAATGGTGTTTACAATTCAAAAATCCCTCCAACTCAACGCCGAGGGGGAGGAAGGAACCAGATGCTGGTGGAACGCCACGTCCTACTTCGCTCCGGCAACCCCCGACTCCTTTCAGCCTCCGCTTTCCCTTAGCTGCCGTGGCGCTTATCTAAAAGTATTGGATACGCTCGACATATCCGCGACGCTGGGTTTGTGTTATTTATCTCCTCCAAGTTTCGGTTTCTTCTGCCCGAGCGGCACGGTGGACCACTCCGATTTGACGGCGCAGAGTTCATCAGGTTCACCGCCGGACAAAGCCATGTCGCAACCTGTTTATTGGGCCGTACCGCGCCCTCGGACCGCCGCTATGTTTTATGATATCTGAGTTGTAAAGCATCCCTTTGAGCGCGCCGTGGAACTAAACGCCGTGCACCGGGGCCGAGAGGGACACGCTCCATTTCTCCGTCAGACGTTCATCCAGAGCCCCCCCCCCCCCCCCCCCCCCCCCCCGACCGCAGCGTCGAGGAGCGTGTGGTCCAATAAAATCAAAACGCAAAAAGATATTATGAAAAAGATGATGAAATGGGTTCCAGATGAACGCCGACCCTACGGGGAAATTTGTTCACGTGTTTTAATAAGTTGAGCTCGTCACCTCATTTGGATAAGACGCGGGGTCCCTCGGCTGCTGTCTCCGGGAATCCGGGTCCCCCGCGGGGAGCCGGCAGTGACCCGGCCGAACGCCGCGTCCCTTCGAGGGCGAGTCCGGGGCCGAGGTGAAGCTGCCACCCTTCGAGCCCCCGTCGTTCGGCCCGCTGCCGCGCTGTTGTCGCTCGGAGGCAAACCCCTACGAGCTGTGGCGTTGGAGGATGACGGCGGCGCTGGTTGACATTTTGTACTTTTGCGCCGACATCAAATAAGTTATGAGCTTCGAGCGGCGCTGGCGCCATTTCCGAGGCCGAGGCTGAGAGAGTGACCTCGGAGCGTTGTTTAATATCGTTATGACTTAATAATGACTGATTTCCCCCTAATTAACTCGGGCCGCGGGCTCTTTGTCCAACATCCTCCTCTCGCGGCCTGTGAGAACGTGTCCCGGTGCTTACGCAAGGCCCTTTCCAGAATAGGGCTGAGACTCTGTGGCAGGAGTCAAAGAACCGGTTGTGTGTTTGACTGCAAAGTGTGGTGAAATAGGGTGGTGCAAGGTTCCTCAGTGGCGGAAAGGCGGAAGAAAAGAAAAGAATCGGGGGGGGGAGAGAGACAGAGAGACAGAGAGAGAGAGAGAGAGAAAAGCATGGGGGAAAACGAGAGACAGAGAGAGAGACAGGGCGAAGAGCTGGGTTATGTAAAGCCCGGCGCTCATGATTGACCGGCGTTATCGAGGTCGGCGCCGCGAAAAAACGTCTGGATCGGCGGGCGAGAGCCTCTCCTTCAGCGCCGGCGACCGACGGCAGAGTTCCCCCCCGTCTACGGGGAGTCTGC
Organism: Zeus faber; assembly: GCF_960531495.2. Lineage (NCBI taxonomy): Eukaryota > Metazoa > Chordata > Actinopteri > Zeiformes > Zeidae > Zeus > Zeus faber. Next base: position 6,888,562 of record NC_137198.1, on the reverse strand, counting down.
CCTCCGCGCTCCCCATCCGACACCGGAAAACAGATACGACCGAGTTATCCCAGATGAGGACGATTGGGGGGAGAGGAGGGGGCTGGAGATAGGCCCGGATAGGCTCGAGTGCTGCGACGGCGAACCTTCACACAGGTCACGTGTCCTTTCCCGTGGGGGCGGCGGTAGAGTCACCCGTGGTCGTCGCGAGACCTTCCGCACGCAGGTTATTTTTCGCGTTCGGGCCGACGAGCCCCGCCGCAATGCAGGCGTAATCAGAGGCAGATCTGTGCATCTTGGTGACAAAAAACGGCTCGGGTCACTATACCAGGCATCGCCGGCGCAGCCACATGGCGGTATCCTGGAGGCGGAGGCATCGCGGGTCATGATGTCGAAATAGAGAGCTTTCCCCCTGAGCGCCGGCAGAAGGTCTGACTGCGTTGCCGTTTGTGATGTGCACGATGTGGCCGCTGTTGTTTGGTCCGACGCGCGGGTTCACCAGAACCTCCGCCTCGCGGGACGCCCGCTCGGGGCGCCCGGGCGACAGCTGGACGTGAAACTGCCGCCGGGCTTTGGGAGCGAGTTGCCCCCTTTTTTCGAGGCGTGCCGTGTTGGCTCAGGAGATAGCGGGGAGAGTCAAGGTGGAAAGTCTGACGAAGTATCCCCAGATGTTTGGAGATAAACCGCCACGGTTAAAGATCGGAGCCGTATTTACAGAGCCAGATCGCCGAGCGGGGCTGAATAAATATCCGCTGTTTATGCGAACGGCAACGTGGCGGTTTCCCCCTTTGACGTTGAACAAACAGATACGGACATATGGAAAACTCTGCCACAATAATGATCCCTCCAACATGCTGTAATCATTATGAAGTCATGTAACGTATCATAACCTCATGGCAAATGGCCGTGATGGAGTGTGTTTGCTCTGCTGCGGGGCCGGCCTTTGTTTCTGCCTTTTTCCTGGCCATTTTAAGGAGCCATTACACGGCGCTGGGGGAGTTTGTGGCTGCGGTTTGAGCGCTCAGTCTCGCTCCCATCCATCTCTGTCAGGTGCAGTATGTTCTTCCCTCCAGGTTCCCTTTCCCTCAGGCACCCCGCCCTCCGTAGCGCTGTCTTCCAAAACGTCTATTATTTTGGGAGAGAAATACCCTCATCCCGTGCATCTATAGTCCTTAAACTCATCGGCCGACCACACATGCAGCGGTCCCAAACGCCCTTCTCCTTGTAACACACTGGGCTTTGTCATCATATGACACTGCGCTGCGTGACGCGACGTTATACTACTCTGCATTACATCGCATTATGTCACATTTACCTACGCTAGCCTACATTGGCTATACTACGTTGCTCTCCGGCAGTGTTTCAAATAGGCGTACTTTGGGGTACTGCAGGGGGTACTCCGAAAATGAAAAAAAAAAGTGTTACAAATATTAGTTATATATTATCTTTACAAAAACACATATGACGCATATACAGTACATCATTTATGTTAATTTTCTTTTTTTTTCTCCCAATGCCAGTGAAAGTGATACTCAGCGGAAAAAAGATCTTAAAGGGGGTACACAGCTAAAAAAGTTTGAGAACCAGTAAACTATGCTACATAATGTTACATTATGTTATGTTACATCATGCCCAGTTATGTTACATCATGGTATATTATTCTACATTACGCAATGTTACATTATATTACATTACTTTACATGAAACTATGTTATGTTACATTATATTACATTACTTTACATGAAACTATGTTATGTTACATTATATTACATTACTTTACGTGAAACTATGTTATGTTACATTATGTTACATTACTTTAAGTGAAACTATGTTATGTTACATTATGTTACATTACTTTACGTGAAACTATGTTATGTTACATTATGTTACATTACTTTACATAAACTATGTTATGTTACATAATGTTACATTACTTTACGTGAAACTATGTTATGTTACATTATGTTACATTACTTTACATAAACTATGTTATGTTACATAATGTTACATTACTTTACGTGAAACTATGTTATGTTACATTATGTTACATTACTTTACGTGAAACTATGTTATGTTACATTATGTTACATTACTTTACGTGAAACTATGTTATGTTACATTATGTTACATTACTTTACATAAACTATGTTATGTTACATAATGTTACATTACTTTACGTGAAACTATGTTATGTTACATTATGTTACATTACTTTACGTGAAACTATGTTATGTTACATTATGTTACATTACTTTACATAAACTATCTTATGTTACATTATGTTACATTACTTTACGTGAAACTATGTTATGTTACATTATGTTACATTACTTAACATAAACTATGTAATGTTACATTATGTTACATTACTTTACATAAACTATGTTATGTTACATTATGTTACATTACTTTACGTGAAACTATGTTATGTTACATTATGTTACATTACTTTACAATAAACTACGTTATGTAACATTATGTTACATTACTTTACATTAAACTGGGGGTGGGGGTGGTAGATCACGAGGTAGAGCTGGTGGTCTAGTAATCTAAAGGTTGCTGGTTCGATCCCAGGCTCCTCCTGCTAGCATGCTGTAGTGTCCTTGAGCAAGACACTTAACCCCTAATTGCTCCTGATGGCTGCGTCCGTCGGTGTTTGAATAATTGTAAGTCGCTTTGGATAAAAGCGTCTGATCAATGACTAAATGTAAACTATGTTATGTAACATTATGATACATTACTTTATGTGAAATTATGTTATGTTACATTATGTTATTTTACTTTACATAAAATGATGATATGTTACATTATTTTACATTACTTTATGTGAAACTATGTTATGTTACATTATGTTACATTACATTGTGTTACATTATGTTACATAACTTTACGTGAAACTATGTTATGTTACATTATATAACATTATGTTACATTACTTTATGTGAAACAATGTAATGTTGTTGTTCCATTGCAGTATGTTCCATTTATTTACGTGAAATTATGTTTTGTTACAGTACTTTAGACGAAACAATGTTATGTTACAATATGTTACATTATGTTACATTATGTTAGATTACTTTACGTGAACCACAGTTATGTTACATCATGTTACATTATGTTACATTACTTTATATGAAACAATGTTATGTTACATTATGTTACAGTATGTTACATTACTTTATGTGAAATTATGTTATGTTACATTATGTTACATTATGTTACATTATGTTACTTACTTTACATAAAAATATGTTATGTTACATTATGTCACATTATGTTACATTACTTTACGTGAAACCATGTTATGTTACACTATGTCATGCTACATTATGTTTCCTATGGAACCTTCTGGTACTTAATGCTCTTTCTTTGCAGCTCATAAATTGTATTCCTCATATCCTTCAGACACAAGTAAAACAGAAGGTAAAAGAAGAAGGAGTGAGAGAGGGAGAGTGAGAGAGAGAGAGAGAGAGAGAGCGAGAGCGTAAAATATGGAAAGGAGGGATGCAGCAGCAGAGGGAGAAAGTGCAGAGTCATGCGACAGGAATGCTGGAGGGAAGAGGGGGGTTGCTGTCGTGACTGCCCCGTTTTTCACAGCCATAATCAGAGCCAGCTGTCAGCAAGATGGAGGAGGGGACGGAGGAACGGAGGGATGAAGGGACAGAGGGATGGAGGGACTGAGGGATGAAGGGACTGAGGGATGAATGGAGGGAGTGATGAAGGGACAGAGGGACGGAGCAAAGGGAGGTCTGAAGCCAGGGCAGGAGTGTGTGTGTGTGTGTGTGTGTGCGTGTGTGTGTGTGTGTGTGTGTGCGTGCGTGTGCGTGTCTGTGTGTGTGTGTGTGTGTGTGCGTGTGTGTGTGTGTGTGTGTGTGTGTGTGTGTGTGTGTGTGTGTGTGTGCGTGTGTGTGTGTGTGTGTGTGTGTGTGTGTGTGTGTGTGTGTGTGCGTGCGTGTGCGTGTGTGCGTGCGCGTGTGTGTGTGTGTGTGTGTGCGTGCGGTCGTGCGCGCATGCGTGCGTGCGTGGAGGTTGTTAAAGGCTGATTCCTCACAACGTTTTAAATTGTTTTCTGTTTCTAGATCTTCGCAAAAATGTTCCAGAATCAACCGCACTAAAAGTTTACATCAAGACATGTATGAAGAATGTGCAATTAAAGACACATACATACATTATTTAAATATGACACTAAGACTATGACACTTGACACTGTCAAGTCATTTCAGAGATTTGTTTGTCACCATATTATACACGTTAGAAAGTAATTGTCGAAAACACGTGAAAGGCTGAACAATGTTGCGCTGAAATGTGAAGATGGTTGAACTGTTTCTCACCGTTTTTGTGTTCCGGATTTTTAGGGCGGGGGTAACGGTTTGACGAGCGATGTCGCTGCTGCCTGCCGTGCACCCCCCCACTGTCCCGTCGGTTTGACCGCGCGGAGTTTGGTCACGTTAGCATGAGCTGCATGCTAACAGGCCGTGGAGCCCCGAGCTGCCCTGCGGAGGAGCCAGCAGGTGGCAGCGGGGAATCCAGCAGCCGGGCAGTGGTGCTTGGAGGTGAGCGACTCGAGACTCAGGACTGGGTTCAGCACAACATTCAAACACGGAAGGTGCTCCGATGTAAACGTTTAACGGGGGGCGTGGTTTCAGCGTCTTCGGTGGAAACGCCCCCAGCATCTCAGAGCAGAGGGAACTGCCTTTTTTTCCTCCACAATTTTGAAACATATAAATATATATATATATAAAATACATAGTAAAACTGTGGAGATTCCCTTTAATTTGATAATATTTGATTCCTTCAATGCAGCAGTGTTTACTGACAGTTTTTTTTTGACAAAATGAATTTTATCATTTATTTTATTATATGTACTATAATTGTTATATTTGTATGTACTTTATTAAAAAATAAAAAATGTAGAAAAATGTGCAATGCCTGAATGGCTGTTTAAGTACATTAGAGATATACAGTATATATGATTATGTACATTTTAATACTGTAGTTTAACACTAGATTATACATATTATAATATATACATTTGCTGAAATGTGAATATCCGAGAAAGGAAATGACTTGTGACCTCAAACCTGACACTTTGAAAGTTTTATGGAAACCATACACTGTGATCGTGGATATGATAATTAGAATAGAGTGTACACTACATTCCATGTAAAGCTGAGTGGGGTCGGGGGGGTTGATGGTGGAGCTGAGCAAGGCTAAAGGAAGCCGGGTGGAGCTTCCTTCCTTCCTGCTTCTCCTCTGCTTCTCCTGTCAGTCGGCCTTTTGCTCCCCAGGAAACGGTGACAAAGCAAAAGGGCCGAGGGATCCTCACAGCCCCACATGCACCCCGTCAGTAAAAATAAAGACAATGGTGCAGGAAACACAGCGATGGGGCATCCTTGCCATTTTTCACGGTTCTATTGATACCCGAGAACAGATATTTCCGGAAACAAAGAAAATACCAAATCCGGATCATGACAGTGATGATGGTTATATGGGGATTCTCACCTCGATTGACTCTATTTATACACATAATGGAGGATTATAAATACCTGTGTGGAGGAGCTACATCGCTATAGGCACATTTAATGTTTTATATACATTATAATATACTGTATCTATCTATCTATCTATCTATCTATCTATCTATCTATCTGTCTGTCTGTCTGTCTGTCTGTCTGTCTGTCTGTCTGTCTGTCTGTCTGTCTGTCTGTCTGTCTGATGATCTACATACTGTATATACACATGATTATGAGTAAATAGTGAAGTTAAGGGAAATTCCATCCTCAGTCTCCATACTCATTATATCTATATATATATATATATACTAAATGTATATCAAGTTCAAGTTCAAAAGGTTATTTGTCACATACATATATATGTACGTTCATACATATATGCAGTAAAATGTCATGACACCCGGTGATTACGCACAATAAGCTCTACAAGCTCTAAAAATACAAAAAAATACTAAAATGTGCGTAATCGACATATGCATATATATATATATATATATATATATATATATACACCTACTTCACGGAACACTTATTGTGTTGATAGGAGAATTCCACCCCTGGGGATTAATGAATGTTGTTCGTTGGTGGTTGATTTATCGGTGGTCATTGAGATGACCTTCTAGAAGTCCCCCACGCTCCCATGCCGACCATAACGGTTTCCCCTCGGGCGTTCGGAGAAACAGTGGCCGATGAACTCTGCGCCCCCGGCACTCTTCACCGTCTGAGTGGGTTGGAGTGGGTTACTTTACGGCGTTGCTCAAGGGCCCTGTACGAGTGTCACTCAGGAACCTTGCAGAACTTTGCGGAACCTTGTGGAACAATGGCGCCGTTGTTGGTTCTCCTCCACGACGTGGCACAAATGACGTCTTCGCCTGGTTTTTCCACTCTGACCCCCCCACCCATCCACCCATCCACCCATGCTAATATTAATCTCTCCAATTAAGGAGGATTGTAGGGAGAAGGGAGAGACTCACTATTTTTATTGCGTTATAAGGTGTACTCTACTACTGTGGAGTCAACCTTCTATGTAATAATGCTAATAATACTACTACTTATAATAATAATTATTATTACAAAATAAAATGATAACTACATTCAAATAAAAAACATACGTAGTATATAAATATATATGTATATATATATATATGTTTAAAAACGTATATATATATATAACATAAATATAATAAATAATAATAATACATTTTATCTATAAATACATTTTCAGAAAGGGTAAAATAAATACATAAACATATAAGTAAAACAGTATGTAATATAGTAATACCAATGATAAAAATAATAATGACTAAATAATGACAATATAATATAAAACAAATACAAACTATTTACTGTATATGTATATATGTGTATATATAATGAAATATAATATAAAATATACAAAAATACAAATAGAAATATATTACCAAATAAATAAAACTCTTGATATGCTTCATTTTAATAACATTTTTAAAAGCAGGCATTGCCGCAGGCAGCGCTATTTCCTCCAAAAGGTCTTGCCCTGATAGCGAAACCCTGTGAAAAGTCCCCTCGCAGACTCCTGTGACCAGCTCCTCATCAGAGAGCCGCGAGAACATGGCCGCGGAAAGTGAATGTGGTGTGTTTACGTGTGTGTGTGTGTGTGTCCTCACACGGGCGCCCACGCTCGCACGTCGTGTTGCTGCCGCCACGCCCCTTCCTACGAGCGGGGTTCATGGCACGAGCGGTTTTGCCCTCCGGACTCTTTGACTTTCACCGCGCGCCCACTCTGTCCTCACGTGGCCCGGCTTCACTAAAAAAAAGGGGGACGGTGGCTCTCGCCAGAAGGGCCGACCGTGAGTCACCGCGCGTGGCCCGCGGCCCCGAGGGCTCGGGCCATGTTTGGTTCGGGGGACGTGAAGGTGAAGGTGGTGGGAACGGGAACAGACGCGGGTCGTGGCCACGTGTCCATCTTCCTGTTTTGTACAGTATGTTTGTTTTGGTCTTGATCACCGTTCTTTCATTCTGACCATACCTGAACACACACGCAGGCGCGCACACGCACACACGCACGCGCAGCGGTCCACCATGAACCACGTTGTCCCATCATGTGATATTTGAGGTTTTCCTCATCTCAGCGATGCGCTCTCTCTCTCTCTCTCCCTCGGATAATCTCCTTGCCCGCTCGGTGCAGCGTTCCCGGCGTCCCGCTCTGTACTTTCCGCACCGTCTCCGCTCCGCCGTCCGCGGGGGCTGCGGTGTCCCCGGCGGTGACTCACGCCCCCGCTCCCGAGGCCGTTCAGGGTTCAGTTTACTTTCGCTCTTTCACAATGCGTCCCTCTCTGGCCCGGGCGGCCGTCCGTCGTGTCGGTATTGACTTTGAGAGGCGTCTCAAAATCTGTTCCCCAAGCTTTAAAGCCGTGGCTCGACGCCCGCGCCCGTAGAATCCACTTGTCTATTAATGAATTCCCTGCGAGTTCCGGATATTTTGTCTGATTATGCAGTGTTTTGGATGCTCATTACATAACATACGCAAGCATACTCTTTTAAGAGATGTCTGTGAAAATCAGAGATCGCAAATGGCTGAGCACTTTGACAGCAAATGCATATTTAAATACTGTACTTAAATGCACTTTGTGGATAATTCTCCTTTTAGGGGACGTATGTATCGCTCTGCTGCAGCTGTTTTTTTTGTTTTTTTTTGTTTTGTTTTTAAGGCCCAAATGTTTGCCCCATCGGACTGCGTGGAGGCGGAGCCAGCGGCTGCGGCAGAGTGGTGAGCTCCTCCATAGTAAAACGCTCAGCAAGGTTGTGTTACAGCTTGAACAGCAATAAACTACTTTTTATTACATTTCGGCAAGGCCCTTGTTGAAAAATGGCGGGGGCTATCCTTTAAATGCATTAAAGATGGAATGTGTCTTACTGAGCTATAAGGAGATCTTTTGCTGAATACATTTGTTATCGTGTACTTTACTATTTTTACCCGTGTGAAATGTTTAATGCAGGGCTTCAACGACTTTATTTATTTATACAGTGTCCTTACTTCTACCAGTAAACAGAGCAATGTGAATAAAATGTGATTTTTGTGTTTTCATGCATGTGTCACTGAATGCATGAATAATAATTTTTACCATTTCTGCAGTTTCTGGGAACTGCAAGGTGATGTCTCAGCTTTTCTAATATGTGACGCATATTTAGAACGGTTAACAAAGTCAACGTTCATAGGGAGAAAAAAGCCCAAAACATTTTAAAAAGTTAATAAAATAATAGAAAGCACACGGAGGGATGGTTTGGTTAACAGGCGGCCCAGGACATTTAATTACAGGAAAACAAAAGTGTTTCTCGGGACAGAATGTCATGATTTTTCGAGACGCTGACGTCATTTTTCAGAGGCCTCTTGACCCACATAAGGGACTTGTAATGGGTTCCGGGGAAGCCTTCCAAAAAAAAATAAAAGCTTTTTCTTTTTGAAATTCTCTGTCGAGCCTGCGTTCCGTCGCTGCGCGCTATCGGCCCGAAATGCCGCAGCACCTGGCCGAGGAAGTCGTGTCACATCCTGCTTTATTCGCGTGGCGGTGGAACGAGGAAGCCCGCTCACTTTCCCCCGGACCCCCTTATCGCCGGAGGGAGATGTGAGGTAACGCGCCCCAGATCAGCCGCAGTTTCGCTCTGTTTCTTTGTTATGGTCGTGACAAAGAATGACGGTCTTGCAGCGGCTTTTGTCCAAATCAGCGGTGCAGTTAGCAAACGCTTGTGTGCTTTTTTTTTTTTTTTTTTTTTATTGCAGCAAAATTGCGGGAATTAGGGGTAATTGCCCAGAATTATTTACTACCAACGGAGAAATCGTCATGTAATCACTGTGGTGATGCACATTCTGAATATCACGGAAACAATCGCAAATATTTTAGTTTATAAAGCTGCAAAGTGACAAATTAGTATGGACGTAATAAATGTTTCTAACTTTGATCAGCCTGGTGATTTGGCCATCTCATGTGGAAAAGTCATGGCAATGATGGGAAAATTGCAAAAAAATAAAATAAAATAGCTGAATAAATATCCACCACTTCTAGCCTGTATGTGTGTCAGGCGCGGATGTTGTGGCATTTGGCCTCCTGTGTTTGTTCTGTCTGTTGGGGCGGATGTTGGAAGTTCCTGCGCCGCGTTCAGACCCGCCCACGCCAGGCCCTCCGCGTCTCGACGGAGTGAAAGTTCTCCCTCCAACTGTATGGAACATGCGGGGGGGGGGGGGGGGTCCTTTGATGCGAGCGCTCGCTTCCGGCAGACGCGGCTCCGACCCGGCCGTGCCCACACGTGTTTACGAGCGGGCGGCATGAAAGAGCGGCGGCCTCCTCGGTCGGGAGTTCCCCTCCCCCAGACGTTTGCCGAAACCCTTTTCGGCGCTGAACCAGCGTTTCCGTCGCGCTTTTTTGCGTCTGGGGGCCCGAGAGCCGTTGTTTTTTTGGGGGCCGGCTTGTTTTCCAGGGCAGCTGTGACGGTCCCGTGTGTTGTTGTTGTTGTTCCTAAAACAGGAACCCAGTCCCCCCCGACACTCACTGGTTCACGTCTGCGTCGTGAAGAAGCGACGGGCAACGCTGAGAGTGTCGTTTCATTTTTAGGCTTTTTATTGGGAATATACAGTATATATAAATATATATATTTGCTTAAAGTGGTAATCCGTTACATTATTTTGTTTAGAAATCCGATATTTGACCATCCGAGATCGACTTTATCGACCTCGATCGCCAGGATGCGCCGATCGAGCTCAAGCAAGAGGGTGAGCGTGATCAAAATCAATCTGTTAAAAAAATAGATAAAGAAATGGATCGGAGGAGGCGAAGCCCTGGAGAGAGTGACCGTGACCATCTTCCAGTCAACAACCAGGATGCCGGGAAAAGAAATCCCGCCGCAGTTCGAAATAGAATTTCTGCGACTCGCGGTGCGATCCGCCCCCATGCGGTTGATGTCACCGACACCGCCACATTAACCAGCATTAAAATAATATAATAAATATAAATATAGGGCGGATCTCACCGGGGTGATCAGCTTTCCTAGTTGCACCCCCCCCCCCCCCCCCGTCTGCCCCGGGGGGCCGGGCTCAGTGGATTCCTACACAGCCGTGCTCCGCTGCTTCCTCTGGGAGCCTGGTAATGGTGTAAACAGTCGGCCCCCAATAAACAACCACTGTACAAGCAGCGGTGTGAAAGCCCCGTCGACCCCCTTCGAAAATGTCGACGTTCGCCTCGTCGCTGAAAAGAGCGACTTTTCCTCCGAATCACACCGAGGTTCGATACGTGATTTCGATAAAAAAAAAAAAAAAAAAAAAAAAAAAAAAAAAAAAAAGATTTGCCGCGTTTCTCAAACTGCTGAAGGTTGAGCCGAGCTAAGCCGCTGACTGACTGGGGCCCCCGCATCTGGCTCATGGTAAAATGCAAATGCCTTGAATACAACACCCCCAAAATTACAGCGACGGGCCTAGATCATTTCCTGTCGTGGTACTTAAACTTTGCTATTTCTGCTCAGGCCTGTTTATTTTCCTGGGGGAGGGGCCGGGCGGACGGGATCCGTGGACACATAATCCTCCCTGAAAAAGTGATTTATTTATGAATTCCAGAGCAGAACCTCCCTCCCGGGAGCCCGCTGGCCTGCCAGAAGTCATTGGCTGATGTTTACAGGACTGGATTGGTTAATTCCCATGGTGCACTCTGCCTGCAGTGATATCTTATTTATACAAGGCTTGATATGGGAGAACAGAGGGGTTTATTTCGGGATATTCCCCGCAGATGGATCCTATTTCTGCGGCCGGAGCAGTTTCCTCCATACGTGCCGCGCTCCAGGGCCCTGGCGGGCGGCCGCGCGCGGCGGTGGACGCTCCTGCTCGGCTGCTCGTGTTTCGGGGCGTTGGGGGCGGTGGGTGGGGGGCTGAGCGTTTCGCCAGAGGAAGCCGTGACACATCCGGAGCGGTGCTGCAGACAATAGAGCGAGTTCACAGGAAGTGGAATATTAGAGTCATTAAAAAATGGGCTCTTTTCTGGGGAAGAACACAATGATTTCCAAAATAATATGCGTTCCGCTTGTTAATTACCCGCAGCTCAGTATTGATTATCTCCGAAATCCAAAACAAATAAAGAAAACGATTTTCTTGTCGACTGTTGTAAATGTATCTGACATTTTCCAGGAAGCTTTTCTCCTGTTTGGGGCCAAAATAGTTATCACAAATGAGATAATGGACCATGGACCACAATGAACTATAAAATAAACTAATAAAGAAAAAAAAATGTTATTATTGTTACCATCAACTGTTTAAAATAACATCCCGTGAGATTTTCTGTGTTGGGTGGATGATACCAGAGTTCCATTTGAAACGGCAACTTATCTGTTCAATATCTGGTTTGACCCAAGTCAAATTATCTTCTTGAACTCGTTCCTTCTGCTGATCGATCGTTGATTTGTCTATTTATATTTTTCACTCGGTCACTTGAGGTGGTGGGAACTTTTTCATCTGAATATTTCATCCCAGACCGCCGTGAACGTTAATCCGCATCGAGAGTTGCCCGACCACCGCCGCCTCCGCGCCGCTCTACCAAGGTCACCGCGGCCCGCCGCCGACGGGGTGAGGGGCATGTAGCCGCCACGCCAGTAGCACATGCATCGCGCAGACACATTAAATGGCTGTTTCTTAAAAAATAAAAAATAAAATACCAGCTAAATAAACATACAATGTGGGATTTTTAACAAGATAATATTAAGGATTGCCACTTTAAGGAAAAGAAAGGCGTTTACGAGGTGAGCTGCACATGTAACTGGTGTGTGTTTAGACAGCACATGACATGGAGGCCCAGATGTGCTCCGTTTGTGAGTGTTAACATACATTCTGCACACTTATCAAACACTAATGGATGAGTAATGCCTTGGACACTGAGGATGAATTTGGATCTTGGCTCCCCCACCTCATAAATGTTTTAATTATGAAGCACAAACAAACGGAAATGCGCGGCATAAGCGAGCATACTTTGTGTGCTGAAGCAACAACCGACTTTTTTTTATACAAGCGCTCACGTCACCGGCTCCGAGGCAGAGCGACGCCCACTGACAGACTGCAGCTCTGGAGCCAAAAGCAGCTGACCCAAGGTCTGTCCGTCTGTCCGTCTGTCACTCCGCCGGTTGCGCTGTCTGTCTGTCTGTCTGTGTGTCTGTCTGTCTGTCGCTCTCTCAGTGTGTCTGTCTATCTGTCCGTCTGTCCATCTGTCACTCCGCCGGTTGCTCTGTCTGTCTGTCTGTCTGTGCGTCTGTCTGTCTGTCGCTCTCTCAGTGTGTCTGTCAATCAGTCACTCTGTCTGTTGCTCTGTCTGTCTGTCTGTCTGTCTGTCTGTCTGTCTGTCTGTCTGTCTGTCTGTAATACTTTCTGTCTGTGTGTCCGTCTGCCAGTCTGCCTTACTGTCGCTCTGTCTGTCCATCTGCCATACTGACTTTCTGTTTCAGTATTTGTCTGTCACTCTGCCTGTGTCTGTCAGTGTAGCTGTCTGTCACTCTGTCTGGTACTCGGTCTGCCTATCTACCTGTCTCTCTGTCTCTGTCTGTCACCCTATCTGTCTGTCTTTGTCTGTCTGTCTGCCTGACGGTCTAACTCTGTAACTCTGTCTAGGTTTCTATCTGTCTGTCCTTCTTTCTGTCTGTCTGTCTGTCTGTCTGTCTGTCTGTCTGACTCTCTGTCTATGGATCTGTCTGTCTGCCTTTCTGTCTGTCTCTCCATCCCTCCTTCTTCTTCTCCTTCACTTCCCCTCTGTTTCTGTCCTTCTCCCTGTGCCGCCCTCTCGGTCTCTGTCGGTATCTCTGCATCATGCTCCTCTGTATAATGCTCTCCTTCTCTTTCTTCTTTGTTTTGCTTTCCTCTTTCCTCCGCCCTCCAACCCCACCCACCCATCCCCCCCGCCCCCACCCCTCCCACCCCTCCACCCCCCATCCCTCCGTCTTGGCAGTAATGTCATGATGGCGAGGAAGTGATAAGGGTCTGATGGGAAGCAGCAGAGCGCCGCCGACACCTCGGCCCAGATGTTCTCCGTCGCGACGTGCGTTTGTTTTCTCCACCTCCCCCCACCAGGCTCCTACGGTGGGGTGTCGGGGTGGTGCAGGGTGGAGGGTGGAGGAGCTTCTCCATTACCAAGTTAGGAGAAGGGTTGAGTCGGAGGTGGCGACCCCCCAGCGGAGAGGCGGGTACTGTACCTCTGATCCAGGGGATTTGTGAGAGGTGGATGTGATAATTATCATTGTCAGACGGTTTAAAAAAAACCCAAAAAACTTCACCCACTCCAATTTGTCACCCGGCTAACCCCGTCCAGACCACCCCCATCCCCGCCTCCACCCTCCACCCTCGCACCCCCAGGCTCCCTGACTAGTTCTCCTTAGGCGCTTAAAAACAAAACAGACTGAGGCGAAGCAGCACGGCTCCTCCGCTCTTTGTGCGATGGTATTCATAACCGATGGTGTGATAAGGCTCAGCCCAGCAAGCCTGCATTTCTGTGTGTGTGTGTGTGTGTGTGTGTGTGTGTGTGTGTGTGTGTGTGTGTGTGTGTGTGTGTGTGTGTGTGCGTGCGTGCTTTCATAATGTCACTCTGGAGGCAGTACTTAGTGGTTTTGTTTTGTGGGAGTTAGCAGTGTGAGGTTTCAGGGCAAATCCTGCGTAAAATGTATTATAACGATCTTAACGAGTTTCCATTATGCCACAGCTGTACGTGTGTGTTTGTTCATGCCCAATGTATGTCCAAGTCACACACACACACACACACACACACACACACACACACACACACACACACACACATTGTTCTGCTACTCTGGATTCTTTGAGTGACTGGAACTGAAACAAGATAATCATATACAGTATTTGGGGGCGTAATGAGCACCATGCGCTGCACCGAGGTCGCGGGTTCAACTCCCAGGTGAATAAGCAACTGGTGTCGAGTGGAAACGGAGCACATTCACTCCAAGAAACAGCCGGTTTGATGTCGTGGGCCTTATCGCGCCGCAATCGGCCGTCGCCGTGGCTCGCCATCCAAAGGCGTTACCGTACGCGTTTCCCCGCCCTCCGGGGAGACGACGGCTTCTGCTCCTGGCCCCCCCCGCGGAGGGGGGGGGGGCGATTGGTGGGAACGTGACCGGATCCACCCCCCCCCCCCCCCCACCCCGGGGAGGCTGTTTTGTTGAGGCGGTGATTTCGTGCCTCGGAGATGTTTGCTTTTATTAGTTTGCGCCGGCCATTCCAGGACTGGCAGCACGTGACGGCGAAACACGAGCATTAAAGACGTTACGAGGCCGTTAACTTTCCTTTTTTTTTTTTTTTTTTTTTTCAAACGGTCGTCACGCTGGTAAAAACGGCCGAATACGATTTCCGTATTTCAAGGCGGTCGGGCTGAGGAAGTCGGAATACATGTTTTTTCTTTTTTTTTTTTTTTTTTTTTTATACTCGCACACTTCTTAAAACGGTACAAATACTGTGTGTACTTGATGCCTATTGACTTTGAGATCGGATTTATTCTCTGCTCTTCTCTCTTCAGACCTGTGGAGAGAAGGACGTCTGCTCCTTTAAAGGAGATCAAGATCGCCTCAGTGTTTTTTTTCTTTGTTTGTTTTTTTTTGTTTTGTTTTGTTTGGTGAATGTTTGTATCCAGTTGGTGCTAAACCGGCCTTTTTAGGAGCATAACTTTTTATAGTCATCTCTGCCGCCGTCGAGAAAAAAAAAACACAAAACAAAAAAAATAAAGCTGCTGAGTCATCGAGAAGTCGTTCTCGTTCGAAGGTTTTTTTGTTTTTTTGTTTTTTTGCCAGCCGACCGTTTTGGTGATGAGGGCGTCAGGGCACGCGCCCCAGGCCGCGGTAAAAAAAAAACGAAAAAACAAAAAACCCCAAAAAAACGAAAAAACCTCGTGCAATTCTGCTGCGTTTGTCCCATAATCACAGAGCGGACGGGATGAGAGGCCCGGTTCGCATGTTGTGTTTGGTTGCGGTGGAGGTTTGAAGTGGTGCGGACGGAGGATGTTTGTGTCATGTTTGGTGGACAACTTGTGTGTCTTCGTAATTGGGCCGTTAAACTGCGACGAGGGCAGTCTCCCTCTCTCTCTCTCTTTTTCTCTCTCTCTATCCCCCCTCTCTATCCCCCTCTCTCTCTCTGTCTATCTCTCTCTATCCCCTTCTCTCTCTCTCTCTCTCTATCCCCCCTTTTCTATCTCTCTCTCTCCCCTCTCTCCATCTCTTTCTTTCCCCCCTCTCTCTATCTCTCTCTCTACCCCCTCTCTCTCGCTGTCTTTCTCTCTCTACCCCCCTCTCTCTTTTTCTCTCTCTCTCTCCCCCCTCTATCTCTCTCTCTCTCTCTCTCTCTCTCTCTATTGCTCTCTCCCCTCTCTCCATCTCTTCCCCCCCTCTCTCTATCTCTCTCTCTACCCCCCTCTCTTTTTCTCTCTTTCTATCTCTCTCTCTATCCCCCCTCTCTCTCTCTGTCTCTCTCTATCCCCCCCTCTCTCTGTCTATCTCTCTCTACCCACGTCTCTTTCTCTCTCTCTCTATCTCCCTCTATCTCTCTCTATCCCCCCTCTCTATCTCTCTCTCCCCTCTCGCCATCTCTTTCTTTTTCCCCTCTCTCACTTTCTCTCTCTCTATCCCCTCTCTCTCTCTCCCTCTCTCTCTCTCTCTCTCTCTCTCTCTCCCCCTCTCTCCGTCCCCTCGTCAGTCTCTCAATCGCTCTCCACCTCACCTCAGGGTTTTGTTTTTGTTTTTTCGTTGCTGTTGATCAGGTCGTCTTTCCCTCGCCCCTGCCCCCCCGTCTCTCGCCCCGCCGCTTCTAATTCCCCTTTTTCTCCGATTCCTTTTGCCTTTTTCCGAACGGCAGACTGAGTGAGTGATTAACGGTCCTCCCTTACGGCCGGGTCGCCGCGTCCCTCCCTTTTTTCGCTCGACGGATTGTGAAAGACGGAGGATTGAGAAATTGTTTTCTCGCCGGTTCCCTCTTCCAGACTATTTTTTGATTTAGCGTTTCGCGCGAAACCGCAGCGATGGAACAGGAACCCGACGCGTTGCGCTGAAGTGAGAAGGATGCATCTGTGTGTGACTCGTGGCTTGTGTC
>NC_137198.1:6859484-6861984 GCF_960531495.2 Zeus faber | reverse complement strand
AGTTTGGTTTACTTAAGTTGAGTTAAATTGAGTTGACTTTCCTTTACTTAACTTTCGTTTTGCTTGGTTTAGTTTCGTTTAGATCGTTTTACTACTTTACTTTACTTTACTTTACTTTACTTTGGCTTTCTTTGGTACTTACTTGACGTTACCTGACTTGACTTGACTTCACTTTACTTTACTTAGCAGTACTTTACTTTACTAAACTGTACTGTACTGTACTGTACTTTACTTTACTTTACTTTACTTTTCTTCGCTTTACTTTACTTTATTTGACTTTACTTTACTTCACTTTGGCTTTCTTTGGTTTAGCCTAGATTATTGTACTTGGCTTTACTTGACTAGACTTGACTTGACTCGACTCGACTTAATTTGACTTGACTTGACTTTGACTTTGACTTTGTTTGGTTTAGCCCAGATTATTTTACTTGACTTTTCTCGACTTAACTCGACTTTACTTGACTTGACTTTACTAGACTATACTTTACTTTACTTCACTTTTATTCACTTTACTTCACTTTACTTCGCTTTACTTCACTTAACTTCGCTTCACTTTACGTTACTTTTCTTTGTTGATTTTAGCTTGGTTTAGTTTTGCTTGGTTTAGTTTAGTTAATTTCCTTTAGTTTACTTTAGTTTGGTTTGGTTTGGTTTGGTTTGGTTTGTTTTAGCTTGGCTTGGTTTAGTTTAGTTGAGTTAAGCTTGGTTTAGTTTAGTTTAGTTTAGTTTAGTTTAGTTTAGTTTAGTTTAGTTTAGTTAAGCTTGGCTTGGCTTGGCTTGGTTTAGTTTAGTTTAGTTTAGTTTAGTTTAGTTTAGTAAAGCTTAGTTTAGTTTAGTTAAATTGAGTTGACTGTCCTTCACTTAACTTTCGTTTGGTTGGTTTAGTTTAGTTTAGATTGTTTTACTTTACTTTACTTTACTTTACTGTACTTTACTCTACTTTACTTTACTTTACTTTACTTTGCGGTACTTCACTTCACTTCACTTCACTTCACTTCACTTCACTTCACTTTACTTTGTTTTATTTGGCTTGGTCTTGTTTACTTTACTTTACTCTACTTTACTTAACTTTACTTTACTTTGTTTTACTTTACTTTACTCTACCATACTTTACTTTACTTTACTTTACTTTACTTTACTTTACTTTACTTGATTTTCTTTAGTTTTGTTTGGTTTAGTTTGGTTTAGCTTTGTTGTGTTTGGTTTAGTTTGGTTTTATTTTTAGTTTAGTGATTTTGTTTGGTCCTTTGGTTGTTTTCTCTGCAGTTTTCTGCAGAGAAAACAACCACACACCTTTCCACCTCACCACACACCTTTCTCTCTCTCTCTCTCTCTCTCTCTCTCTCCCTCTCTCACACACACACACATGCACAATGTTGTACTACAGCATTCTTTCTCTTTGATTTCTGTATAGTTTAATTAAGATTCCAATAAAACCCTGGCTAACCATTTACCCTGCTCCCTCTGTTTCTTCTCAGCAGTCATGGCGGCATAAAGGGCTGTAACTCAGATTGTTTACAGTGTATTGTTCATTCCTCAGCTCTCTGAAGCAGAGCAGGTGTTGAGGCCTGAGCTGGCGATACTGGGAGCACGTTGATGCTGCTGACAGGGTGTGTTGGGGACATTTGAACTGCTGTGGTACAGGCAGGGGTTTCGGGGGGGGGGGGCTGTGTGTGTATGTGTAGGCACCACAATACTTCAACCCAGAGACTGTCAGGTCAATAATATCTATAGGTCGTGACTGTGATGCAAATTCTTATTCTACGCCCCGTCCCCCGCCCCCTCCACCCCCTGCCAACTTCAGCCGCCCCGGTGCCCCAACGCTGTCCCCATGCGCTTGGCTTTGGAAAACACACAGTGCCTACCCCACCCGCGCCGCCTGCCCCATCACCCCTCCACCCCTCCACCCCTGCCCAGCCAGTCCCTGTCCCAACAGCCCAATGCTCCAGTGAGTGTCTATAGAGGCCTGGGCCCGCACAGCGCTGCATTGTCTCCCTCCCCTGGACCGCTGCCAGCAACCCAGCCAGCCTTTGGAAAAGTTGTACTTTACACCACGGCCCTAATCTTTTCTTTTCTCCGCTCCCTTTCTTTCTCTGCCTCCCTCAGCTATTCTTTCTTTTCCCCACCCTGCTTTGCTTTTTTTTCGGAGCCAGGGAGTACTTACTGATGCGTTGGCATTGAGGGCCATTGTGCCTGCGAACGGGATGGAGTGCCGAAACAGGAGGAGGACGGAGGGAGGGAGGGGGGGGGGGGCTGTGCAGGCTGTTGAATGAATAATATGGTCGCCATATTGGGAGGCACAGAAACACACATAGTGACCCACATTGCGACACACACACAGTAACACACACGGTAACACACATCTCAGCTGCAAAGCACACCTAGTCAGTACTGTAGTATAGTTTACTAAACTATATTAATTTTAATTTATTGATCGTTCACACCATGTGTCGCTCACTCGGTCGCTGACTCACTGACGCTTCTTTTTTTCGCCTCTTTT
>NC_137198.1:6851984-6856984 GCF_960531495.2 Zeus faber | reverse complement strand
GTAAGTCGAATACTATAGAATAAAATAAGAATATATAGAATAAAATAAAATAAAATAGAATAGATAAAGGAAATAGGCTTATGTATATGGGATAGACTTGTGTATCTGGGATAGACTTATTATGTATATACAGATATGTGCATTAAAGTGGTGTGTGAATAAAGTGAGGTAGCGTTTGTGAGATATACAGCACAGTATACAACAGTAAACTTGATTGTATGACATGATTAGATGATTGTATTAGATGATTATATTTATCTCTCTTGCTCTCTAATCCTAATGACATGATTCAGTGTGTGTGTGTGTGTGTGTGTGTGTGTGTGTGTGTGTGTGTGTGTGTGTGTGTGTGTGTGTGTGTGTGTGTGTGTGTGTATGCTATGATTCATTCATTCATTCATTCCTTCATTTCTTGATTGTATGATATGATTAGATGATTATATTTATCTCTCTCACTCTCTAATCCTAATGACATGATTCAGTGTGCGTGCTACGTGCGTGCGTGCGTGCGTGCGTGCGTGCGTGTGTGTGTGTGTGTCCTTCTTGGGTCGTGTCTATTTTCCACCTACATTGGAGCTGAAGGTTCTTGATGCGTTGCAGAACACCAATAAGCGAGTGAATCCAATATTTATACTGTTATTTATGAGCAAGTGACACCTGTTTTACTGTTGCACTATAATAATAGCCGTGGAGCAACATTCTCCCACCGAATTCTAAACATGGCACGGCACCAAGTTCCTAAGTTCTCTTCAAGGGCGGAGTTTTCCCAGCGGGTCGCCCGGGCAGGGCCCCGATTGGCCGACGGGGACAGTTGCCGGGCTGTGAGTGACAGACTGTCAGGAGGGATTCATCAGGGGACAATGTGCCCAGCGAGGGGCTCAGAGGTCAGCCCCGCTAACAACGGTTCCACCTGCAGAGTTGATTTTCTTGTGAGGCGCATGTCCCTTTCATGTATGCCACTCATTATTGAAGACAGTACCCCAAACTGTGCCAGAACCAGCGTGCGTGTATGTGTGGGTGTGTGTGTGTGTGTGTGTGTGTGTGTGTGTGTGTGTGTGTTTGTGAGAATGTCGTGTGCGTATTTAACCCAGACCCCTGTGAGTCTCCCAAATACCCCTGTTTTGCTAGAACTGGAGCTCTTACAATTGCGGCAACCTGGTGCGATTGATCTGAGCGGATCCAGACTAGGTCTTGTTTTGTTTTGGGCAGAAAGGGGGCGGATAAAAGGGCAGATGTATGCCCCCGTCCGTTTCGACGGGCCAACCTTGTTTACTCTCAAACGTTTCCATTATGCTTTCCCAAAGTTGAAATAACCACAGCCAGCCTCTCCTCTTAGTTATTTTCAGCTGTTGCTGATGGAGCGCCGAGCTTTTACATAATCAGTTGCAAAGGGAGGTAAAGCTTGAGTAAGACTTTGTAGATATGGCACGGTTCCTGGAATGTTGCCGCCCCCGGGGTGATGTGCACTGGGCCAGTTATTTGGGAGTTGCTGGAGAGCAGCAGAGTCAGAGAGAAACAGTAGATGTCCTGTGGAGGAACAGACGAGTAAAGATCAATAGCTGGAAGATAGAGAGGAGTGTTCTAGCGAGCGGAGCTAGGACAGACACAGGCCTCTTGTGAAGGAGGGAAGGAGCAGGACTTTGGGGCCAGGAGCGTGTGAATCCATGGCGATTTCACGGGTGCCCTGGGTGTGTTTTCGTGTGTGTGTGTGTGTGTGTGTGTGTGTGTGTGTGTGCATGAGCGTGCATATGCATGCATGTGCGTTTGTGTGCCTACAATGCATGCGTATGTGCATTCAGCTCATGTATGAAGCCGAGATCTGGCCTTTCCTCCTTCCCAAGAGAAGAAAGCCGTCCAGTGTCCTCCTGCTGTCCAGGGTCTGCAGTCTAGCCTACTTGGGGTCTGAAGCCGGGCTCGCCTGGCTGGAGCTCTCTGTATCTCTGTGTTCTGAAACCCAGCCTTGTTCCCAGCTGTTTGTTCAGCTGGCCCACCAGCGGGGACACCAGGGACTCCAACCCACCCTTCCCGACTCGCCCCCAGCCGGACACCTCCGCCGCCCCACCCACCCGGGTCGCCAACCTCCTGACCCCTCACCCCGGGGTTATTTGCTCCGAGGCCATCGCTTAAGAAGGGCGTTTTGTTCGACCCTCATTCGGCCCGCTGTCCCTGGCTTAGGCCCTTGTCATCGGCGCCATTGATCTGCCCTAAATGAGCTGATTAGGAGGCCTGTGGTTTGTCCTGCTGAGCGGGTTGAGTAGGGCTTGGCGGGGCTGGGGGGGAGGCTGATTCTGGAGGTCTGGGGATGAGGGACAGGGGTCAGAGTGCGCGCAGAGCAAACATAGTCGGGCATTCACGTTCAGAGATGCAACATGAAATTAGCGGTTGTTTGAAGAGGATTGGTACAAGCCCACTCAGCCGTGTTTGTTATGTCAGTTCCAGCCCCTGCAGGTCTGGTGATGCTGCGGGCGTCCTCAGATCGCTGTTGTCTCCCACAGCGCTGCCTTTGATTTCAACTGATGGACATTGTGGAGACTTTGCACTGTGTCCTGTCTCTGCATGTGTGTGTGTGTGTGTCTGTGCGTGTGTGTGCGTGTGTGTGTGTGTGTTTGTGTGTATTTCCCATTCTCATTTGAAAATTCCCTTTTTGAACTTGTGCAACAATTACATTTTTGTCATGATGCATGCATGTAAACTTCTATTTTAGTAACAATTGATGTGCACGCTTGTGAATCTGAGTGCAAGTGTGCAGGTGTACAGTATGTGCGTGTGTGTGTGTGTGTGTGTGTGTGTGTGTGTGTGTGTGTGCGGTCGTTTTGCATTGTGCACGCCTCTGTGCACGTCTCTCTCATTTGTGCGTGTTGTGTGTTTGTCCCTACCTATCTAACAGGAGCCACATAATTATAGCCCCGGTGTAATCGAACACTTCTGGCGCTCCCTGTATAAACCAGGAGCCCTCCCCTGCTACTTCTAGCTCAGGGATTACTGTAGGTTAGGGGTGAATGGGCAGCACATAACTGTGGTCCAGGTACAGAACAGGGCCCTCGGACCACAGCCCCACCCGAGGGGGCTGGAGTGTCAGTAAATGCAGAGGATTTGGGTTTGCACAAGACCAAGAGATAAGAGCGCGGGCTTAGTTAATACCTAACCCAGAGCGGTTATCCACGACCTGCTCAAACAATTAGTCCTGAAAGCAGAAAAGAGGAAAACCAGTGATTTGAAATAATGAACAGTCCTGCGTGTCAGCGTAAAGATGGACCCAACGCGCACGGCCGTTCTTTAACATGTCCCTTCACCCGTACGGTCCTGGAGCCCCGACTGCGAAGCACAATGAACCTTTTGTCTTGCACTTGTTTATTCACGAGCAGATATTTTTCCACAAATTGAGCGAGGCTGTTGTGCAAAAAAAAAAAAACAACCTTTCTTCCAGTGGGATAGTTAAAGGGTGAATGTGTCTAAAGGCACGGCGTGTCACTCGGGGCTTTCATTTATGTCCATACTTATTTACTTGTTGCGCCGCGTTGCAGCGCCGGACCGGGCCGCCGCGTCCTGCCAAGGCTCTTTTCTCAGCGGGGCTTGTGTGCTACGCCGCGGTCAAAGGTCAAAGTTCACGGGGTCGGGGTGGACGCCGTGTCCGGCCCCCGGCGTCCCGACATCCATCTTCATTAGAGCTCTGGAAGTACTCATTGACCGGTTCCTCCTCCTCTTACATTTCCAAAACTATCTGTCCATTTCTCATAAACAACCGCGTCGAGAGCGAGTGCTCGGCGGTATCAGCGCGGGGCTCCATGACATGCTCCATCGCCGGGAGACGCTCTGTTTGGTAAACAAAGCTGCAGCCCCGCTTCAAAGACCTTATCTCCCCGCGAGACGAGGCTGAGACGTAACTTTTTAAATGAGGCGGGCTGACGTCGCTCTGCTGTTGCCGCTGCCGGGGCCGCCCCCGGCGTTGCAATCGCCTTCATTCCGGACGGGGCGCGCCGCGGGTCCGTCGGCGTTTGCCCGCGCCACAAACCTCCGAAATGGGGACGGCGCTACGGTTTTATAGGGTGAATTAAAGATGAACATCCGCCCGAAATTGGAACGGGATTAATGAGCTGTGGGGGTATCTCGGGGCCGGGACGCAGAACCCTGACCCCGTTCACTCCCTCTTTTTCGGGTTGCCGCGGATAAAAGCGGCAGATAAACGCAAAGGGGTAAACAGAGAAACCCGGCACTACCTGGAATGAGGAGGTCGGCTTCCCAATTTCGCCCCCCCCCCCCCCGCTTGAACGGAACGGCTTCATCTCCAGGAGAGGGATCAAATTTTACACAGCTAAACGAATTATCTACTATCTCGATAAAGATTAAATCACTATAATGAAAGTAAGTGGACTTCCCACTACCTTGCCTTGCATTAAGGGCGGATTAAGGAGGCCGAGTTGTTGCTGAGCGGATTACATAAATGGCGTCGTCGTTTGCCAACGGACTGTGGAGCAACATGGAGGCTATTGACTTCTCTGCACTCAGCGCCGGCCGTGCCAGCGCTTGAGGTAATGCAAACTGAGGAGTTCAAAGGAGAGCTGGAGTTCACAGTTAATCATTGCCGCAAATCGGGTTAAATGTTTGTGTCTGTTCCGCACCCGCTCCTCTACCCATACATTAAACGGGGTTTTCTATTTTATTTTATCAGTTTGCCTTGGAAACCGGCCACGTGGAAGCGCCCAAGGGCCCCAGAATAGGCGAACGGGGGGGGGGGTTCGGTACCAGGCCGCAGCGCCGCGGAGGACGGGCAATGAGTTTCTCGGGAACGGGGGAAGCGGCGTTTGACATTTTTCTCCGTCCTGCCTCCAGCGCTCCGCTCACAAGCCCCTGTTCTCATGCGGGCCTAACGGGGCCGGCGTCGAGGAGGGTCGGCTTGCACTGGACGGGACTGGACTGGATCCGACAAGACTGGATGAAACCGGATCAGACCCAGCGCATCTGAAGGGACTGTCCCACTTCCTTCCCCAAGGTTATTGCCAAGA
>NC_137198.1:6749484-6846984 GCF_960531495.2 Zeus faber | reverse complement strand
AACGTGTGTAATATACCCCAAGCACATGGCAAAATCACAGACACGGTGAAGATAGACACACACACACGCACACCAAAACAGAGCAGAAACGGAGGGTGCCGTCCACCCCCGTCCCCGTTTCCTCGCCGTGCAGCTGGGGCCCAGATGTGCACCGCGCTGGAGTGGATGCTGAGAGCAGGATGTTTTGCGTTCCCCCAGTGGAACATGTGAGGCGTTCCTGCGGGCCCTCCGTCTGGCTGAATTAGACTCCGTGTCACGGGGATGGGTTTGCCTCGGTCCCCGGGCCCCGAGCGAGCACGTCCGTTGGCGCGCTAATTGGGGACAGATGTGGGGTGGGGGTTGGGGGGTTTGGGGGGCGTAGGTTGCCAAATCAGGTGGTCAGAGGAAACCCCCCCCCCACCCCACCCCCAGCCCAGGGGGCAGGGCAGGCCTCTGACCCATCCTCCATGACCCTGCCCTGACTTACCCGCTCTGCCCCCGCGTCACTCCCGCTCGTCGCAGAGACTGATGGGTTTTGACGCATGATGTGAGGATGAGGACGTGCCGGGGAGGTGGGTGGTCCCACTCTGAACGACAAGATGGTCGTTAATGTGAATCTAAGGCCTACATTTTAAATAGATTTAGTTTGAGGTTTAGGGAGAATACCTCGTCTGGACATTCTATTTTTTTCCTCAAGCAAAACAGGCGATGTCGATTGAATTATTAATAATTCAATTTCATTCAAGCGGCGGAAGTTGATAGAATGGTGTTTTTTTGTGTGTTCGACTGCAAGTTAAACAACCCACTGTGGGGTCGATTACTGGAACATTGTCCTCGATTTGGCTTCAGATACATCTGACCTCGTACACATGTATATCTATTGCATGTTTACTCAAGGCCTGACATGGGCTTTGCGTGTCATTGGATGTTGTCAGAGGTTTTCCTTACACATCAGACCAACTTTTACCATAAATAACGATGACGACACCAGCTCCGGTTGTCAAAGAAAAACCTTGAAACATTAATTCTCCGCCGACAATCCAAACAAAACGCTGTATTCCGGGTTTATTTATAACACGTTATATAATACATTCAATTATATTATATCATCTGCTTGACACGACATGTCAGTTAGCCTGTGCGTGAGCTCAATACCAGAACAGTGGAACAGTTGAGTGGAAAACAGAAACAGAAAAAAATAGAAATAAAAGCCACGCATTGCAGCGACCGACTGCCGTTTATGGAATAATTGATATTCCACGTTTTCTATGAAACAATGAGTGCATGCGCTGTGCTTGAGACATGTCAAGGCTCAGGGAGGCTCAGGGGTTATTGCTGTGGACCTTGTGGATCGCGGCCAGGGGCCCCAGTCACGAGCACACGCGTGTAATGACTGTAATTACACATTACTGTATGTACAGGAACAGTGACAACAACAGCACCCGCCCTAATCCCCAACCGCTGGTTTATAATTAGAGCTGCATTAGACCAAATTCAAGGAAATGACGCCTGATGTAAACAAACTGACTGTTGGGGCCCCCCCAACCCCCACCCCCCCCCCCTTTCCAAGAAATGACGTCTCCCTCCTGAGAATGAATCATTTGGGCATCACTTAAATGAGTGGAAACGGTGTTAATAACCCGTCCTGCCCGGGCGGGGGTTTGTTCTCCAAACAAAGCAAATAGAAACAGTGTGTTATGATTGTAGATGTGTTTAATTTACTCCGTTTCCTAATTGAACGACCGACCCCCCCTCGCCATTTTCAACCGCCCCCTCAGTCACTTCATCCTGGCGCCGGGCCCTGCCCTGACCGACCGCCGAGAAGAAAACAGTGAAGCGCATGCAGAGGGAGAGGAAGACCGGGGAGATGGCTCTCCAGGCGTTTGGCGGTGTCTTGGAATCCGACTACGTGTCATTTGCGGAAACTGAATGGATGAGTGAATGGGTCAATTTCGTCGACCCATCCATTTATCTTTTGCCTTCAGCCACTAATCCCCCTTCAAGATCACAAGGTCCATGGCACATTACTTAGCCGTCCTGGAAGCGGGATCCTTCTTTCGCTGACCTTCCGGGGGCTACGGGTCAGGCGGTACGGTCACACCATTCCTTGAATGGGTGCTTGTAAAAAGCCCTGTGAACCTGCACCAGCGGTTAGAGGCTGTGCAAATAAATAGGACTCGACTCCGATGAGGTCCGTCAAAACCAAATACCATACGGAACACTCAAACCACCAGTGTGGTTTGAGCAGCCACACCTGACCTGGATCTAGGTAATTGGGGACCCAGGATCATAGTGGCTGCATACCTGTTGCTGGTTGGTTGGTTGGTCTTAACGGGCATCAGGTAAAAGCCCCATCCCCACACTCACCCAGGAGAGAGGAGCCCTGGTCATGACCTACGTTCATCCGCTCCGGGGCTTGTTCTATCAAGCCCCTTCTCCACAATAAACTTGTGTGTTTTCCACTACCCTGTCTTCTGTGTCTCTGCGCCGGAATTCCCTGAACGTGCCACTTGGGTGGCACGGTAGGCCAGAGTGCCGCACACTCCATCTATCTCTTCCAGCAAAACCGCCGTTGCTTATGCCCAAGATCTTATCCGCCGCCGGGCGTTCTACGGCATGGACACCGTTTGGGCCCCGCCGCCCCTTGGCCCGCGCACCCACAGTTTATGTTACAACCCGAGCCGTCAGTGTCCGCTACCTAATTCCTCTGTTGTCCTTTCTCACGGAGCGGTGCCGTTGGCTGGCCTCTCTGCAGCTGGCAGCACAGTGCGACTGCGACACTGGAACCACCTGCCACCGGGGTCACGGCCTGAGGGTCGCCGCGTTCTGCGTGCGTGTGGCGCGTCGGTGTATTAATCTGCCCTTTTTGTGCGGGTGCGTAGGGGTGTGAACCGGGATGTAAGCGGCCACAGGATGCTTTAATAGACACACACACACACACACACATAACCGAACACAGCGGGGGGCTCCATTGTCCCTCAATCAGTATAGGAGGAGCTGAATAAGCAGCACGTCCTGCTCCATCTGACCACGTTGGGTGAGACAGCGCCGGGGCGAGGCGGAGCGCCGCGCGCCCTCTTTGATCACGGCGTCCGTTAGTCAATGAGACGTGGCGTCGCCGCGAGAGGGGGAAGACCCCGTGGAGTCACGGAGAGAGTGCACACGGTTGTCTTGTCCCTTTCTTTTTTTTTTTTTTTGACCCCACCCCCACCACCCCGCCCCTCATCCTATGGGGCTTCATGAAGTCAGAACGCTGTGTCTTTGTCGCGGGCGTCGGCGTCGGCGGCAGGACCTCGCTCAGAGCAGGCCCTTTTTCAGGGAAATGCTTGTTGTGGCGGGGGTTGGGGGACGATTTTGGGGAGGACGGGGGCATGTTGGTCATTCACATGAGCTGCTGTGTTTGACCGCCGTGCAGCATTTGTCTTCCTGGGAATTGCCTGTGTTCTTTGTGCCACAGCGTGTCCTTCCGCAGTGAATCACCGCCACTCATTGAAATCACGTTGTGTGATTATAAGTTGTGTAATGGAACAATTACAAAGGAAAAAAATCAGTGAGTGACTGTATTTCGGGGAATCCAATTAATATAAATCTCCTATTTAATAACTTAATCTGCGGCGATTTGGGTTTCATTGTAATTGCTCATGTTATGTCTTATTTGTAATGTTTCTAATTTGTGTTCATATGTGGATATTTTATTGGGTCGGTGAGGCTGAACTCCACCCGAGATGATGCAGTGAATAACGCTCTCAGCCGCAAATACATTTTTTTTTTTTGTATAAGATGAATAATATACGGTTCCAATCCAAAATGAGATCTCCCATCTCACCCCACTTCAAAAGAGGAGCCTCTTGTTCCTTGATTAAGAAAATGTTGGAGCCTTTATGAAGTCGGTCCTTCTATAGAGAGCAGTTGTATCATTAAATCAGTTAAATCAGCATAGAAATCTGTCTGCCTGGCTGCCTGGGTGCCTGTCTGTCTGTCTGTCTGTCTGTCTGTCTCTCTCTCTCTGTCTGTCACTCTGTCTGTCTCTCTCTCTGTCTCTCTGTCTAGCTACCTTATGTGTCCAGCAGAGGGCAGCATGCACATGTGCATAAAGTAACAGGAAAAATAAAACAATAAATACATTTCTCTCTCCTACACACACACGCACACACACACACACACACACACACACACACACACACACGCAGCAGGTAGAGCTCTTTCTGTTTTTCTTCTCTTCTCCACAGTTTCTTTCAGTTTGACTGTTAAAACCATCACTCTGCCTCCCCTCCTCCCTGCAACACCCTTCCTCCTCTCCTTTCCTCCTCTCATTTCCTCCTCTCCTCTCTTCTCTTTCATCCTCTCTTCTCCTCTCCCCCTCTCTTCTCATCTTCCCTCGCCTCTTCTCTCCACTCTTCATTCCTCCTTTACTCACCCTATCTATTTTATCCTCTGCTCATCAACCTTCTTCTCTTGATTTTTTTCCTCTGTTTTCTTCTCTCCTTTCCTCTCCTCTTCTCCTCCTTTTCTCAACTTGTACCTCCACCTCTTCCCTCCCAACTCCTCACACCGACTATTTTCTCCTCTCTTCCCCCTTTCTCTCCTCTTCTCTCCTCTCCTCTCTTCTTTTCTCCTCCCCCCTCTCCTCTCATCTTTTCTCCTTTCCTCTCCTCTTTTCTCCTCTCCCCTCCTCTCCTCCCATCTCCTCTCCTCTCCTCTCCTATCCTTTCCTCTCCTTTCCTCTCCTCTTTTCTCCTCTCCTCTCCTCTCCTCTCCTCTCCTCTCCTCTCCTCTCCTCTCCTCCTCTCCTCCGTCTCCTCTCCTCTTGTCTCCTCTCCTCTCCTCTCCTCTCCTCTCCTCTCCTTTCCTCTCCTCTCCTCCCGTCTCGTCTCCTCTCCTCTCCTCTCCTCTCCTCTCCTCTCCTCCTCTTTAATCCTCCCCCTTGTCTCATCCTCCCTTGTTGTAATGGAGTGCTGTCAGGGCTGAGTGTCTCCATATGGACCCAGTCTGGGTTCCCCTCCTACCTCATCCCTCTGTCCCTGTGTTCCTCTCATCTTCTCCTTCCTTCTAACTTCAGTTCAGAATAGAATTATTACTACAAGACCAATTATTCCATACATTTATTGGAAGTAATTTAAATAAAAAAATATATATATAATTTTCTGATGAATGACCGTCTAAATTAATGATTTTATTGTCTTCTATTAATGTAAAGCACTTTGAGTTGCATGTTGCATATGAGAGGTGCTCTTCAAATAAAGGTAATTATTATTATTATTATTATTATTATTATTATTATTATTATTAATAATAATAATAATAATAATAATAATAATAATGATAATGATAATAATAATAATAATAATAATAATAAGAAGAAGAAGAAGAAGAAGAAGAAGAAGAAGAAGAAGAAGAAGAAGAAGAAGAAGAATATTATTACTTATAAAGCCCGGATGGGGGACACGCAGATTTCTGATTTAGAATCATGGAGAAAAAAGTGTTATCGCGGAATTTCAGTGTGTGCATGTCAAGTAAGCACATATGTGTGTGTGTGTGTGTGTGTGTGTGTCTGTCTGTCTGTCTGTCTGTGCGTGCGTGCGTGGAATGTTTAATCCCACCTCCCTAAAACAACAATGTGTCGGCATTAATATTTTGGTACCACCGCTCTGCATATTCCTCTGAGAGGAAAACAGACCTTTCGTCCTCAACAGGTGGTGCTTACCAAAGGGACTTCCTAATGAGCCGGGTGGGGCCTCGCGTCCTCTCTTTCTTGGTTTTGCCCTCCTCTCCAACAACAGATGCATTCACACATCCCCACGCGTCCCCGGAGGGTGAGGTGGAGGAAGTGTTATAGGAAAAAGAAAACATGTCAAATGCCTTTTTTTTCTCCTCCCGTTTGGCCGGCCTCACGCGGCTCCTCCAGCGATGGGATGTCACGAAATCATTGAAGTTGCAAAGACTGAACGCAGCCGAGGCAGAAACAAACACTGAATGCGTGTCCCCCGGGTGTGAAGCCTACGTAGTCTCAAAATCTTCATTGCATTTTAACACCCAGGAGACAGATAGACGTGAAATAATGGATGAAATTGTAGATCGCGTCATGTCTTCACATCAACTCGTTTCACAAACAAATAGTATATGTTTTCATCAAGTTCCTCGTGAAGTAGAGGTAGAACAGAGGGCGGTAGCGGTGGAGTAGAGGCAGAGTACAGTTAAGTCGAGTGGAGGCACCGTTGAGATACAGTAGAGGGAGGTAGAGTAGAGGCACTGTAGAGTAGACTGGAGTAGAGTAATGAGAGGTAGAGGAGAGGAAGGTAAAGTAGAGGTAGAGTAGATTGGAGGTAGAGTGGAGGTAGAGTAGAGGCACTGTAGAGTAGACTGGAGTAGAGTAATGAGAGGTAGAGGAGAGGAAGGTAAAGTAGAGGTAGAGTAGATTGGAGGTAGAGTGGAGGTAGAGTAGAGAAGAGGTAGAGTAGAGGGAGCTGGAGTAGGGTCAAGTAGAGGTACAGTGGAGGGAGCTAGAGAAGAGTAGAGGTGGAGTAGAGTAGAGCGAGTTAGTGTCGATAGAATCAATTTAGAGTAGAGGTAAAATGGAGTGGAGTAGAGTAGTGGGAGGTAGAGTAGAGGCAGAGTAGAGGGAAGTAGAGTAGGGTAGAGGTAGAGTAGTGGGAGGGAGAGGAGAGGCAGAGTAGAGGGAAGTAGAGTAGTGGGAGGGAGAGGAGAGGCAGAGTAGAGGGAAGTCGAGTAGGGTAGAGGTAGAGCAGAGGAGGTAGATTAGAGGTAGGTCTAGTGGAGATGGATAAGTAGAGTTAGAGTCGAGTGGAGGTAAAATAGAGTAGAGGGAGGGAGAGAACATTGGAGCAGAGGTAGACAGAGTACAGCAGAGGTAGAGCAGAGGTAGAAGAGAGAAGTGGGGTGAAGAGGAGAGGTAAGGTAGAGTAGAGGTAGAGTAGAGGTAGAGTAGACACCCTAGTGCCTCTCTTCTGGAGGAACAACAGTCTCTTTTTGGAATATAAACTGTTAGTTTCCAGTTCAGGGGTTATTGGTTATATGTTATATGTTATATGTTATATGTTATATGTTATATTTTATATGTTATATGTTATTGGTTATATTTTATATGTTGTATGTTATTGGTTATATGTTATATGTTATATGTTATTGGTTATATTTTATATGTTATATGTTATTGGTTATATGTTATATGTTATATGTTATTGGTTATATTTTATATGTTATATGTTATTGGTTATATGTTATATGTTATATGTTATTGGTTATATGTTATATGTTATATGTTATTGGTTATATGTTATATGTTATTGCTTATATGTTATTGCTTATATGTTATATGTTATTTATGGTATTGGTTATATGTTATTGATTATATGTTATATGTTATATGTTATATGTTATATGTTACTGGTTACATGTTATATGTTACTGATTATATGTTATATGTTACTGGTTATATGTTATATGTTATATGTTATTGGTTATATGTTATATGTTATATGTTATATGTTATGTTATTGGTTATATGTTATATGTTGTGTTATTTGTTATGTTATTGGTTATATGTTATTGATTATATGTTATATGTTATATGTTACTGGTTATGTGTTATATGTTATATGTTATTGGTTATATGTTATATGTTAATGGTTATTTGTTATATGTTATTGGTTATTGACTATATGATATATGTTATATGTTATATGTTATATGTTAATGGTTATATGCTATTGGTTATGTGTTATATGTTATTGGTTATTGGTTATATGATATATGTTCTCTATTATATGTTATATATATATATATATATATATATATATATATATATATATATATATATATATATATGTAACCTTAAACATGTAACAATTAACATATAACATGACATATAACATAACCAATAATCAATAACCAATAACATATACCATAACATATAACCGACAACATAAAACCAATAACCAATAACATATAAAATATAACATATAACATATAACATACAACATACAACATAGCACTTTTTGCACAAGCGTCAAACTGTGTGAGTGTACCGTACAGTAATCTGTCTTTGATACGATCTCACAGCCCTCACATCCTCTCTGCTGCTCGCTGGCTTTTATCTTTCTAAACACACGATCTCAGTGTATATCACAGTGTGGATCTCCACCCGCTGCCTGAATCACTCTCACTCTCCCACACTCTCACCCTCTCTCTCCCATTCTCTCACCCTCCCACTCTCCCACTCTCTCACTCTCCCAATTTCTTCCTCTCTCTCTCCTACTTTCCCACTCTCTCACTCTCCCACTTTCTCACGTTCCTGCACTCTCACAATTTCCTCCTCTCTCTCCGGCTCTCCCACTCTATCACCCTGACTCTCCCACTCTCTCACTCTCCCATTCTATCACTCTCTCACTCTCTCTCTCTCTCCCACTCTCTCACACTCTCTCTCCCACTCTCTAACTCTCTCTCTCCCACCATCTCACTCTCCCACTCTCCCTCTCACACTCTCTCACCCTTCCACTCTCTCACTCCCTCACACTCTCACTCTCCCGATCACTCACTCTTCCACACCCTCACTCCCCCAATTTCTTACTCTCTTTCACTCCCTCACTCTCTCACTCTCCCACTCTCTCACTTTCCCACTCTTTCACTCTCCCATTATCTCACTCTCTCACTCCCCCACACTCTCACTTTCCAGATCGCTCACTCTTCCACGCTCTCACTCCCCCAATTTCTTACTCTCTCTCTCTCTCCCACTCTCCCACTCTGTCACTCTCCCACTCTCTCTCTCCCACTCTCTCACTCTCCCACTCTCTCACTCTCTCTCTCCCACTCTCTCACTCTCCCACTCTCTCACTCTCTCACTCTCCCACTCTCTCACCCGCCAACACCCCGAACCCGAGCCCAGCTCCGACCCCTGAGAAGTGAGGCCTGCGAGCTGCAGTCACAGGAGTTTGTACTGCTGGCTTTTCTCAATTACATGCTCTCATACGCTCTCTATTGTCCGTCAGCAAAACACACACACTCACACACACGCACACACGCACAAACCCACGCACGCGCGCGAACACACACACACACGCACACACACACACGCACACACACACACACACACACACACACACACACACACACACACACACACACACACACACACACACACACACATAGCTCCGGGGGATTTCATAGATCATGTGACATTGCCTCATCCCCTCCGCCTGCAGCAAATGTATTCATAACACAGTGTTTATCTGGCTTTTCTGCCTCTCTCCCCGAAGTTCTCCTGTCTGTCTGACTCTCTCTCTCTCTCTCTCTCTCTCTCTCTCTCTCTCTCTCTCGCTCTGTCTCTCTCACTCTCTCTCTTCCACTTGATTTCTCGTCCGTATTTACCAGTGTAAACAGAGTGGTTTGCTGCTCAGACAGATCTTGTCTGTCCACGGCGGTGACTGTTTTGTCTGTGAGAGCCACCCTGATGGATCGAGCCCCCCACCCGGCGCGCGCGCACACACACACACACGCACGCACACACACACACACACACACACACACACACACTCACTCCCAAAACTGATGCCAGTGGCTTCTGTGACGGGGCGTTTTCACTCAGCTCCCCCGCGTCACGGCAGGACGGTGGTTGGTTTGGTGGAGCTGCTTGTGATTTTCTACTTGTTTCTTCGCCAGAGGTTGTTTTTTGTCTGAATTGGCTCTATTTTCATGGTAGAGAGAAAGGTTTTCAGGGTGCGCAATACACTACAGCACACAGTCGTGGGATTTGTTATAATCTATATCTGAACAAAATCTCATGTGGCTGTTTGAACCAATATTTGACTCTTCCGAAACATACGGCTCAAATGATCCGAGGCCCCGCCTCAACAAGTCCATGAAATGAGTATTGCTGGGTTTATCTTGTGGTTATCTTGCCTTACTTGGAGCTTGGAAAACCCTAGAATTGTCAGCAGCTCTAATGAGAATTTAGGGCATGGAAACTAATAATCTAAACCAGGGTTCCCAAACCTTTTCATGGCAAGGCCCCCTCAGCAAACTATGGCTGAGGACCCCCCCCCCCCCCGAGAGAAATAAAAGTCTGCCTATAATAAACTACCGTGTAGTTTTACATTCCACTTCAATCTTGCTGACAAGTGACACACCATCATAAGTGAGGTTGAGTATGTATATTTTATAAAAATTTAACGAAAGGTGGAAACAAAAATACATGTAAATATAACTTTGCTGTCGACTCCTGAAATTCGTTTGATGACCTTTAAGGGGCCGCGGACCCTAGTTTTGGAACCCCCGATCTTAACGATGACTCATTCTATGATATATGATCGTAGAATACTATCATACAAAATATAATAATAACAATAATAATAATAATAATAATGATAATGATAATAATAATAATGATGATAATAATAATGATAATGATGATGATGATGATGATAATAATAATAATAATGATAATAATAATAATAATAATAATAATAATAATAATAATAATAATAATAATGATGATGACGATAATAATAATAATGATAATAATAATAATAATGATGATGATGATGATAATAATAATAATAATGATAATGATAATAAAAATAATAATATAGTAATATAATTACAAAGGAAAAATAAAGATTAAACCATGAGGGTGTGGGGGCACAGCAGTACACATACAACCCAATGTGTGCCTCCTGCACAACACATGGCGCACGCATGCAGCCTTCCTGTGGGCTTCAGAGGGCTCCCAGTCAAAGGGTCACTGGGTAAACTGGGAATACTTCCTCTCTCTCCTGGCTTTGAGTAAACTGCAGGGTAACAGCTGCGCGCCGTCCACCCGAATCGCTCTCTTCTCCCTTCCTGCCCAGAGGATGCAAAGTCAGGATTTGTGTCCCGAGGCTGAAACCAAAGTCGATGCAAGTGCCTCGATAGTGGCCAGGCGCTATCGGGGCGGCCTCCTCCGGGAGAGCCGCAGGTGCTGTTGTGGGGGTTTTCTGCCGCGGGCTGACTCCTTGACATTTCCAGCGGGTTCCACGCTGACGCCGTTAACGCGCCGATGGAGCCTCTCAGAGACGGAGTGTCGGTTTATTTATTTTATTTGTTTTTTTCGGGTTTCAGCTGTGAATTCCTGACCACAGGATGTGAACGCGGCCACGTTCGCAGCTCCGGTAAGGGTGGAAAATTGTTTTTCTGCCACTGTGGTCTGGTGGTCTGTGGATTGGCTGTGATTTGCACCAGAAACTGTAAACATTCTGGCCGGATCACCTAGAGTAAATCTCCGCAAAGCATGACCACGGGGTTCCGCGTTGTAATTGAAACCCTTTTTGCACGCTGTCGTCAAAGCTACCGAAAATAAAAGGGGGAGGAGGAGACGCGACGCGGACGGGTATGCGTGGAAGTGCACCGGTTGAAGTGCGCGCTCGGGCGCGCGGACGCACGGGCCGAGCTTTGCCAAATGAGTGTTATTGCGAATCGGATACTGGACCGGTGATTTAAGGATCTTCCTCCCGCCTCCTGCCTCGTATTCCACCGCGCGGCCTGGTGTTCCGGCAGCCGCTCCGCTGCCGATCATGTCGTCAGTGGGGGGCCGCACACTGGGGGGGGGGGGTCTCCTGGGGTTTCCATTCGCACCGGTGACCGTAGCACAGATGACCCCTACCTGAGACGGCAGCCAACGCCCCTCCAACCACTGCGGACCACACACAGAGAAAACGAAGTGGAGAAGAAAGGAGAAAAGGAGAAGGGCGGAGGGAATAACAGGAGTCAACGGTCTTGTTATCACAGAGGGGCGAAAAATGAAACGGCGAGTCGTTTTTTCCGCCATTAAAAAAAAACAAACGTCCAACGTCCTACAAACAGCCCCCCCCCCCCCCAACCCCCCTGTCAAATCCAAACTGTTATCCTTCGCGTCTCTCATCCCCGCTGCTGTCCTCTCTCTCTCTCTCTCTCTCTCTCTCTCTCTCTCTCTCTCTCTCTCTCTCTCTCTCTCTCTCACACGTCGTCGTTGTTAAAGTGAGTTTGGTTTATTTTCTTTTTATATGGAGTTTCCATCGTGCTCCACTCCCTCTGCGGTTCCAGCGCGGCTGGCCAAGCGGCTGTAAAATGCTCAAAGGACATCGGGGGGGGGGGGGGGGGGGACTTATTTGTTTGCCCCAACAAAATCCCCAGTCGTAAAATGACCGAGTCAACACGTGAGGGTGACCATCCCGCCGGTGACAATGCGTCCGCGGCCCGCGGGTCGGCGGAGCCGAGCGACGCCCAGTTGACCTCTGGCGGTCGGATCCAGAGCTTCTCGTCCGGCGAGAGCACTTTGGAAAAGGAGCGGAGGTCTGCGACAGATGTGGCCCGCGCGCAAGGTCAGGGGGAAAAAAAAAAGGCGTGTTGAAGTATTTAAACACGCACGAAGCAACGCGATGAGATGACGGAATGACAAGAGGAATGTCGTTAAAATCAAACCTCTGGTGGGTGGGGCGGATGGGGGGGGGGATGCAAAGTCATCACCGAAAAAGCGTCTCCTCTCGGCTCGCGTGCATGCGCTTAAATTGGAATGGCCGAGTGGGAGCTGACATGTTCTCATGCAGCGAGCCATTTGGACCCGGGGCGTGAAAAACTGAAAGCACATTTTTCCAAATTCTATTGTGACCAATGAAACATTTTCAGCTAAGCGGCCCTGACAAGCCCGTGTCCTTCGATCCCCCTCCCCTCCCTCCCCTCCAGTGGGGGGGAGAGGGGGAGCTCCTCGGGAGGGAGGGAGCCCCGCCGCACGCACGGTTGGAGCTCGCCACCTCCACGCGCCGACCGCCGGAACACACGGGGGAACACACAGATTTATTCTCTTTTGGTCGAAATTGCCGTCGGGACTCAAAACCCCCTGGAATGCACGGGCAACCCCCGACCCCTGCAGGAGCGTGTGGGTCGAGAGCGGGCTTAGAATTTGTTTTGGTTTTTAATGAAATGAATTCATATCTGATTAAGCTAATTGAGAAAAAATGAGTTTGTATCGTGGAAAACACCTTAAAATTAGGAATTCATGCAATTTCCCATCATATGCATTTTAGGGTGTAAAGTAAACAAGTAAACATGACATTTTGTTGTACAATTGTGTTCCCCACTCAAAAGGGCTGTGTTATTTTTTTTTTTTCTTCCGTAGCTTCCACTGATGGAAGCTGGTTCACCGCGCTCCGTCATCTCCGTTTATTGGCCCAATAGCTCTCAGCAAGGCCGTGGCAGGGGTTGGAGCCTGGCGGCGGGGTGAAACTCTCAGGGAGCTTGGCGCTCGGCCCCTCCGCACCGCCGGATGTCTCCCGCCGGATCCGCCCCCGCCGCGCCTCCGGGCATGTCCACCACGGCGGCCCCCGACACCGGCTGTTTTGACTGCGCGCACTGAGGCACCGGCTCATCGTGCAACGCGCTGGCAGAGCCCAGGCCCAGCCGGGCGGATCCCAAAAAAAAAAACCCCCGCTGAAATCATGTCTCCTGTGCCCGCGGACCCGGGCCAACGGGGTATTTTTAAATCCCAGATTTTGGATCGGCCTTTCGCGGAGGGTAAACCTGACGCCAGCAGAACGAGTCGGATGGCGTCACATGATTTGACGTGAGGGAGGTATATTAGGCTCACGCTTTGGAGGAGCTGTCGCATCGTCGCGGGGGGAAACCGCACGCATCTGTCGCCTGCGTGCAAAAACAACTCCTACAAATGACTTATAAATACTCGTTGATCCTGCTTTGGGAGCCGCGCTTACAGCAGACCACACACACGCGTGCGCACACACACAGACACATGCACACACATACACCCACGCACATACACACAGACACACACACACATATACCCACAGACAAACACACGCACACACACACACACACACACACACACACACACACACATACACCCAAAGACAAACACACACACACACACACACACACACACACACACACCCACGCACACACACACACACACACACACACACACACACACACACATACACCCACAGACAGACACACACACACACACCCACACCCACACCCACACATACACCCAAAGACAAACACACACACACACACACACACACACACACACCCACACACACACCCACACCCACACCCACGCACACACACACACACACACACACCCACACCCACGCATGCACACACACACACACACACACACACACACACACACATACACACACACACACAAACACACACCCACACCCAGGCACACACACACACACACACAGACACAGGACTAGAATAGACAAGCTCGGAGCGCGGGACAGAAACTTAAGAGTGTTTGGAATAAAATAGATCAGAGGTACATTAGCGGGGCAGACGCAGTACACAGTACATACATAGTGTACACATACACAGTATAAATACACAGATCAGGCCCCGAGGAGTCCCGGCGTCTCTCGAGCGCTTTTATGTCGGCGTGTGATTTAATTTCCACGTAAAGCCGTGTCCCCCTCCATTATTTCTGCTTTGACCGGCGGTGGAGGAATACTTGTGGTTATTTGTGTGCATTCTCTCTCTCTCTCTCTCTCTCTCTCTCTCTCCCCCCTCGCTCTCTCTCTCTTCTCTCTCTCCCTCTCCCTCTCCCCCTCCCTCTCTCTCTAAATGCTTCTCCATCTGCACGTGTGGTTGCAGTATTTGTGTGTTATGACACACCACGGTGAAAACACGCCGCGCACCGGGGGCGTGCCAAGTGAGTGCGTGCTCGTCGCATTAAAACACACACGTATAAAGAGTTGGACGCGTCCCTGACGTTACGTACGTTGTTGCGTTTGGATTTAGACGTGGACCCCGGACTTTTATAGCGGAGCCACTTTGGACGCGTCCTGCAAGAAGCCATGTCTGTTGTCTGACTTAATCCCTGGCAATTGCAGTCGTGAATTATTTATTTGGGCGGATCACGCAACAATGGAAACGCTGGGAGTAAGATGTTCCAGATGGGGCTATGCATCGCGTCTCCCTCCCGAAAAACCGAGACACCCCCCCCCCCTCCCTCCCTCCCCTGCCCCTCCCCTGCCCCTCCCCAGGGGCCACGGGACGGCTTCGTTAAAGCCGGGTCCACTTGTTTGGAGGCCGCGCCGCCGACTAAAGCCGCTTGACCGCCAACTATTTCCGACGTCCAAGCCTGGGCGGATCCGGGGCGCGTGCGCGAAGGCGAGGGGCCGGCCGGGGGCCGAGGGGGATTCTGCAGGGCCTGACCCCCCCCCCCCCCACCCTTCCTCCCGGTGTGCCGGCCGCGCTTTCATTCCGTTCGCAAAGACTCGAACGTCGCCCGCGTCATCCCCTCGCAAAAGTTTTACAGCCCAGATAACGACGCATTAACAGTCAGAGCCCTTCGCACCAGCGCCGCCGCGCACCGCCAGACCAGACGTCAAACACAACCTAAAAACAGGGATCCAGGACAAACTCTGCGTGATGTTCGGCGGCGGAAAGTCACAGGGTGCGTTTTTCTCGAGCGTCTCTGCTCACGCTTTGGACCGTTGCAGCCACTATCTACACCTTTTACTTTTTACTCTCCTACGTTTCCAGCACATTCACACTCACTTGAGTTAAAAAAAAATAAAATAAAAAAATCTGGATTCATATTCATCTAAATATCAAAATCAGGGACTGGATCCAAGGACCCAGGCCTCAGGATTCATTGGGTCTGTATCCTAAACGACTGTGACTCCACTTAAATGACTTTTTAAATTACTTAATGAATTATTAACTTTTGTAATAATAATATGCATGGGTATCATCTGCAAGAAAAACAGGTAGCACCCTCTACTTTATTTATTGTTGTATTGGGACAGCAAGTGTTATAACACTTAGAATATAACAATAATACTTTTAATACTTTAGGTACATTTAAGAGCGAGTACTTGTTTACTTAAGTTGAAGTGTCAATGTGCTGCAGAACCTCTTCCATCACTGCAGTCTCAACAAACCCTACTGTGCAGACGCCTGGAAATGTACTCATATTCCACCCCTGGCTTTAAAACACACACCTATATGATCTGGGCAACGCAGCGGAACACCACACGGGCCCATTTCAAACGCAACCTCCTCCCCGAACCCCCTGCGGGTGCGTCTCCGTCCCAGGGGGAGGCAGAAGTGAACGCAATATCCCCGAGCTGCTCCCGACGCGAGGGGGCCCGGCTCCTGAAACCCGATCCCGCGCCGGGCCCTTTAAAGGAACAGGGGAGGGATGGCTGCTGCTCAATGGAGCTCCGCGCGGCCCCTACTCCTCTCAGGAACGCTCCGCCGCACGGCCGCACCGCGCGGGGGGTGGCTGGTGGACGCGACGCGGCGACGAACGAGCGACTCTTCCCCGAGAGAGGGAGAGACCCGAGGGGAGCGGAGGGCTATGAGTCCGGCGGTGCGTGGCCGCAGAGGCTGTGAGCCGCGGAGAGCAGACTGAGGAGGAGGTCCGGTCGCAAGGTAAAGTGTCGGGAGAGCTCGGCTCCAGCTCGGTGCCTTGATTCTTTATTCTCCAACCTTCTCTGAACGAAGAAGGGGATTGGCGCGACACACGGACCCCTGTCGGGGGGCGACGACCACCCCGTCTGCAGAGTGCATGGTCTTTCTGCTGACCGGGGTTTCTGATCGCTGCTGCCCCACTGACTGGGGCTGTGTGTGTGTGTGTGTGTGTGTGTGTGCGTGCGCGCGTGTGCACACCTGTTGTATGTGTGTGTGTGTGTGTGTATGTGTGTGTGTGTGTGTGTGTGTGTGTCTGTGTCTGTGTCGCTTTTTTTTTTTTTGGACAAAACTTTTTCTTTCTCGCCGCGACGAGCCTGCAGGAAAACCTGCAAAGCAGCTGGACTCAAAAAGCCTCGTGCACGCGCGCGCGTGCGCCACCAGCGTGCAGAATTGCTTGTGTGTGTGTGTGCGCGCGCGCGTGCAGGTCAAAGTGCGCAGGTCAAAGGGCGAATCCGCGAGATTATCTGGTCACTATTTTGTTGAAACATCTCATTTGGCACCCCACATGAGAAGCTGGCGTTTTAATGAATTGGCGTCTGTTGATCCGTACGCTCCCCTCTGTGCTGTTCATGTTGCTGGTGGCGGGGTCCGCCTGCCCGGCAAGAATGGATAGATTGGGCGCGTGCAAGGCAAGCCGCGGTGAATTCGATGGAGGGAGCTGTTGACACGGACGAACGTTCCCAAAAAACGAACGGCGCGCCCCGGGATGGAAAAAACAACCCCACCGTCTCAAGTGACCAAAACCCGAAAACAAACCGATTGGTCAGCACAAGGAAAACTTCGGGGAAAAGACAGTGACCCTCTGAAAAAGATGCCGGTTGCAAGGGAATTCCGGGACGTCTCATGGACTTCATGTATTGCGGATCTCTACACTAGATTTGTTCCTGATGTACGTGTGTGTGTACCTGCAAATGGACACGTACTTCCAAACCCAATCCCAAAAAGGAGCCCGGCCACCCAGTCTGGCTGATAACACAGCACCATACCCACGTCTGACTTCAGGAGACTTTTTAAAAACACAGACATCAGACATAATCGTGCACAGACTACAGGACACTCTTTGGGGTTCAGCCCCACACTATAGGCGCCAAGAGACGAGATGAACGTCACACCAGCCTGGGTCGCTCTTAACAACCCCAAAGGCTTTTCCTTCGTGATTCTCCATCGATCTTACAATATGTGTCTGGGACTCAAATCCTAGCGAAGTCCTTTGGTGCATACTAGGCATGACGCTGTTCATATGGCCGACGTATTTTGTCCTATTCTTGTCAAGTGATGGAAAAGTTGTTTTTTTTAAGCTGCTTGTAAATAAGAACACCAGCACACCAGTGTAATTGCCCCTCCAACTTAGCCACGCCCCCGCATCTCATCGCCTCGATCGCCAAAGCTCCGCGACGGTGTCTGTGGGGTGGAGAGGACGGGGCAGCTCGGCAGATGGATGTTTACACCTCAACACAGAGGAATGTCAGGGCCTGTATTTACGGCGGAGACTGATAATGAGAGTGGTCAGTTTACCCTGGCCTGTCATTAACCTGCACCAAGCGCCTCGCTCCCCTCACGGGGCTGGAGGTGTAGGTGGGGGAGGAGGTGGTGCCGAAGGGGGGGCTAGAAGAGGTGTTGGAGGAGGGGTGGAGGGGCCGTACAATAGCACTTTCTTCACCCCTCTGGGAAAAGGATCTTTGTGTCATTGGGACAAGGATCCGGATCTGCATCGGGATACTGATCTGATCGGAGCCATTGCCTCAGGTTGGGGTCAGTGGAACAGAATGGATGACATGCAGCACTGTACATTCTCTTTTTGTCCGTTGTGGATATCTATCTAGCAGCTGTTTGAGTAGATGCTGATGTCCCATATAGTATGGCTCTTGTTATTGGATCTTTGTGTCGTTTATAGCCCATTGTGAGCTCTGATATCCTGACTGATATCAGACGCTATTACTGGTATTTGTGCTACCCCAGAGTGGGCTTACCGAACTCTGTTGAAAGAGGAAGGATGTGGAGGGGAGGGGGTGAGGAGGAGTAAGACTCGGAGAGACAGGATTATGGGAGGAGAATGGAGCGGAGGTATTGGAAAAGCAGCCCTGCCTTGTGTGACCTTCAGGGGGCCCTGCTTAAACCTTTGATTTGTCTTACACTATACAGTAGTTGAAAGTTGTTTTTTTTTTGTGCCTAATCTGAGCTTTGGAACCAGTACTATAAAGTAGTCTACACAATCAGCTTTGGGGAAAAATACTTTCATCAACTTGTCCATTTTTGTTTGTCAAATAAAATTTAGTTCTCCTTCCAGAAGGGTCAAGAGCAGCGGTTCTCAACTGGTGGGTCCCGATCCAAAACTGGGTTGCGGTCCATTTCTTGTGGGCGGCAGCCGTAAAACACCCAGTTCTACAAAAATCGACGCAAATGCTTTTTGAAGTGTACTGAATTTCCAGCGCCGTGCTTTTATTTTGAAACACCGTTTCTAACTGCAGCCCGTGGCTGTCATAATCTCACGTCGCTTACGTCATCATAGCGGTTCAGATCTGAAGTCATATTTGGGTTGTGATTTAATGTCGAAGGACATTGTTGAGAAGCGGTTGAGACCGGCTGAGAAGCGCTGGTCAAGAGTAACCAAATTTCAGTAAGCATTGGGGGACTTTGTCCTTCGGTCTTTATCTTGCAGAGGAGATAACACTACTTTAGTGTGGCAAATCGCAACCAAAACAGCTGGCCGTGTCAATTTAAAGGAAAAGTGTGGGGCCCGCACTGGATGGGTGGGAGTCGTAAGAGATCCATTTAGTCAAACAGATGGGGCCGCCGAGAAGATTAGAGAGCATTTAACACATCCCCACTTGACTCCTCCTGCACTCTGAGGATTTGTCTCCGTCTCCCCTCGTAAACACAGGGATCCCAAGCTCTCCGGCGCACGTTTTGCCGAGGGCGACCCAGATCTGGAGCCGTCGGATCGGAGCTCCATCTTTGGAATCGAATGCCAAGATTCTCGAGGAAGCCAGTCGGATTTCTGCAGAGACGACACAAGTGGGGATTTGAAGCGTCTGGTGGGGATGATATCATCGAACCGCCTAATCACTTACATCACCGCAGCTGCATGCTCAGCAGTGTCGGTGTGTGCGTCTGTGTATATCTGCCGGTTGCGTATGTGTATACTGTAACCGTCTCCGCGCGTGTCTGTTTCCAATCTGCGCCGGCATCTGTCTACAACTGTTTTCGTGTGCCTGCGTGCGCCCGTACCTACAGTAAGAGTTACAGCCGGCGAGGGAGTGTGTGTTTTGAATATGCGGTGATTAAGGAGGCTCTGGTCGGCAGAACCAGACTCCAACATGTGCTTGTTGTACACTGTGGAGAGCCGCACACACCCACTCACCGAACTTACCTAACCTGTGGAAATATATAATCAGGCGGACGAATAATAAACAACCACCGAAAACCACTTTGGAAAAAGTATATTAGCAGCGCTTCCGCAGCACGGATTTAAAAAAAAAAACCAGTTCAATCCTCAACCTGAAGCCTTAATTTAGATGAATGCTGCAGTACAGCTCAGTTCATGCCGTAGATGTTACGAATGGAGAGGAGAGTAGGGGACACACATACGTACCCACGTACCTTTTAGATAACGGTATTGTCCACCCCCCCAAAGAAATGTGGACCTAAAAATCGCGAAACAGACGCTTTTCAGAGCCTCGACTTGCTGACCTGAACCTGAAGGAGTGGTATGACTAACAGATATGTGCCCCCCCTCAGGATATGTGCCCCCCCCCCCTCCCTGGAAAAGCCTTCTTCAAGGGAACCAAGGTCGTAAAAAAGGATCCGAGTGGGATCCTTTTTTACGTCCTTGCGGTGGGGTTTGCATCGACTTGTCTTCCAGAGTGTTTGCTCTGGCCTTGGCTGGGTCCAAGGTCTCGCAGCCAGATGGAAGCGGAGAAGCAGCCCATGGCGTCCCTCTCCGTCTCCAGCCAGGAGGGGGACGCACCCTACTGGCTCTGACGGCCTCCCACACCAACCTGTCCTGGGCTTCACCGCTTTGGGTGGCCTCAGACTCTCAAATTAAACACAGATCCACACTCAGGACCTTAAAGACTGTATTTGCTGTCTGGATGTTTACTTTTAGTTTGTCCTGAATTGATCTACAGCAGGGATTTTCCAGGACTCGTGGGGAAGGATTGAACAAAAATGTAATGTATTTTAAACAATCCATTAAAGTTATCGCTCCAAATTATCTGAAATGGTCAGATCTAATATATTGAGACTCGCAATTGGAAACTGTACCATATTCCTGATTCCTCAGTACATAGATGTTTAAGAAAATTAGATTTGGGCTCTCCGAAGTCGATGCATTACAATAGCCAGTTTTGGTCGGATAGCACATATTGGGGGTCCTTGGTATCAGGGTATTTAGGGTGTGTCAAATAGTCTAAATGTTACGGCTGAGGCT
Source organism: Zeus faber (assembly GCF_960531495.2). Taxonomy (NCBI): domain Eukaryota; kingdom Metazoa; phylum Chordata; class Actinopteri; order Zeiformes; family Zeidae; genus Zeus; species Zeus faber. The sequence goes on along the minus strand of NC_137198.1, from coordinate 6,826,109 downwards.
AGTGAACCCAAGTGTAAGAGACAGGAATAGTGGTAAATAAGAACTAGGATTTATTGAAGGGAACAAGGGAGGTAAGAGCATGGCAAGCACGGCAGGCAGGGATGGTTGGGCAGACACAGCAGGCAGGTGGATCAGGCAGGCCGGCAGGGAAAATCAGGCAGACACGGCAGGCAGGTAGATCAGGCACGTCGGCGGGGAAGGTCGGGCAGACACGGCGGGCAGGTAGATCAGGCAGGCCGGTGGGGAAGGTCAGGCAGACACGGCAGGCAGGTAGATCAGGCAGGCCGGCGGGGAAGGTCGGGCAGACCAGGCAGATCGGCGGGGTAGGTTGGGCAGACACGGCATGCAGGTAGATCAGGCGGGTCGGCGGGTAAGGTCGGGCAGACACTGCAGGCAGGTATACCAGGCAGGCAGGGAACTGGAGTTGGTAACTGGGAAAGCAGGGAAATATTTAAATAAGTCTCGGGAATAAAACACGCCGACTGTGATTTAACGCAGAGCAGCCGGGAGCAAGACTAACATGGTAGTTCTCAACAATCTGGCGATGATTGATGGATAGAAAGCCAGGGTTGATATACTGCCTGGTGATGAACTGATGGACAGCAGGTGAGTAGTCAGAGCAGGTGAGGAGAATGACATCATCAGGAGTGTTCAGCCATGCCCACCACACAGGGGAGGGAGATGGAGAGACTGACTGCAGGCTCGGCGAAAGAGGTGGATGTCACCCGAAAACCGTATTTAATGGTTCTTGTATCTTTTTACGCATAGGTTCTTTGACTGTTCTATATTGTATAGGTACCATGCCACAATGGAGGGTTAAATCTGAGCTGCATCTGAAGCAAAAGGTCACTCTTGTCACGTCACCCCGAAAAGAAGACGACACTTCCACCTCTACCCCTGCGATGTTTAACAAATCGCCAAAGTAGCTGTTACAGGAGAATTAGCGTTACGGTGCTGAGAGCCTCAAGTAACAAATGGCTTGTTTTGAGCCCAGCTGTTTTTGGTCTGGCCTGGTCCGGTCTGTCCCGGGCTGCCCTGCAGTGTCCCCACAGGGCCAGGTTTACAGCCGTCTGACCCCTCCCCCCGCACACACAAAAGCCTGTGTCTTCCATTACTAGGCCCCTGAAAGCATCCGGTCCAGGCCGGGGAGAGGGGGTGACGTCGCGGACCTGGACCTCGACTCGTCCGGTCCCAATGCAGCGGTTGGCCCGGGTAACCTCTGCACGGATGACTTCTGTAATTTGTTTGCGAGGCCTGTATTTATGAGAATGCTAATTGCAGGGAGAGCCGCGGTGCCGTTTTAGCTGCTGCACTTTGAACGTCTGCTATTCTGCTGACGGTGTCTGGCCATGGCCTGAGTCTGTCTGGCCGTCTGTGAAGCGTTGAGCTGCTTTCCCCTTTTTTATTTCACAGCCCTTGTGCGACTCGTATTTATTTTCACTGTTTTCCTCACAGTTTTGTCGGCATATCTTCGGATCCTCCCTTGTGTGTGGAGAAGCCTTCTTCATACACCGATGGCTTTTCAGTATGTGGCGGCTGCCGAGCTGCCAGTTATGTTTCCTCGTTATCCGAGAATAATGAGCTTTTAACTGAGTTCACACATTATAAGACCCGGGGCCTTTGTGAATGAGTATTCGGACGGAGAGAGAAAAATGGCCACCAGTCAATCCCTCCCAGGTAAAAATAACTTCAGTGGCCCCGTTTCCCACATTTGGCAGCCGGCCCATTCATTCTCACACATTCTTTCTTCCTTTCTTTGCCGAGACCCCCCGCCCGCCCCCTCCTCCTCTAGCTGTGATGGGACTGTCATGTAGAAAGACACTATTGTGCCGCTCTGGATCCTGTTTCACTCCTGCCCTGTAATTAAGAAGGGATTGCATGGCTGGGGAGTTTTGGGTGGGGGGAGACCCAGGGATTGGGTTAGTAGGTAATTTGGTTAAAAAGCCAGGCCAGTGAGCCGGCACGCATGAAACCAGGTCCCCCGGTGGTGCCGAGCCTCCCTGCTGGGACATTCTCGTGTGTGTGTGTGTGTGTGTGTGTGTGACTGTGTATGTGGGAATCGGAACCGAAAAGTAGGAAGAGTAGAAAGAAAGAATCTGTCTCTCTCTCCCTCTCTCCCTCTCTCTCTCTCTCTCTGAAGTTGGCAGTGGGAGATCCGCTCTGCGTGTCCTTGCAAAGTAAGTGGTATCTGTTCCAAATCCGGATAATTGGCTCGCCAACCGAACAGTTAAACCAAATTAACTTACGGAAACATAATTATACCATCTTCCCCTGCCTCGTGAGCGGCTGAAAACCCTGCCACGTCTCCTGTCAGAGCGGAGTTGCGTAAATGAGCGTGGATGTGACGCAGCCGCTTGGACTTCCTCCGTTTTGGACTCGTTTTGGACTTTCCAGACCGTCCGGCTCGAGCGGCCAAGACGTCCAGGGCAAGTTGGACGCGAGTTCATTTGTAAAGTTGAAGTTTGTGCAAAGACACGGCGGTGAATTGATACTTTATCGGAAGCAAGTCCTCTGATCACTGACCATTGAAATCAATAGAATTTGGTCTAAAATATTGCAACTGTCCCGTGTGTGTGTGTGTGTGTGTGTATATATGTGTGTGTGTGTGTGTGTGTGTGTGTGTGTGTGTGTGTGTGGTCTTGAATTCTATTCAAAGCAGATCGGTTCACCACACACACACAAAATGATGTGACTGTATGTGTGTGTAAAAAAGGATGTGTGTGTAATAAAAGGACACAGGGACAGAAAACACATGTTGAGAAGATATTTGAAGTGTGGGGTTGTTTACTACGCACACACACACGTGCTCTCATGGCGTGCGTGTGTGTGTGTGTGTGTGTGTGTCTGTGTGTGTGTGTGTGTGTGTGTGTGTGTGTGTGTGTGCGCGCGCCGCACGGAGTGGGGGCTTTTTTTAATTTCCGTCGGTCACGGTGAACTCATGGTTTGTGAGTGTGTGTGTGTGTGTGTGTGAGTGAGTCAGGGGAAGCGTGGTCAGTCAGGAGTGTTTTGTACATTAAGTCACTGCTACGCTGCTACGCTGCAATAAATGAAACCAACAGCTGGTCCCCGCGAGAAAAAAAGCACGCTGCATGAAGCGCATAGCGTTTGTCGTTTCATTTGCTCCACTTCTATCAGCGTGTGGATGCTCTATATTTGGCCGGACGTAACCTTTCATGCAAACAGACTAGTATTCCTATCAAGGCACATCGTTTCACAAAGCAGTACAAACACAGCTCAAAATAAAGTAATTCCCTGTCAGCGCGATCCCAACAAACGTACAAAATCCGCCCAAAGCCCGAGATTTTTCCAGATCTTAACAGATGTTGAAAATGTCAGAGACCCCAGACATAACAACATCTCACAACTTCAACAGTTTTGATCCTATCGTGTGTGAGGAGAGCAACGGTTTGCCCAAACAGCACGCCACAGTGACCACACACTTACAGATTCCATTTAACCAACAACCAGAGTCCTAATCTCACGAAGCCGCACAAGATTTGACACGGGGGAGGGGGGGGAGGGGTGCGGCTACGCCACATTATCAGAGTCCCGGCTCTCAAAACCGGAGATCCCGCGTGACCAAACGTGACTTGAGAGTAAACAAACGTAGTGGGTGATCCATGGATTGGATGGGGGCGTTTGCCGCCGTGGCTGCTGTTGTGTTCATGTTCCGTTTCAGTCGGCTTGGCTCCCAGTCGGCTCTCGGTCTTCCCCACACTTCAGATCGGTGAAGTAAAAAACACTGGTAACATCCCTCACACCACGGGATAATCTGGCGGGATAAACTTCAGAACAATCAAAAAAACGCGACTTTGCTAGTGTGTACCCCGCTTTAGAACACTGTCTGATTCCTGTTTATGTTGGGGTTTTTTTTCCCCTGCGTCTCTCTCCAGGTCTGGTCATCACAGGTCAGAGACCGGGCTCGGGGGAGCTCCAGTGGGACCGCGCGTTCGCCATGGCTGAGGTTCTGGAAAACGGAGCGACCGGCGCGACCAGCGCGCCCGGCGCGCCCGGCGTGGACTGGCACAAGCGCTGCATCTCCCTGGAGATGCAGCTGCTGAGGTTCCGCCTCCAAGCGGGGAAGATCCGAGAACTGCTGGCGGAGAAGGTGAGGTGGGGGGAGAGAGAGAGAGAGAGAGAGAGAGAGAGAGAGAGAGAGAGAGAGAGAGAGAGAGAGAGAGAGAGAGAGAGAGATTCTTTCTACTCTTCCTACGAGACGCGTGGCTAATGTACAGTATGGGGTCTGGAGCTCCACATGTGAACTCCACAGGACTTGTGGAATCAGTGTAATTTAGTGGGAGTGGGAGGAAATTCATCTCGTGCTTTGTTGTTAACGGCTTGATCCGAGCCAGAGTCTCAACCGTGCGTCTCCCTTCGCTCTGTTTTTTCCTCTCGACAGATTCTGGCTCAGTTTGACATTTGTGTTGCAGCAGTCATTCTTGACCGCATAGAAGGAAACAATTAACTAGTCTACTGAAGTGGATATACAGTACAGGTGTGTGTGTGTGTGTGTGTGTGTGTGTGTGTGTGTGTGTGTGTGTGTGTGTTCGCTCAGCCCTTGCGGCGAGCTCTCGGTCGACTCATTGTGTGTCACCGGAGGCTCAGGACGGTTTCGATCCAAAATAAATGTTTCCCAATTTACTCACGGAACCACGGAATAACCAGCGGGGCCGGGAAGCCGGATTTTGGTGAAGTGCAGTCGCTGTCTTCTGGTTGGAGAGTTGGCTCCACCGGGCCTGAGGGAGCGTGTGCAGGTGAAGTGGTTGCTGTACCCGTTGGAAGGGAACGGTTTGACTTCCATGTATTGACTGACTCATCAACCCTTCTCTCCTTCTCCTCCTCCTCCCCCTCTTCATCCTCTCTCATCTCTCCCCTCCACCCCTCCTCGACTCCTCTCTTCTCCTCCTCCCCGCTCTTCTCCCTTCTCCTCCTCCTCCTCCTCTTCATCCTCTCTCATCTCTCCTCTCTCCCCTCCTCCCCTCCCCTCTCCTCCTCGACTCCTCTCTTCTCCTCCTTCCTGCTCTTCCCCCTTCTTCTCCTCCTCCTCCTCCTCTTCGCCCTCTTCATCCTCTCTCCCCTCCCCTCCCCTCTCCTCCTCGACTCCTCTCTTCCCCTCCTCCCCGCTCTCCTTCTCACCCCCCCATCTCCTCTCCACTCCTCTCGCCTCCCGACTCTCCTCTTCTCCTCCTTTCCTCCCCTCTTCGCTCCTCCCCCCCTCTCCTCACCATCAGCTCATCTCTCTTCTCCTCCTCTCATCTCCCCTCCTTTTCTCCTCGTTCCCGCTGTTCCTCTCGCCCACTCCTCCTCTCCTCTCATCTCCTCGTCAACATTGTGTAAACAGAACACATGCGCACGCACACACATGCACATGCACGCACACGCACACACACACACACACACACACACACACACACACACATATCTATATCCTGATTCTTGTCCTTTTTTGTTGCTCTTGTTTCCTCTCATAATCTAGTTTTCGATCACACCATCAAACACGTTCACAGATATGATTTAACTTTCCCACACGTTCTATCTCAATCTCACCAACGTGCACCAATACGCAAACATGTGCACGCCTAAAACACACACACACACACACAGACACAAACGCTTTATCAGAAACATCCTGTGAATGTAAAGCGTGTTCAAACACTTTCTCTTTTTATCTTCCTGGTTTCTCTCTCTCTCGCTCTCTCTCTCTCGCTCTCTCTCTCTCTCTCTCTCTCTCTCTCTCCCTTCCCATTGGTTTTCTGTCTTTATCGCTCTCTTTCTTTCACTTTTTCTTTCTTTCTCTTATTTGTTCTCTTTTTGTCCCCCTCCTCTCTCAGACACGCACACACACACAAATATACACACATACACACACACACACACACACACACAGACACACCAGTGGACGAGTGTTTTCCCTGTGTTGGTGTGCGGTGTTATCTCTGTTTGGAGAGACTGCTTCACGTTCTTCACCTCCTCTACTGCCAAGTTAGGAGTGTTTTACACATTGACCCACTTTGGGATGGAAAAACATCGGGGGGTGGGTGGGGGGGGGGGTGAAGGTGGTTTGCCTGTGACATGGCATTTATCTGCGGCGGCCGACTGAGCGAGAGCGAGATGCCCCACTTGCCTTATGCGGAGCTACGGGGGCAGCCCCTTTTGGGGGAAAAAAAAGGGAAATAAGGTTAAAAAAACAGAGTGAGAGTCGGTCACGATCGGCATTCATCCATCGATCGCCTTCATATCGGCTTTTTCAGCGGCGGGTGGGGGGGGGGTCGCTTGTTGCGTTTTTGAGTTGGGGGGGGGCTGAAATGGAGACGCAGGAGAGAAAGCTCTGGTCAGACTTTAAAACCAGCGTCTGAACCGCTGTCGTTCCCAGCAACGTGTCTGCGGCGCTTCTGGCGATACAGATACGGCAATTACACCGTAGATCGGTGTTTCCCAAGGAGGTTTTAAATTTTCGATTTTGTAATTAAATGACCATAAAACATTTATGAGTAAATATGTGCATTGAAAAAAAAGTACATCATAACAAATAAAATACATGTATCTGACCTGTTCTTGATCCGCGTTGTGCCTTATGTCTCGTCATTCAGGGTGTGGGTGGTGCCGCAGGACGCTTTCAGATTTTCAAATTGGGCCGCGGCATTCTTATGTTTGGGGAATGGCCGCCGTAGATAAAGTAACAATAATAACTCATTATAACGCACAGTCTGCACATTTGGTCCCCGAAGTGAAAACAGCCCCAGCCTTTTACTCATGATGACAGTTAAAGTCTCCTGGCTTTTGGAAAGATGCTTTCCATTTTTACAATAATTGGACCGGCTGGAGCATAATAAAAACCATATAGGAATTCTCAAATCCTGTGGTTTCCGCTTACATCGCGGGGAGAACTTAAGACTCGACATATTTTGTAAGTATGTGATTGCTTTCCTTAATAAGCCTCCGGGGGCCACGTGCCTCCCGTGCTCGGCTGCGGGAGGCACGGTGAGGACGGTCGAGGACGGTGCCCGTCATCGACATGGTTTCTGGGTTCACGTTTGTGCGTCTAAACATTTCATTTCAATGTTTGGATCGGCCCCGTTTTTAATGGTGGGGCCACCTCGCTCTGCTGCTGCTGCCGCTGCCGCTGCTGCTGCTGCTGGTGCAAAGGTTCTGCCGGGGGAGCCCGGGGTCAGCGTCTGTGCAGCGTGGTGCGGATGTGTGACCTGGCGTTAACCCCTTACCCAACTTCAGACTGCATGGCTTCACGCTGCTTTTCTCTTCGGTCTGTCTCTCCGTCTTTCTAGCCTTTGGGCGAAGTCTGAGTTGTCAAGCGGGAGGTTTCGGAGGAATGGAAGCTCTTGCAACACCCTCCTTTCCTACGTTATAACCGGCTTCCACGCGATCCGTCACTCAGCCATCCAAAGAATTAAAAGGCCCCCTCTTAATGGTTTAATTTAAATAAAATGGAATGGGTGATTTACATAGTGTGATTAAAGCACATGTGGTCTTAATTAATTTCCTCTCCCCCGTTGGTCTATTTATTCTCCCCCTTTTTGCCTTTTGAGCCACTTTGCTTTACAATGAGCGACTCGACTTGTCTTGCTCTGTTCCCTAAGGGTTAATGATGCAAGTGAACTCAAAAGTCTTGTGATGGAATGTAGAACAGATAAACCCGCAGCAAAAAAAAATCGTCAGATGACCCCTTTTTCCCCTCCCTCCGCAGCGGCTCGATTAGTGTATAAATTAAGTTAGCTGAGTGAGCCTCGTGCGCTATAACATTGTTTGTTCGAGCGAAATTCTGCCTCCGTTGAAAAGGGGATCTGTGTCGCCAGCGTGTCCCGCTGGCACCAACTCCATGACTGCATGACTCCTGCCACGGTCGTTTAGTGCAGCCCTGAGCATCAAATCACGATGTGCAATAAATAGATTTAAACGAAAAGCCTGCTGCATGGGAAAAAAAACAAAAAAAGATATATATTTTTTTTGTTCACACTGGCACCGGATCCTCCAAATCCAATTCAGAATATTGGCCGGTTTGCATTGCTCCCAGAATTACAGCTTAGTCTGAAGTATCCAGTTCAGTCATAGTCGAGCAATGGGAATCATCAGCGATCTAGTGAGCAACACAAGGAAGAAGTTGACAGAGTTTTAAAGTGGTAATCCGTAAGGTTATTTTGTCAAAAAGTCCCATGTTTGATACTTTATTTAACTGGCACTTTATAAGAAACAACCATTCCATGTATTTGCAAAATGCATGTGCTCCTCGAGTAAATGTTTCCATTGTTGGTGGCGGGGTCCGCCTTTTCCCGAAAAAGAATGCGCTGAGCAGGCAGGTACAAGAAGTTAAAGGTAACCATGTGCATTTGCTTGAAAAAGTGTCCCCACCTCCTCAAATGACCGAAGAAAAAAAAACAAAAAAACGAATCAGTCGATCAGAAGAACACAACCATTCTAGAAAAGACAGTGACCGGTGCTAGAGCGGAGACGAGGATAAACCCGGGTGTTGGGAGAAAAAAAAAAGGTGCAGTTTTGAAGGAATTCTGGGACTTCTGGGTAGTGTAATCCACCCAACACGGATTACCACTTTAAATAAATACTAAATGCAAATGCACACAATTCGCAGTAATAACAAACTGCAATGGAACCACATGGTCGGCAATAAATAAAAAAAACGATTTACCGCCCGCTCCGGTTCAGGACACAGACCAAGCGAGAGGCTTCTAACTTTGACAGTGTTATCAGCTGTCGGAGGAGGAGATGATCAGCTGCTGCTGGTCTCTGCTCTCCCCTTATCTCTCCACCTCCTTGGAAACTATCAGTCACTCTGGATTCCACGCCGGAGCGCCTGTGTCTGCACCCCGGCCTCGCGTGGCGCAGCTCTGTGCCTCCAGGGCGTCCTCCTATCTGTTTGAAACCTGCTATGCTTTCTTTTCCACCATGTTGACGTGAAACCTCAGAGGATTGTGTTTTTTCCAGGTTGTTGTTTTTTCGCACAAACCTTCACTTTTGATTGTTTGTTATCGGAATCTTTTAAATTAATCCAGTATCGGGAAAATAAATTGACAGCTGAGTACCGTGTACAGAGTTGCATTATCTTGTGCGATGGGGCAATCGTGACCACATTCTTTGTGATTGTTTCAAATCCCACGGTTTATATAAAAAAATATATACAATTTTTAAAAAAGGTTTAAATACTGGAATTTACCTTAAAGTTAGTGTATTTTTGGGATGGTCTTATTTATATGAAAATGTTTTATTATTGCCTTTTTAAAAGAACAATAATCACCATAAGTTAAAATGAAAAAAAATCTATAAATAAACAGATAATTCAACAAATGGAATGACAGTTATGACGTACAGAGACAGTAACCATTAAAAGTTGGGTTTTTTTGTACCCAAAAAATAAAAAGTTCAAATTTTTTACATTGTCTGTGTAGGCTCCACATACCCTTTTGGGCCATTACAACACTTGGAATGAGCAGGCAGCGGCTCAGTCTGAACACATGCTGGATAACTGACAACTGTCCCGGGTCTGCTCAGTGTCAGGTCCTCACCTGTTGGACACGGGACAGACAGAGGGACAGACAGACAGACCGGCAGACAGAGAAAGACAGAGGGACGGATAGAGAGACAGACAGAGGGACGGACAGAGGGACAGACAGAGGGACAGAAGGATTCAATGACAGCCCATTGTTGTATGTGAACTACAGTTAAGTTAAGTAGTGGAAGTTGTTCCCAGAAAGTCACTGGTGCAAAACCTTTGGACCGGCTGGGATCAATGCTTAATCCAGCAATTACAGGGGTGGGGGGAGCTCCCGGATTTAAACATGGTTTAAAAAAAAAATTCATTCATGAAAAATTCGAATAAGAAATAATACATCCTCAAAATCACCAATCACCGCTAACCATTTTAGACTAGAAAGACGATTCTCAAAGTGGGGTCCGCAGCTCCTTAAAACTAAAAACTCAATACTTTTATTTTTATTTTTTGTGTCCTTTGAAGAGGTACATATTTAAAAATGTTAGAAATATGATATTTTTATGCAATATTTACGTATATAATTATCCCCTCTTAGACTTTGAATATATTTGTATATATTTTGAAATTGTGAAAAACATATATTTCTAATAAATTTCCCTTGATTTGTGTTTGTTTTTCCACACATAGAAGTGTGAGAAATTAGGCCTAATTTCAAATTATTTTGGGGCACATGTGTGAGGGGGGTCTCCAGTTTGTTATCTCTCATTTAATGGGGTCCTTGGTTGGAAGAAAGTTTGGCAGGTAAATTGCAGGGCCTTCCGCGTGCGCGCCGCCTCCGGCCAGAGGCTCCGGTCTGATCCCATCTCTGAATGTCGTCACCTGGGTTCCGACCCCGCCTCCACCTCTACCTCCCGACCTTCCACCTCTCCTCCGGAGGGGTGAGCGGATTCGCCGGGCTATCTGATCGCCCTCGCTGACGGCCGCTGGACACTTCAGTGCGGCTTCTGGGAACCAGGGTCCTGGTCGTAAAGCGAGGGGTTGGGGCAGAGCACGCCTGAGAGGGCAGAGCCACAGAAACAAAGGCAAAGTGGAACAAAGACCACGAGAGGAATTTAAACGCTTTTCTCAAGCACGGAGTGAATCCATTAGTGTGTTTGTCCTCCTTACAACTGGGTCACTGAACTCAGGGGAAAGGCCACCCTCAGCCCAACTATGTGTGACCGTGTGTGTATTTGCATTGGTGTGTTTTGGTGTGTGTGTGTGTGTGTGTGTGTGTGTGTGTGTGTGTGTGTGTGTGTGTGTTGTATTTGACGGTGCATGTGTATGTATTTGTGTATGTACCTTTATGTGTGAATGCGTCAGAGTTTGCGTGCCTGCGTGGTTGTCCTGCATACGATACATGCAGAAGTAGCTGTGTGTGTCTTCGGAAGCGCGCAGGCACACGCACGGGCAGGGCCCTCACACTGCGCAGGTGGTTGTCTTCCCCGCAGGAGGGCTGGCGACAGGAGGGGGTTTCTCCGAGGTAACCCCCTGTTGACTTTGCGGCGGTGCAATGTGTTTGCCGCGGGTCGCTGGGAAATGGGGGAAACCTCAGATCTACGATGATCCCTCCCATCCCTCCCATCCCTCCCATCCCTCTTCCTCTCCGTGCTTGGCCGGAGTTCCAACCACGACCTCCTTGTGCTGGATGAGATGTTCCAATGTTCCCTTCGATACATCAAATAAATGTTGCCTTAGTTCAGCGGTAGGAACTCAATCAAACGGAGTTCCACTACGCTCCAGGTGTAAACAGTTGATACAGAGGTTTATTGTTTGTTGTCAAATTACCCGTCGATCTGTTCTCATTTCGGTCTAAACACTGTTCTCATTCCTTCATACGTGCCTGACAATTCCTTTTTTCATAAGAGATGTGTGAAAGTCAGACCTGTAATGTGTCTTTCTATATATATAAATATATAAATTCAAGCTGATTGCAAGAAGCATCTTGCCAGGACCTGCAGCGTCAGCAGATTTTTAATTAAGTTGAACTGTCTATTGTGACGGGGGTGGAAGGAGTCATTTGGAGGTCTGGGTTTTCCCGTGCCCTCCTCCTCCTCCTCCTCCTCGCCACCACCCACCGTCCGACTGCTCCCCACAGTGGTAGTTGACCCGTGTTGGTAACCACGGCAACGCCTTTTGTCCTCCTTCCAGATGCAAGAACTGGAGCAGCGGGTGATCGAGTCCGACCAGCGGGCTGAGAACGCTGAGAAGCAGGTATTTAAATACGTATAATATAATATAATATAATATAATATAATATAAGATGATATATATTTGAAGAGTAGGGAACACCACACTTGCCTTCAGTCTTGCAGTGGATACTTGGTTCGGTATCGACTAAGTCAAGACCGGGGACTCCCTAAATCTTTGTCATTTGGATGAATTTCACTAAAACTAAAATTAAACCTGGTAATTGTCCTTCAATACGCTAACCCCGGCCGTAACCACACAAATGCCATACTCAAACTTAACCATCCCGAAACTTAGAAAACTGATATAAACTGTCTGCTGATGCAGTTTCATATAAACAGTTGATATGAAGTAAAGTTTAAACATTGACTCAGTACGAACTCGGCTCCTAATCACTTCATACTCTAGAATTAACATTTTCCTATCCAAATAAAGTGTAACCAAGGAGTACACCGAGGCCGAGGTCTGGGCTCCGAGTATCTAGTATTAAAGCTGCATTCTGCACGCCAGGCCTGGAACACAAAAAGGGAAAGCCAAGCCCTTATAGGCTCTGACAAAAGCAGCATGTTTGGTTCTGTTTCCCCCTTTGAAGGATAGGAAACCTTATATCCACCCGCAGCGGCCTTGTCTTTTTCCCGTCGGGGGTAAATCACTAATTTGCTGTCATTACCGGGTTTTCCCGGTGTTTTCTGAAAAGGGTAATTTAGTGGTACCTTTCTTTTTTTTTTTTTTTTTTTCTTTTGAAACCACAAAGTCTAGCCTCCCCGGGGCTTAGAAAGCTTTATCTTGTCAGAGCTTTGCAGTTATTCCCCCCCGCCCAGGTTTTTATTTTTTATTTCCTGGTGACCTTTCAAAAAATATTAAAATCCGTCCTCACGAATACCCCACGCGGTGTCCCACCGGATTGATGCAGCTACTTATTTTACAGATTCATGTCATGGAAGAGAAGCTGAAGTCCGCCAATGTGCAGACCAGCGAATCGGAGGGCCTGTTGTGCAGGAAGTACCAGGACCTGACCAATCAGGCTCGAGAAAAAGACGCCGCGGTAAAGAGATTAGAGAGTCAGCTGGAAAAGCAGGTACGGGAGGAGACGAAGACAAACGAGCACCGGTGTCCATTTATGTTCATAAAATGTCGGCCGTGATCCCGTAGCCATGTTTTTTTTTTTGTCCGTCGTCCCCCCCATCACCCCCCCCCACCCCCCGGCTGCAGATCTCGGTGAGAGCCCAGGAGGCGAAGATCATTGAGGAGAAAGCCGCCAAGATTAAAGACTGGGTCACCGTCAAGCTCCGAGAGGTAAGCCCAGGCTTGTACCCTCGGAGCCGGGCTCAAGGAAAAGCCTCCGAAAGCCTTCATCTGGCGGGGGGAACAGGGGTTCCGACTTTACTCCGACAAGTGCGTGTGTGTCGAAATTACGTTTTTGTAACGGTGTTGTGATTATTTCCGTGTTGCAGATGGAGGCGGAGAACCAGCAGCTGAAAATGGCCAACCTGAAGCAGGCGGAGCAGATCATGCTGCTTCAGGACAAACTGCAAGGTAGTCGCCGGGTAAACTCCAGGATGGCCTGTCGTCATAGGCCGAGGGGTGGAGCGGAGGACACAGAGGAGATGATGCCCGATGCTTTTTTTTGCGGAAAGCCTTCGCTCCGATGGCCTCTGTGGGCGGGGGGGCTTCTGTTGTCGTTGGCGTCTGCTCCGTGAATGGGTCTGCCGCCGTTACGGTCTTATTTATCCAAAAACTCCTTCGTTCACATGTTACCTCCGCTGCCTGGTTCGAGTTGCGTTGGACCTTGCTCTGTGCTGCAAATGGATTCTTTAAATACTAGTTATTGTTAAATCTAAGCACGCGTTTTAAATCAATCTGGGTGAAAGCATCAACTGCATGTTTAAAAAAACACATTACTTGTGATCGTCAATATCCATAACTATTGATTTATTCATATTTAAGTTTCTTTGTCGACGTGAATATTAAATATCTAGTAATTTAAATACAGGCAGTTCCTTGTTTTTTTTTTTTATATATAAACTACTGGTAATAAGAGTATATGAGTTTTGAAATATTTGAGTATCTTTTAGAAAACCACACAGTATGGTGAACTTAAACGGTTTAACATGAATTTCTGAACTCAGAAGGAGATATTTGTAATTCGTTGTAATCCGTATGAATGTTTTGACAAACTCGTCGAAGCAGCTTCCTGATCCGCTTCACTCGGTCCCCCTCAGCGCTGCTGGAGAGCCCCGCGTCTCCCACCATCTCCCCCGGGGCCGACGCCCACCTGGTGCCCAGCAGCCCTCTGTACCCCCCCAGCTGCCCCGGGACTCCCCCGGCTCTGGAGGAGGGCTGGAGGCAGCCGGGCCCTCGAGGGGGGGCCTCGCTAAACACGACGTCAGCGACAGGTGCCGTGCTACTGTGTCTGTAATGTTAGCGGGAGCTTACCTCACCCGCATGCAGCCGCCGCCGCCAAAACCAAGCCTCGGTCGTCATTCTGACCTTTCACCTTCTACTTTCTTTTCTCTTAACTCGTTGGCTGCGGGAGCTTCATGTTCTGCTGTGTCTCCTTCCAGATCTGAAATGGCCGTCTGAACAACACTCCAAAGGGATATTTCCGGGCGACATGGCGAACCACGACGCTCATTCTCAGGTTCGGGGCAGGGAGGGCCCCGGCGGTCCGGAGCTCTCGGGGGGGCCCCGGCCCGGGGCCCTGGACAGAGACAACTCCTCTGACGAGCTCAACAGCAAGTTCCGCTCCCAGTGCCTCCACTCCTCCTCCTCGTCCTCGTCCTCCTCGTCCTCCGCCTACGAGATGGCTCACGGACCCAGCAGCCCCGAAACGCCCACCGGCGTCTCGCCAAAGAGCCCGCTCCTGTCCCGCTCCCCCTCCACCAACCACCCCTTTGCCACCCCCGCCCGGACCCTGGCCCAGCCGTCGGGCACCAGCATGACCCTGCCCAAGGTGCGGACCCCGCTGACGCCCAGGGACAGCATCCAGCTGGTGAAGAAGCACTACAGCCAGCCGCAGCCCGGCCTGGACAAGCTGCACCACCTCAACGTCAGCATCGACATCATGTCCCCCGCCTCCACCGCCTCCACGCTGCAGAGCGCCGGCTCCGCCCCCTCGCCCTTCGCCCAGCTGGTGGAGGAGACGGACATCGACGAGACCCTCCCAGACGGGATGGACGGGGTCGTCGAGGGGCGGCAGGAGCCCGAGGAGCCGCCCCGCGACGGCGTCTCCTTCGTGGGGCTGGCAGAGGAGCTGGAGCGCGGGGACCCGGAGATCCTGAAACCGCCGACCCCGCCCCTCCATCGCTTCCCTTCCTGGGTGCGTCCGGCAGCAGCTGTTACTGCCTCCTCTCATAGGCATACACCGTTAACAATGTGAATTTAATGGTAAAAGTAGCGGCGATGGTTAAAAGCAGTAAATTGAAAAGTGAATCATCTTATTTTTTTCATGATGAAACACCGTAATATTTCCAACAAGGCAAGACGTCCATACCATAACGTCGCTAATTCCATACCGTAAAGTCACAACGTGAAATTATGGTAAAGTTCTGCCAACCTTAGCTGACTTTTTGAGGTTTTTTTTTTTTTTTTTTTGGGGTTTTTTTTCACCGAAAATTTGACATTTCTCTTGGCTGTGTGTCTGCAGGAGAGTCGCATCTACGCTGTGGCCAAGTCGGGGATGAGGGTTTCGGAGGCCAGTCCTGCAGCCCGGGGCCCCGGACGAGGTTGGTGCCGTGCCGGGGAAAGCACAAAGGAGATTTTTCTGTCTCGCTTTTATCTGGCGGCTGTAACTGTGCCGTTAAAATTGCTTCGGAAAAAAAATTGGAATTGTGTCCAGGCCTAACCCCCCGAAGGGAGGCTTGGAAGCGTTATTCTTTCATCGTGGTTTGAGCCGTGCGCAACTCGAAAGGATCACAGCTGTGAGGGACGTTGTCATTCAGCGGCTGCTGAAGCGGCGGTGGGGGGTCGGATCTGTCACGGCTGCTTTGATGTCACTTCCTCTCACCTGAGGCTACAAACACCTGAGCAGCTGCAGGCTGAATCCTGGGAGGGGAGGGGAGGGGAGGGGAGGAGGCGGGGTGCTGCTTTTTAATCAGCTGATGAAAGGGTGGAAGCCAGGGTGTAATTATCACAACGTCTCCTCCCTAAAGCACCCTACATGTTGGGTGGAGGGCTGACGGGTGGGGGGGTTTACAGACAGAGTGGGATTTGACAGCTTTTGGAAACGCTGGAGTGAGGAACATCAGACGGTGATGATGTCATGGCTACCTGTCGGCTCGGTTTCCCGCCGCAGGTGCATCTGCCGTGGGTGTGTTTCCAGCTCCGCCCGGATGCGGCGGTGGAGGAACCGTCCCGATCCAACTTCGCTGCTGTGTCGACCGCCTGAAAGTTTTCTGCGTCTTGACCTCTCACGTATTATTCTCTTGCCTGGTCAAACATGGCACATTATATGATTTAGGACTAGTTATATAATGCGTCACCCCCTCTGCATCAACTGCAGCCTGGCCGTCCCTCCCTTTCAGACCCCCTTCTCAAGGTTTCTTCCATGTCTCTCCCCCACGTGGTTCCCATGGGTGGTGTTTCCTCTCCCCGGGTGGGGGTCCCGACGAGGGGATCCTGTTGATTTCTATGGACCACGTGAAGCTGGTGAAGAGACAGTGCTGCGATTAAGGGCTATACTGTATAAATATAATTGACTTACTATCTCATATTTCAGCATCCAGCCTGCCCCAGTATCCAGCAGCTGGTCCGTTCACACACCTCATCTACAGGAACATCAGTGTGCCGGTGTACACCACACTGAAAGGGGTGAGAGAATCTGATGGATGTGTGGAATAATACGCCTTCACCAACTGTGTTATTTTAGCTGATTTTGAGAAATGAAGCGTCGCCTGCGTAATCTGTTGGAGCACTGTGGAGATGTTTTATGAAAGTACCTCAAAGCTGGCATTTCTCCTCCACCTCCTCCTCCTCCTCCACCTCCTCCTGTGTGGCGCATTAGAAAGCCACGCAGATCAGCAGCGTTCCTCTGCCCGACGACGACTCCGGATCGGAGGACGACAGCGGCTCCCTGGCCAGTCTACGCACCTCCGCCCTCAGCCCCGACCGCAAGGGGAGCGTCCCCGGGAGCCCGCGGGCCATCAAGAGAGGTAGGTGCCGCGGAACCAGAGCTTGGGAAACCTTACAGTGTTGGTTTAAGGACTCAATCAATTCAATGCAGTGATTTTAGTGTTGGTATTGAATACTACTTGATCATTGTACTTGAAGACATGATTGAGAGGGAAATCCGAATTGAACTGGGTTCATTTTCATTTAATTGAATTAGAACACTGTCCAGCTTATCCTGGGATTCAGCAGTCCTTATTTATTAAGAGAAAGAAAGAAATTAACCAGAATCAGTGACTTTATTTTGCCATGTGCATTTACCGTACATGTACTAGGAATTTTTTCATGGCGATTATTGGGGAGTGTCTACAGATGATTAGCATTAAAGCAAACAAAGCAGAACAGTCTGAGAATTTTAATATATAAAATAGAATAAAAAGTAAGTGCAAAATAAAATTGCCAAATATATGCAAATAGCTGAGAAAAGAAAACAAGAATGGTCGAATATATAAATATACAGAATATACAATGCTTTCCTATGCACGGGATATGGTTATTGTATGGAAATCCATTATGATTATACAGTAAATAATTATATATATATACTTAGGTTACAGTTTAACAGTACACTGTTAATGAATGAGCGCGTATAAATGATGAAATGTCCCTTTCTGGTTGGACCATCCTGTCCCGCGTCCATGTTCCACCAGGTGTGTCCATGTCCTCCATCAGCTCAGAGAGCGACTACGCCATCCCTCCAGACGCTTATTCCCTGGACAGCGACTACTCTGAACCGGAACACAAGGTCCAGCGGACGTCCTCCTACTCCTGCGAGAGCAACGGGCCTGTGAGTAGAGACCTGGAGTTAGAGAGGTTTTATTATTATTTTTGTGTTGTTTTTGTCTATTTCACAATAATAATTCAGATTATTCCTTCAGATTATTATTGTTGTTGTTGTCGTTATTATTACTATCGTTATTATTTATACTATATATTTAGTGTGTGGGTGTGTATGTATGTATGTGTGTGTGTGTGTGTGTGTGTGTGTGTGTGTGTGTGTGTGTGTATATATATATATATATGTGTGTGTGTGTGTACAATATATATATATATATATATATATATCTGTGTATGTATCTATATATATATATATATATATATATATATATATACACATATATGAGTGGTTATTAGTGGTGGTTTTAATGTTGTGGCTGATCGGTACATGTATGAATTGTTATGCTTTGGCATGCTCTCCCATTAAAGGCGTTGGCTGCCATCTTGCCTTCAATGGGACAGGGCTGGCTGACATTCTGACTAAAAAAACACGTGGTTTTGTTGCACCACATCATTCATCATTATCAGTTCACCATGTGTTATACGTCCAGGCACAGTGTGTGTAACTGTTGTTGTGCGTCCGTCCGTAGGAGACGCTGGAGAAATCCGGTTACCTGCTGAAGATGGGCAGTCAGGTGAAGGCCTGGAAACGCCGCTGGTTCGTCCTGAGGAACGGAGAAATCCTCTACTACAAGTCTCCTGTGAGTCACCGCCACCTTCCCGCGCTGCCACAGTCCACCTGCTTCGTTTCCATGAAGGGCAGGAAAATAGTTTGAGTCAATTAGTCAGTACTGGCTAATTGTGTGTGTGTATGTGTGTGTGTGTGTGTGTGTGTGTGTGTGTGTGTGTGTGTGTGTGTGTGTGTGTGTGTGTGTGTGTGTGTGTGTGTGTGTGTCTGTGTGTGTGTGCTCAGAGCGATGTGATCAGGAAGCCCCAGGGACAGATGGAGCTGAACTCCTCCTGCCGCATCGCGCGTGGTGAAGGTGCGCAGACATTCCAGGTGAGTCGCGTCCATTTAATTTCGGTGCATCTAAATAACCAGCGACGTGAGGGAGACCGGGAATTTGCGTCGCGCAGACCGGAGAGCCTACACCGGCCTTGCCCAAATTCCTGACGCGTTACCTCATTGCTATACATCTTCTAAACAGCTGTTCCTTCAAAACAAACACACGCGCACACACACACACACACACTGAAATAGCTCAAGCCAAAATAACTCTTTGCACCGAGAGGGAACGGAGGAGCTCATTGGAAACACTGCACAGAATTCACATATCACAAAGGTGCATGGTGCTTCTGGGAAATTGAAGGAAATTCAATGCGTCTTACAAGTACCCTGCCAACCTTCGGTTTTCAGTTTTCCTGACGTGACCCATCATAATACCGTCATACATGGAGGTCCGGCAGCGCTCTGAAGCTGTTTGGTTGCTGTCTGGTTCCACTGGGAAGAGCGTTGTCTTATTTTTGAAGGTCTTGATGACGTGCACTTTGGCCTCTTCCCTGTCGTTTAACAAACCCCGGCCGCCGATTTGCACGAAAGTGGCCGACAGTAAGTCCGATGCCGGTAAGACCAGAGTTGAATTCGTGCCTCAACACTTCCTCAGCGGCTGGAAAATCAAGGGATTTTGTAAAAGTGACAGATTTGTGGGAGATTTTCAAGTCGTGTTAAGCGGGTCCGCAGATTTACGGACACGATCAGAATTGGATTATTTCTCACGGACGGTCCATAAATTTACAGGCGCTTGGCAACCCTCCCCTCCCTTCCCCTCCCCCCCCCCCCTCCCCTGCCTCCCCCTCCCCTGCCCTGCCTGGTGTCTAGTGCTCATACTTGGCTCGGGCGTAATGGCCGTTCGACCCTTTTTTGGGTAGACGAGCGACCTGTAGCCTGAGCGGGCGTGTGATGCTCCGGTCGTAGCGTTACGTCTGAGTGGAGCGCTGCATACCGCCGTGCGAGCTGAAGATGACATCAGGTGTAGCGTTGCCGTGGAATGTTTTTTTTCCGGCAGCTGATTCTGATCTCTCCAGACATGACGATGCTATCTCAGATGGTTGGGCTTAGCATTTTTCCAATATTTTATCTTTTTTTTTTTTTCCCCCTCAGCTGATTACAGAGAAGAAGACCTTCTACCTGACCGCAGACTCGCCCAACATTCTGGAGGAGTGGATCAGGGTTCTGCAGAACATACTCAAGGTCCAGGCCAGCGGCCCGGTTACCGTGGAAACCACCGCCAAGCCTGCCGTGAGGGGCTGGATGACCAAGGTTAGTTTTAAAAAGGGACTTTGTCAACTGGAATAAGAAACATATACTGTGTGTGTGTGTGTGTATATATAGTGTGTTTATATACAGTACATACACAGTATATATATATATATATATATATAGATAGATATATGTGTGTGTGTGTGTGTGTCTGTGTGTGTGTATATATATATATATATATATATATATATATGTGTGTGTGTGTGTGTGTGTGTGTGTGTGTGTGTGTGTGTGTGTGTGTGTGTGTGTGTGTGTGTGTGTATATATATTTGTGTGTGTGTGTGTATATATATATATATATATATATATATATATATATATATATATATATATCTCTCTTTGTATGTGTATATCCAAGGCAGCCGGGTATCTATGAGATCCGATGCAGCCGAACAATGAGAGATCTTTAACTATATTATTTTAGTTGTGTTCAGCTCTGAGGCAGCGATAAGGACAGGAACCGGTCCTGATATCTTTCTAAAAAACATGACGGAGGAACACCTCCACCCGCGAGCTGTAGCTGGGTCTGTCACGGGGACGTGGCGGGTTCGAGTCGGAGCTCTCAGGCAGATTCTTGGTGCAGTCCTTCAGGTTGGGACACGGCGATAGGGCCACGGCCGCTTGGAATGTCAGCAGCGCTACCCCGACCCACACCGTTCACCAAGCCCCCTCCACCAGCGACCCCCTCCACCCCTCCAGCTCTGTCCCCAGCTCACCCCGCTGTCTGTCCCGCTTGTCTGAGGTTAAGACCGGGGAGCGTTGAAACCCCCTCCCACATCAGAGGGGGGGGGGGGGCTGTGATGGCTCCCTGACAGATGATTGACAGCCCCTCCCCACCCCTCACATACCCCCCACCCCCCCGCAGTCCATTAGCTTTAGTGTGTGTGTGTGTGTGTGTGTGTGTGTGTGTGTGTGTGTGTGTGTGTGTGCCTCCCAGCACGGTTAACCTCCGTGACCCCTGCTGATGGGATGCAACTGTCTTTTTTATTTTATTTTTTTTTTAATTTAAGAAAAACAATGCGCTGTATACAAAACAAAAATATACAAATAAACAAAACACAACCCAAAGCGGTGTCATGATTTTCAACAGGTCGCAGTGTGTCGATGTGTTGCAGGCTCAGTCAGCCGCTCAGCTCTCTCTCTCTCTCTCCACTAACCTCCCACCCCCGTGTCTGTGTTTCAGGTCAAACACGGCCACTCCAAGCTGGTGTGGTGTTCTCTGGTCGGCAAAGCTTTCTACTACTACCGTAACCAGGACGACAAGGTTCGCACCGGCAGCCTCTCCCCGCCCCAGAATGCCTCCACCAGCTGTAGCCATTACCTGACTTAAACACGCCGCGCCGATGTGTCTGTCTTGCCTCACGGGGGAAAAACTATTTGTTGTCCAGATAATGGTGTCAGTTGGTTTCATCCACCTACAAATTGTCTTCTGGTCTTCTCCCCCACCTCCATGCCGGCTGCGTCCCCCCTCCCTCCAGCTCCCCTTGGGTCAGCTGCGCATGCGCGAGGCGTCCGTGCAGGAGGTCGACCGCTCCTGCGACTCGGACGAGGACTACGAGGCGGGGGGCCGGGGTTTCCTGTCGTCCCACTGCACCCTGGTGGTGCAGCCCCGGGAGCAGAGCCCCACCTACCTGCTCATCGGCACCAAGCAGGAAAAGGTAGCGGGGGCCGTGGGGGTTTCTGTCAAAGAGTTGCTGCTGCTGTCCAGGTTCATACGTCCGTGTTCGGGATTGACGAAACATGTTTGACTCCGCTCAGAGGCGGCGGATGGGGGCGGTGGGTGTGTCCCACTTCATTATTATGATTATTACATTTATTTTAATAGAAGTCTATAACCACAAAAAAAACCCCACCGATTTAGGGTTGAATTCTTCTTAGATTTTGCACCAAGTGTCTTTTTTTTTTAATCAAGAGCCCACTTTCATTCCAAGATGAATAAAAAGTGTATTAACAAGAAAATCCTATTCATCCATGATTCAATGAATAGAAAATGATGTCACGTGCACATAAGGAAATCTAGCTCGGAAAGTTGCCAAGCAAATGTACAAATAAACAAGTGAACATTGTTTTGCATGAAGCACTAATGGTGGTCATGATTGATAGATAGATGGATAGATAGATAGATAGATGGATAGATAGATAGATGGATAGATAGATGGATAGATAGATGGATAGGTAGATAGATCCTCCCCAGGCACTAGAATCAGTCCTGGACCATTGATTTCTGCATTTCTAGTCCAAAAAATGTTTGCGAAACCGTCCCTTGCATTAAATCTGTCTCAACATGTCAGTGAACAGAGCTGCTGCATTTGTTTCCCAACGTGGTCTGAGTTGCACCCTTTCAAACACAGGACACCTGGCTGTACCACCTGACGGTGGCGGCGGGCAGCAGCGCCAGCTTCAAGGTGGGCACGGAGTACGAGCAGCTGATCGGCAAACTGATGGACGCCGAGGGGGACGCAGGTGAGCCGCCCCCCGGCGTGATCAGGCCCCGCAGGGTCTCCGGCATTTTGGGGGACATCTGACTTGGCAAGGGCGGGCTATCTCAGCGTCAACCCCCCCGACCAGGAATAACGCTTGAAGCCGTCCGCGAGAGGCTTGGAGCTGCCGGCGCACGGGGGGACGTGCGTCCGGTGTTATTTTGATCCAGGACGCTAATCCACCCTGCAGACGGCGTTTATGACCCCCGCGTGTGAACGGCCCTCAAGTCTGGTTTCGTAACACGATCTTTCTGTCTGGTTTTGTGTGTGTGTGTGTGTGTGTGTCTGTGTCTGTGTCTGTGTGTGTGTGTGTGTGTGTGTGTGTGTGTGTGTGTGTGTCTGTGTGTGTGTGTGGGGGTGTGTGTGTGTGCGTGCACGTGTGTCTTGTTTCCCCAGACTCTGTGCTGTGGAGCGGCGAGGCCCTGTGCTTCTCCAAGGAGGGCCTGCGCTCTCCCCTGACCACACTGCCATCGGAGGCTCTGCAGACCGAGGCCCTCAAGCTCTTCAAGGTCCCTCCCCTGTCGCCGCTTTGCTCTCTTCCCTTTTTCGGGCCGAGTCCTGTCGCTCCTCCCCGGCCCCCGCGCGCGCGCTCTGGCCCCTCGGGAAAAAACGCGCTCGAACTTGCCGCCCATGCGTGCGCGCGGGGGGGGGGGGGACGGTGCAGGGTCCGTGCTCTCAACACCGTCCGCCGCTTGACCAAAATCTGCGCAAACGTCCTGTCTACGCAGCGAAAATCAGCCTTCAACTGGGGAATGGTAGCTCAGGAGGTCGAGCTGGTCGTCTAGTGATCTAAGGGTTGCTGGTTGGATCCCAGGCTCCTCCTGCTAGCATGCTGTAGTGCCCTTGAGCAAGACACTTAACCCCTAATTGCTCCTGATGGCTGCGTCCGTCGGTGTTTGATTAATTGTAAGTCGCTTTGGATAAAAGCGTCTGCTAAATGTAACCGAATGTCTTGGGTTATCCGAGTTTTTTTAGACTGCAGAGAGTTGGGAGCAAGTGGTGATGAAGATGGAAAAAAATAATGAAGAAAAAACAAAAAGGCGAAAGACGAATATTACCCACAATGCAACACTATGGCATTTTGAGCAGGCGGTTAGTGTGCGATCCCCGAGCCCGTCTGTTGGGAGTGCCCTCCATCCTTCCCCTTTTCTGTTTACTACACTCAGCATTGAGCTCGGATCCCTCCTCTTTCTCCTCTCTCTTCTTCTTCTAATTCTTCTTCTTCTTCTTCTTCTCTTCGTCTCCTCCCTCTCGTGCAGTGGTCCCCCCTCCTTACCCCGCCCACTTTTCTTTTATATCTAAGAAAAGCTGAGTCCCCCCCCCCCCCTTCCAGCCTCCCCTTCTTCTGCAAAAGGACTTTCCTGTGTACTCATACTGTACCAATCACAATGCGCTGGTTAGAAACCACATCTTGCACACGTTGCAATATGTCGATTATATTTCCCAAATATATGTCACACCTTGGAAGGGAGTGCGACATTTTTGCAAATAGAAACAAGCGGCTGTAACGGACTGCCAAGAGTCACATGACTGGTCTCGACCAATGACATCCTTACAGCAGCTGGGAAACACCTTGACAGCCCTTGTTTTTATTTGCAAAACACAAAAGTATTTTTTTGGGTTGTTTTTTTTCAACAACGTTCCTTATGCGTACAGATTCTAGCTCCATATCCACACCTGCTGCACAATATATAACCCAGTCTAAAAGGACTGGACAAAGCAACGGTTCTAAACCATTTATATTTTTAATGAATGAAATACAAATTATCTGGTACGCATATTATTATCATTTTGTGCAACGTCTTCTAGTTGAAAAGCTCGCAGCAGGTGAGACCTTGCTCCCTGGGTTGGCGACGGCCTCCATGATCCGCTGGGATGCAGGCGACCCGCTCCTCCGCTTCAAATGCGAAAGGATCCGCCGTGAAAGGGGGAAACCTGGGGGGGTCTCGGGGGCGGAGGAGGTGGAGGGAAGGCGAGGGGCTTAGACGGAGGACAGACGGAGATGGAGGCCGATCAGACGGGAGCGTTGACCTCGTGGGAGCGGGAGGACGGAAGATCCGGTTTCTTTCTCTTTTCAGTTCCCTATCTAAGGGATCGCCCGCCAGCCCTGCGCTCTTTTCGGCAGCTCGTCCTGTGGGAGTGGAAAGTGAAAGGATGGCTTCCCTCCCGTTGACCAGCCATCCCTAAAAAATTTTTAAAATAAATAAAAAACTCCGGTCCACGCAGCCGTGCCCGCTGGTCCAGCGCTTTGAAGAGGCCACGCCCGCTTCCTTCCAGCTTTGAACTCCTCGTGGATGTGGAGCACAGCGATAAAAGGATCCTTTGTCTTGGTCCTGTTAGACGGACATCAAGACATAATTAGCCTTTCATTTCCCCTTCTCCCACTCTGCTGCTATACACAGTATATACACACAGTATATACCCATTGTATATATACAGTATATACGCAGTATATACACAGTATACAGTATACATAGTAGATATACAGTATATATCTGTGAGTGCTGTTTTTATTATTTGTTTTCTTTTATTTAGATCTGAAATCAAGTCAAGCTTTCGTCGCTTCAGTTCGCTTTCAGTGTGGTTGTGTTAGTTTCCTTTTTATTTGTTATTTTATTTATGTGGATATTTGTATTTGTTTAGTAGCGTTTTTTTTTTTTTTGTTTGTTTTGTTTTTTGTTTTTTTGTTCTGGGGACTCTGATCTTTGGAGAGCCGGGCCCTGCATGTCCTAGATCCTTACAATAGAAAACCCATCTTCAAGGTTTCATTAGTAGATAGAAGAAGAAGAAGAAGAAGAAACAGTCTTTAATCGTCACACGACAACACATGCTTGCACACACACACACACGCACATGCTTGATGGTGGCCGGTGAAATGGCTCCTCTGCTTTTGACCCATCCTGGCTTGTCCTTCCTCCGGGGGCACAGCCAGGAGCAGTGGGCAGCATACGTGGACGCGCCCGGGGACCAGGTGATAAGTGTCCATCGCTGGTCAGACGATGATGGGTGCATGTTTTTGGTGGGGGTCCTTACTGACGTGAGGTGGAGGAAACCCCATGTGAACACGGGGAGAACATGCAAACTCCACACAGAAAGGCTCCTGTTTTGGAAGATAACCCGCCGGAGCATGGTGCCAACAGCGCCCCAGGCGGGAATCGAACCCAGGACCTTCTTGCTGTGAGGCAGCAGTGCAATGCACTGCGCCACCGTGCCACGAAGCAGCTACTACATCTGCTTGAAAGTAAAAATCCCCCCCAAAAATATTCAAATTCATCATAATTTCAAGCAAAATAAAAGGGAAAATGGAAAAAAAAACCGCAATCTATTTATTTATTTGTTTGGGATTTTTTCCTTATCTTATTGGATTAAATATATATATTATAATATAATAATAATAATAATGATATATACTGTATATTTCTCTAGTAAGATCAGTGATCACTGGTCTTCACTCTTCACCTGGACGTTAATCTCCTGCTTCTTCTTCCTCCTCAGTCCTGTCAGCTGTTCATCAACGTCCTGGTGGAGTCTCCATCCATCGACTACCACACCTCGCTGGCCCAGAATGCATTGCAGGTTTGCCTGACGCACCCAGAGCTCCAGAACGAGATGTTCTGTCAGCTGATCAAGCAGACCAACCGCAGAACGCTGCAGAACTACTCCCTCACTCAGGTCAGGGATTCACCTTTCACGACTCCTTCTACCGTCTCCCGTTGTGGAGGTTGGCGTTTGGGTGCGTGCATGTCACTGGGTGTAATGTGAAGTGTTTCAGCAGCAACACTGTGAGAGATGGAACTCGGGCGTTTCGCAATTAAGGGGGACGGCAAAGTGAGAGACATGCATTGGATTTAAGTTTAAAAGTTTTATTTGTCAGATGCATAACGTTACAGCGCTGGATTATACTTACTCTCTGTTCCACAGTGCAGGTAACTCGATAACTCAGAAACTCAGAAAAAGTTTAAGTGACTACAACCAGGTGAAATAAAGAAAATCATAAATTCTATTAAAAGTGTGTGTGTGTGTGTGTGTGTGTGTGTGTGTGTGTATGTGTGTTTATTTATTTACTTATTTATATATATAAATAATATTATTTATTTATTTATTTTTGCACAGTGGGTCACAAATAGCAATACAGAACAAGAATAAAAATTTAAACCTTCCAAGAAGAATGGTCACAAGTGATCAGATGAGCCACCTCTCCTTCAATCAATTTAAATCCAGCAGCTCGTGGGCTCAAGGAAACGCTCTCGTGGATGAACCTAAATAAAATACTTAAAAATTGCAATACGTTTCTCCGTCTGTCTTCCCTTCTAACTAAGCGCTGATGTTGCATATGCAGAGGTAAAAGGATTAATGATGGAAACAGTGAAAGGATAATGCAAATGAATAATGAATAATAAATAAGGACCGAGTCACCAAAGTTAATCCGTGTGACAAGCAGTAAACACGTTCTGATTCGGGGCTTTTCCTCATACGCCGAAGGGTAGATTGATTATTTACCCTCCATGGTTATTATCCTCATTTACCCCATTTAAGGTTGTTTACTCAGCGGGTAAACAGCCGGAGGCTCAGCAGCGGGGAGGCTTTAACGTACCTGTCAGTCCAACGCCGATCCTTTTTGGTTGACGTTCCAACACGTTCCCACTGTTGTTCCCCTGCAGTGCTGGCAGCTGCTGTCCCTGTGTGTGGCGCTGTTCCTGCCACAACAGCACTTCCTCTGGTACCTGAGGCAGTACCTGCAGCGCAACGCCGACCCCAGGTGAGCTGCCGCAAACCCAAATACCCAAATTCCCAGGCATCGTCTGCCAAAAACCCAAAACACAGCGGCTGCATCCAGCCTGCCGATCAAAGTGCCTCCTATCCTTTGTTTTCCTCAATGTGACCCAGATACGTTTTTTTTTTTTTTTGTTGTTTGTTATTTTTAAGCAGCGTAGATTATAATAATACCCTGTTCTGCGTAGGATGGGATCTTTTAAATTCTGATGGATAGTTATAAAAATATGTGCGTGACCGCTCGGGCTGGAGCTCATGTGGGTTATTTGGGTCGTTTTCCATGGAACACATCGCGCTCCTCCCCAAAAAGCCTGCACGAACGTTCCTCCTTGTGGAATTAAACTCGGTCGTCCGCTTCCGTCTCCGTCTTTGCGTGTGCAACGTGGTCGGGGCTGGCACACTCCACCATCCTCATCAGCAAGTTGGGGGTTGACAGTGAATTTGCCTCCAGCCAAGTCATGAAAATGTTCTATTTGTTGTGAAAACATGTCTCACAATTCCCGTGAAATTGACACGGAAGGACGTGAGATTTGCCCGAGTGACCTTTAACATGCGACGTGCCGTCGTGCACGTGGTCTCACCCCTTCTCCCTCGTCTCCCCCGTCCCCCCCGCGTGGCAGGAGCGAGGTGGGGAAGTACGCCGTGTACTGCCAGAGGTCTGTGGAGCGCACGCTGCAGAACGGGGAGAGGGAAGCCAAACCCTCTCGCATGGAGATCGTCTCCATCCTGCTGAGGAACCCGTACCACCACTCGCTGCCCTTCAGCATCCCAGTGCACTTCATGAACAACACCTACCAGGTAGCGGCCTCTCTCTCTCTGGTTCCTTCGTTCTCTCTCTCTCTCCCTCCCTCTCTCTCCCTCTCTCACACTCTCTCTCGAAAAATAACGAAACATTGCTGGTTTCTCTGGCACGGTTTTGACACCCGATAACTCACATATATACAAGGACAATGGCACAAACAAACCTACATAATAATAATAATAATAATAATAAATAATTCTAAACAAACTTGATCGAATACTTTATAATGAAATAAAAAATACATAAAACCTGGAATAAGTGATATCAAGAATTTGCCACAGGGTCAGAAGGCCAAACTCTAAATTGACTTAAATGCAAATATAAATAAGTGAGTCAGGGGTGACTTACAAAAAAAAATAGGGCTTAAAAAAATGCAAAAATTACTTAAAAGTTAACAAATGACACATATAACACATATAACACCATCAATAGTGATGACGCTTCCGCAAAATCAATTGTTTTTTGGGACCGTGCAAACTCAACCCGACAGCGGCAGTTCACTCCCAGCTGCTTCCTCTCCCCCTCTCATGGGACCTACAGTACCTACATATAACCCCTGCATCCCTCCGCCCTCCACCCCCCCAGGTGGTGGGCTTCGACGGCTCCACCACGGTGGAGGAGTTCCTCAGCACGCTGAACCAGCGGGTGGGGATGCGGCGGCCGCAGATCTCGGGGTTCGCCCTCTTCACCGACGATCCCTCCGGCAAGGACCTGGAGCACTGTCTGCAGCCGTCTGCCAAGGTGAGCAGGAAGGAGCCGCGCCCTCAGAGCGGAGCCCACCGGGCGGACCCCCAGCATCCCATAATATCAGCCCACCCTGTCACGTTCCTTTCCTTCCGCTAGATCTGCGACGTCATCTCCAAGTGGGAGCAGACGCTGAAGGAGCTGTTTCCTGGGAAATACGAGGGCACGCGCATCGTGCGCCTCACCTACAAGAGCAGGTCGAGCTGGTCTTCATACGACGCCCTGCGGGTTTTTTACCAAAACAAAAGCGGCTAGAGCGCACGCACGCACGCACACACACGCACACACACACACACACACACACACACACACACATATAAACACGTACACACACGCAGACACACAAACACTCATCTCAGCAACTTTTACGGTGCGGTCAGCGCTTTGGTCTGACAGGTTTTAATTTGAGTGGGAGGCGAAAACAGATGTTTGTCCTGAGAAAGGGCCCACAAACCAAAGCTTTGACCGCTCAAACAACAAAAGGTTCTGGAGGAATATGTGTCGCTGGGAGCAGTTTTGCCTCAAACATTTGGGTTTGAGAGCCTCGGAAGGGTAGGCGACAATAAAGTTGAGGCTGAGATGAGCCCGGCGCAAGCTCTGACGCGCCCCCCCCCCCCCCCTCCGATCTGGTGTGCAGGTTGTGCTTCCGGGCGCAGGCCAAGGGCGAGACGGAGCGAGAGCGCCTCCTGCTGGCCTACCAGGTGAACGACGAGGTGCACCAAGGACACTTCCCTGTCAACAAGGAGCTGGCCCTGGAGGTGGCGGCGCTCATGGCTCAGGTGGGTCTCGCCGGTTCAAATCCGGCTTCAAAACAGATTTGGGACTCGGGCCTGAAAGCTCTGTTTAAACATGACCCGCCTCAAGCCTTGTTTTTAATCGGTTTTCTCTCGCTGCCACAAGGGCCGCCAGTGCGTGGCGGCTGAAATGGAATTTCTCACGTTTATCAGAATGAGATGTGGAGACCAAATCCTCCGGCGATGTATGAGCGGCATGCTTTTTTCTCTCTCCCCCTCCCGTCATCAACCCCTGCAGGTGGAGCACGGGGACCTGGAGCGCCCGGCGGCCCCCTACTCCTCCGGCTCGCCTCAGCCCAAATCCCACCTCCCTCTGCTGCAGGCCCTGGAGCGCTTCTACCCAAAACGCTACAAGCAGGACTGCTCCGCGGAGCAGCTCCGGTGAGGGCAAGCACCGACACCGTCACTCCTGGTCATAATGTCAACCTCTAGTTACACATGTGATCAAGTCAGCGTGGCGGATGGTAGGTGTGGCTCGGCGGCGCCATGTAGTGGTTGGAATCTGCACAAAGTGGGCAGCGCGGACGCCGATGGGCAATTGTGCAGTTGGTGGAGTGCTGCTCAAACCAGTGTGGAATTTCTCTTGAATATAAAGTGTTAAATAATATTCAATAATTTTAAATTAACCTTTGACCGGCAAATGCTCCACTCATTATTAAAAAAAAGATTATATTGACTTGGTGGATTGAAACAAAATATTTGATACAGGAAATCATGTTTTTACTCACCATATCATTTTTTTTATTTGAAAGGATTAGGGCAGGTGAGGCCAGACAGGTTCAAACCTGATCGCTTGATTTTTAAATATTTTCCCCTCCTTCCTCCGCTTCCAGGGATCTTCCAGAGCGCCTGGCCACCAAGTGGGCGATGCTCCGCGGCTGCAGCGTGTCCGAGTGTGTGAGAATCTACTT
The DNA here is from genome assembly GCF_960531495.2 of Zeus faber. Taxonomy (NCBI): domain Eukaryota; kingdom Metazoa; phylum Chordata; class Actinopteri; order Zeiformes; family Zeidae; genus Zeus; species Zeus faber. Next base: position 6,795,713 of record NC_137198.1, on the reverse strand, counting down.
GACTGTGGTTCGAAAGTGGCCTCTGTTTGGAGCCAAGCTCTTTAGTGCCAAGGTACGACATGAGATTGAATAATATAATCATAAAAAATAAGAAATGTATCTGTGCAACAGGAAATTTACAAAGTGCCACACAGAGGTAAAGTAAAAATTTTAATAAAATTGAATACATAAGATAGAGAAAGGCTAAAATTGTTATCATTCATAATAAAAGTATTATGAAATAATTAAAATTTGCAATATGTACACAATCAAAAACATGAAGATGGGGGAAAAAAACAGAAGTCATAAGCAAAGTGATATAATATTATAAAAAATTATTAAAAGAAACAAACATTTAATGTGAACAGACTCAGCAGGTCCTTTCACAGTCCAGAAGCAAATGCAGCCAAAGGTTTGATTTATATCTGAGATTAACACCTTTAATTATCAGTATTGTATCAGTATCAGTATTATATTTAAATCTATGTACTGTGAGTATGACTTCCCTTTGGGCAGCGGTTCCCAAAGTTCCCAAAAGTTAAAATGAGCAGTTTAACTTTTTATAATTTACTTTATTGCTCAACAAAGTATGACAAACTGCTGAATGAAAACATGGACGTTTCGCGTTCTTTCTAATTTAGTTCACTACAACTTGCTTTGTCGCCTGTTTTGCCATAATTAAAAGCAAGGATTAACAAAAACAGGATTTCTGCGGCGGGGAAGGGTGACATGCAGCAGTTTCTACTCTTCAAAAAAAAGAACCGCGGCGCTCTGTTAAATTCGGGGTTTGATGCAAACAAACCCCGAATTTAAGCTAATGTAGGTTACTTCATCCCCTTTAACGCTCACGTTGCCTCACGTCGGCACCGGATGGAAGGAATTCAAACAGTTAAACGGATCTTCTCTCGTCCTCCCCGCAGCCGGTGCCTCCGTCCCCCGCGGAGCAGAGCCCCGTGTGGCTCGCCGTCAGCGAGGACGGGCTGTTCCTCCTGGACGCTGCCATGGTGAGGCCACCCCTCACCGGACATCCCAAAAACACAGTCAATTAAGTCGATATTTATCAGAAATTCTAGAGATCCAAGAGGCTGGCGGGGGGGTAATCTGATGTATTTTTATGTTATTGTCTTTTGGTTTGAGCCGTTCTAAGTGCAGGTTTTGGGGGATTTTGTCCTTAACAGTTGTGGCGCCCGCCAGGCCACATCTGCGCAAGTATGTGGAATGACTGGTCTGGAATGATTTTTCTCCTGCGGTGTTTGAAATGCCAGAGCTGCACAGCGAAGTAAAAATGTCCAGGCCCTGACTTGACATCCTGGACCCTGCGGGATCCCAGATCCTGCCGCTCCAAAGTATAAACAGCGTCCGCCCGAGCTCTGTAATTTCTGCCGGCCGGAGTGTTTGGCCTCCGCCTCGCTCATGTGCACTCGGCGGTCGTGACGGATAAATCAAAGTGAAATTCACAATAAATCATTTAGTTATATACACTTCCACACCCCCGCCCCCAGCGAGAAATTGGCAAGAATCGAAAACAATGTTTCCAAGTGGATTTAATGTTCTATTTCAGTTTAAGAAATAAAACCTGTGCACGTTTGTTTTTGAAATGTATTTTTATTGCACGTCTCGTTATTAGCCTTTGGTTGTTTTCGTTCAATTTTAGCACACGCTGGCCACGTACCCCTACCAGTCTGTGATTACCTTTGGCGGTTGCCGTGACGACTTCATGGCGGTGGTGAGCCAGCAGAGGGAGCCGGGAGTCGCCAAGAAGAGCGTGGAGAAGCTGCTCTTTGCAATGGCCAAACCCAAAGTATGAGTAGAACTGGGCAGATGTTTAACCAGATTGAAGCCCCGTTCCTTTTCCATTCCCCTCCCCGTTTTGAGGTCATCTGTCCGGGCATTGGCTCGTTGTCGTGAGGGGTTAGGAGAGGGGGACTGAGGTCGTTTGTTAACGCTGGTGGGAGAGAGCGAAGGATGAAGGATCTTGATCACTTCACTGTCTACCCTCCATTACCCGCTGCTAATGAAAACCCCACTAAAACCCCGTTTGTTAGAGAGACACTTCATCGTCCTTTGGCTTCACCAAGGTTGTAGTAAAACAAGTCAAAACACAAATAACGTTAAAGCCACAAACCACACGGTCCAAACACGACATCAACCCAGTGCAGTGCAAGTGAGTTAATAACTTTTGGAACCTTTGGAATCAAAAAACTTAAATAGGTCTTTTGAAGCCCCGGGTATCAAACTGCTTCCCAGAAGGGACCTCGTCAAAACGCTGCAGGACGTCCTGACTGAGACGCCTCTCCCCCCGGCAGCCAGATCAGTAGCGTTTCTTCCCCCGTCGTCCGGCTCCAGCGGGCCTTCGGGGACGGAGCTCCCCGCTATCCAATAAAACACAATCGCATCGGCGCTGCTAAAGCCATTATCCCCAATCTGGCGCTGACCGTGCATTGTGCCTCCGTCCTGCAGATCCTGGAGCTGACGCTGCTCATGGCGAGCTACATCAACCACTGGACGCCCAGCCTCCCCCCCTCCTCCTCCTCCTCCGCCGCCCCGCACCAGCCGCAGGGCCACTGGGATGTGGACAGCCGGCACTTCCCCTCCATGAACTACACCACCAAGGGCCCGACTCTACTGTGAAGCACACACCGAACCCCTGCGGGGGGTGGGGGCGTTGCAGGCGGCCGAAAACTGTTGAAGCTTCAACGTCAGGACGGGAGGGGAGCTGGAGTTCATATTCCACTCGTTTTGCCCCGTTCAGGTGTTGTGCGCAGGGTTGTTGTTTTTTTTTTTTTAACTCTTCTACAAAATGTATTTTCCTTTTTTTATTGTCCATATGAAGATTTTGAATTGGAAACGTTAGGGTAAGTCTCGCTGGACTGTATTTATTTCCACAACAAAAGAGTGTTCCAACTCTTGACTTATTTAGATAGCGGACCTCGTTCTTTTGGTTATTATTTTCAGAGGGCCGAAGACTGGCTGTCACTCGCTGAACTTCCACTTGGCAGCAGACCGCGGCAGTAGCTGGCTGCAGCTGCTGCTGGTTTCGTCACGCCGCGGATCTCGTCCAAATTGGGCGCCAGAACCTCGGCGCTTTTCGTTAGCGGAAGGAGAAGCTGTGGCCTCCATGCTGTGCCTTACCTAAAGCAGAGCTACCGCTGCCGGAAACAGATCCTTAGATTTAGCAGCGCCGCAGGTCAGTACCTTGCTACCCATTCCTCTCCGGCACCTGCCCCTTTATCTAGTGAGCAAAAGTGCAAGGTTTAAATTTGGCAGATTCCAAAGTTACTTCAACGTTGCAGAGGGACTGAAGTAGAAATGTGTTGCAAATAGATGCAGTCCACAACAAATATCAGAGATGGTAGTACAAATGAAAGTACGGATGAGGGAAATTACTCGAGTAACAATATATTTTAGTATATTTTACTAACAAGCTACTCAAGTAATCACATTTTGAGGTACTAATAATAATTTTTGAGGTAACGTGTAGGCTATTACCTATTTGTACCTTACATGGATAAATGGAGATGAATTGATAACGTCATTGTATTTCTGCAAAATACATAAAAATTAACACCCGGTGTATTTGGAAAAAATAAGCTTAGTGATAAACTTCACAAAAAATCATCCAAAATTAGAAGCGTAGAATTATAAATATGAAATGCATTAATCTTTTCAATTTGTCCCCACACTTACTTATAATTAGTTTACTGACTGTACAGAGTGGTGTGGTGCTTATGTTTACTCTGTAGTAGTTAACAGAATTTAAAAAAGCAGAGAACAATACTTAGAAATTAACCAGAGTAAAAGTGGAAATAACCAGATACTGAATTCTAGTTTTACTCAAGGAAATAATACTATTACAGGTAAAAAAAAAAAAATGTTCAAGTACTGTAACAAATAGAGCTGTAACTCATTCCTTTCCACTTCTGATAACTCCTGTTGTTGTTTTTCATCAAAAGTATATACGAGTGTCCATGCTTTTGGAGAATTACAGTTTGTCATTCCCAATTGTGATCTTGGAACTTCCAACATGCAACCCAATGGGAAATAATTAAAAGCATTTAAACCTAAGGGAACTCCCAGAGTGGTAATAAGTAAGTAATATGCACTTGCAGGTGAATAAGTACTTTTTTTTAAATGAATAATTGACTTATCCCGGGTGGACAAATATCTATCGGAATAATACCTTGGGGTACACGCCAAGGGCCTAGCAAAGCATTTCTCCTGAAATCTCGGTGTATTTTTTTTAAATCTCCTTTAATTTGCTGTGGTACTTTAAATAACAGTTTACACCAGGGCAGGATTCTGTTCATCAGGTCACAGAACTCAGTTTTATAAAATATTAAGAATTCTAACTAAAGGTCGAGCTGTCACAATGTTTGAATGACTTGAACTGTTTTTGGATCAAACCACTGTCTCTTAGTTATTTATTTTGTTTGCAGCATTCTTGTGGCCTTTTGCTTACAAAAGAAAGGTTTTCCATGATTTTCAGATTGATATTTACATGAACTTGTCTTATGTAGGAGAATAATTTAAGAGCAAACTATGTTATTGTTGTTAGTTTGTGTTAGATCCTTGTTTTGAATGATGTTATTTTGTGGATGTTCACTGTATGTATGTGTGTGTGACAATAAATGGTACAATCATCTCCTGGATTTCCCTTTTTGTTTTAAAGTTACTGTTTTGTATTTTATCCCAACTTTCCGTGACTGATTGTTGCACTTTGGTTGACATTACAGCTCAAAACTACTTCTCAAGATAACACTTTCTGTTCCATTTGTGGATTGTTTGGAATTACGAACATAAACCACAAGGTTGACGTTTATTACTCGTTTTTTGGCTCAGTCCCGACGCGACGGCTTTCAGTCAAAACAGTAAAAAGTTTGCCAAAACATCCGAAAAGTACATGTGAGGACAGACTTTTCAGTTGAATCTTTGCTTTATTGCCTAAACCGGTCAAATATTTACTGCTGCGTTGTCAATCTTTAGAAAACAGCTGGACATGTGAACTGGAAAGGGGCAAAGTTTGTGCCAAAAATATGAAGAACAACTATTTGACAGTAAAATCTATAACTTATTTTCCCAGCTCTCCTTTGTCATATTGACATTTCTGACTTGACCTTTGGATGACACCAACTTCCTTCCCAAGGTCACATCCTCTGCGGTGAGCGATGCCGAGGTGGATCACTTCCGTCCACACGGTATTTCAATAGTTTGCATGGTACAGTAGCCAATCAGCTGAGAGTTTTTTGTCGGGGGCGGAATTCTGGGGTTACATTTTCTTTTTTTTTTTAATCTAAACGGGCCGAAGTGGTAATGGTGTTTTCCTGCCAAGAGCAAGCTGTAAATCCCTAATTTTAATTGCTTGTCTAAAGCTTCTTGTTCCAAGGCTGCACTTTTATTAAATGAACTTCTCATTATAGGGCTGGATGCTGACTTACTTGGTGCCTTAATTGCTCATCCAAAAAAGAAAGGAAAGGGAACATTTTTCCACGGAGGTTTATGGCCCAGAACTATGAAACTGAACAAACGTTGATTTATTAGAAGAAAAATGATTTTGTTTTTGAATAATGAAACTATTGTCAGACTGATCAAAATGTTTGCTTAAGGATTAATTGGACAGGTTCAAAGTGTGATTTTAGAGGGACTGTAAAGGTGGGGGATACTGTAAACCATATATACATATCACAACTCTGATCCGATATGTTTTTTTGTTTTTTTTTATTTGTGAGAAAACATTCATAACTTGTTAGTTGAGGCGTCTTGCCCCCCCATCCTTGTTTGTATGAATTTGTGGTACTATTTCATGTGCCATGAAGAATTGCCTTTCAAAGCTTAAATCTGCCCATGATAAGTAACCGTTTGTGACGTCATTTTATAAGCGTTTGAAAAAGGCATTTAGCCAAAGTAATATTTAAATTAGACGCGCCCTTGGATACCAATAAAACTTCTAGAAACAATCAATTGGCTTTTATCAATCGAGGCATATTATTTACAGGCGACGCTGATGAACTCACTGTGAGAAATGTAAAATACAAACAGACTGTAGGTCAGGGAGCAGCCTGGTCTGGAGAAGGGGCCTCAGTCAGAGGAGTCACAGCTCGTACATGTTTTATTTTTATTTTTTGCAAAGCCAACCAACTTCATTGTGAAAAAACGAAACCCTTCTTATCACGTTTGCAGACAATAGCTAATTTAAATGCAGTACTCAAAAGAACAAAATGGATATTGTGTTATAACGAGTGCCTCGACTGGTTATTCCATATTGTGTTTATCAACACTTGTGGTTTCTGACTCGGCTTAAACGAGGACAAGACACACGATTGGCTTTTCTGGTACATTGTGTCCCGGAAGGAGTGCTCATTGCTTCTAGTGAAGTCAAATTAAAAATACTGTTACGCAAAGCGACTTCAGCAAAAGAGAAAGTACTACATTGACATTTCGACTTTAGTATAAAACATATAAGTACTTGCTTTTAAATGTACATCGAGTATTAAAAGTATCCCAAATCCAGTGTCCTGATAAGGCAGAGGCTACAACACGCAAAGTAACCGCTGTAGCTTGTTTTCTGCACGTACGTCCTGATTACAATTATATGACATTGAGAATATAGATTGTGTCACGATTATTTACAGGGATTAATCACCGATGAGCAGTTTGATAGAGCCAGTCCTCGGTTTGTTTTGCTTTTGATATGTATAAATATGTCCAGAAGTAACATGAATGTTTAGGTAGTAGAGTAAAAAGTATAGATATTGAAATGTAGTACGGCAAAAAGCATAGATATTGAAATGAAGCTTCAAGATTCAAGCGGTTTCGCAGAGTAAAAAGTATATATATTGAAATTAAGACGAGTAAAAAGTATAGATATTGAAATTAAGTAGGGTAAAACATTTAGATATTGAAATGTAGTAGAGTAAAAAGTACAGATATCGAAATTAAATAGAGTAAAAAGTATATATATTGAAATGTAGAAGAGTAAAATGTATAGCTATTGAAATGTAGAGTAAAAAGTATAGATATTGAAATTAGGTGAGTAACAAGTATAGATATTGAAATGAAGTGGAGTAAAAAGTATAGATATTTAAAGTATAAGTAAAAGTATAGATATGTTAAATGTATAGATAGTTAAGAGTGGAGTTAAAAAAAGTTGTAGATAATGAAATGAAGTAGAGTAAAAAGTACAGATATTGAAATTAGGTGAGTAAAAGGTATAGTAAATAAAAGTAAATAAATAAAAGTATATATATTTAGTAGTAGAGTACAAAAGTATAAATATCGGAAGTTGAAGTTTATTGGAATAAAGATTTGCTTGGAAATGTAGTTAAAGAATCAAGGCGGAGATATTTTGCTTTGGAAATGTAGTGGAGTAAAAGTTCAAAGTCTCAGCCACTGAACACACTGAAGTAATGAAAGAAGAAAATAAAAAAAGTACTTGAATACTTAAAAAGCTCGTTCCTTCCCGGCACTGCAGCATCGTTGCCTAATCGACAGGAATGTGACTTTAAAGGGAACCAGCAGTCGGAGGTAATTCAGGCCACATGTGAGCAGCGTGGCTCCGGCAGCAGAGAGACCGCTGCACCGCTCGACAAGACGCCGTTCAGCACCAAGCCCGACTGACCTAAAAGTTGTTGGGTTTTTTTTAAACCCCCATAACAGGTCGGCACCCCTTCCCTCACCGGCTCCAGGAGCATTTACCCGTCGCACGTCTTGTTTGTTTGTTTTTGTCTTTTTTGCATGAATACAGCCTGTTCCCACGAAGCATTGCGAATGCTTTGTTTTGCAGGAGAACCCGAGGTGTAACGCGACCAGAGTTCAAAGATGACCTCCGGCAAGCCAAAGAGTTTAGCTCGGGAGGCGTCCCACCAGATCATCGCCGGTGGATCCGCGGGTAAAGTCTGATATTTGTTCGTTCTAGTCTCGTTTTCATTTGTGTTGTATATGTATGTCCCATATGTTCCTGTTGGAGCGAGTGATTGCGTAATAGCACGGTATCCTGACAGCTAGCTTGTTGGCCCGCTAGCTGTTAGCCCGCGGTGCAAAGTTACCCCTCCCGGTGTTGTTGTCCCGGGTGGGTAGAGTTCCCTCCGTCTTCACGCCGGAACACATCCGAGGTGTCTTTCCTGTCCGGACACATCGCGTCCGGCGCCACGGGCGGAACCGCCATTGGGCTTGTTGCAGGTGGGCGCCGCCGGATGGTCTCGGTGACGCCGGTCCGACGGGAAACACTCCCGGGTTGCAATTTTATTTCCGCCATTTTTGGTTCCGCCTCCAGCGCAGAGTCGTTCCGCAAAAGAAAGGATCCGGCCTGGGGGGGGAGGGAGAGAGAGAGGGGGGGAGGGAGGGAGGGAGGAAAATGGACGGAAAGGTTTCTGCAGACAAAACGAAAGCAGTGACCCCTGAAAACAAGTGGATGGTGAGGATGTGACCAGCTGACCTGGAGGGACGAGGACCTGGAGTTACAGTCTAGCCAACACGGGGGGCTTGGCATCGGCGATATCGACCGGACCGGGTGTCACAGTGTGCGTTTGAGGGAGAAAACCTCGACTTTGATATTCTGGGGGTGTTTTGGGACGACCGTGCGCCTCCATAACACATCTACACACAAGAAACATTTAAGAAACAATCATCAGAAATGTGGATAATATGACCTTGGATTGGAAGGAGACGGCCCATTATTCCAAAAGCCCAAATAGTCTGAAAAATGTCTCATTAGAGAGGGTTAAGTTTAGGTATAATGTTAGATGGTTAAGTTTAGGTATAATGTTAGATGGTTAAGTTTAGGTATAATGTTAGATGGTTAAGTTTAGGTATAATGTTAGATGGTTAAGTTTAGGTATAATGTTAGATGGTTAAGTTTAGGTATAATGTTAGATGGTTAAGTTTAGGTATAATGTTAGGTGGTTTAGTTTAGGTATAATGTTAGATGGTTAAGTTTAGGTATAATGTTAGATGGTTAAGTTTAGGTATAATGTTAGATGGTTAAGTTTAGGTATAATGTTAGATGGTTACGTTTAGGTATAATGTTAGATGGTTAAGTTTAGGTATAATGTTAGATGGTTACGTTTAGGTATAATGTTAGATGGTTACGTTTAGGTATAATGTTAGATGGTTAAGTTTAGGTATAATGTTAGATGGTTAAGTTTAGGTATAATGTTAGATGGTTAAGTTTAGGTATAATGTTAGATGGTTAAGTTTAGGTATAATGTTAGATGGTTACGTTTAGGTATAATGTTAGATGGTTACGTTTAGGTATAATGTTAGATGGTTAAGTTTAGGTATAATGTTAGATGGTTACGTTTAGGTATAATGTTAGATGGTTAAGTTTAGGTATAATGTTAGATGGTTACGTTTAGGTATAATGTTAGATGGTTAAGTTTAGGTATAATGTTAGATGGTTAAGTTTAGGTATAATGTTAGATGGTTAAGTTTAGGTATAATGTTAGATGGTTAAGTTTAGGTATAATGTTAGATGGTTACGTTTAGGTATAATGTTAGATGGTTAAGTTTAGGTATAATGTTAGATGGTTAAGTTTAGGTATAATGTTAGATGGTTAAGTTTAGGTATAATGTTAGATGGTTAAATTTAGGTATAATGTTAGATGGTTAAGTTTAGGTATAATGTTAGATGGTTACGTTTAGGTATAATGTTAGATGGTTACGTTTAGGTATAAGGTTATAGATGGTTACATTTAGGTATAGAAAAGAAACCGAAAACAGTGTTTATTCGTCACGCAACACACCACACTACAACACATGCTTGCACACACACACACACACACATGCACATGCTTGATGGTGGCCGGTGAGATGGATCCTCTGCATTTGACCCATCCTGGCTTGTCCTTCCTCCGGGGGCACAGCCAGGAGCAGTGGGCAGCGTCATGGTATTTAAATTGATTTTTAGTGCACACAGGGACAGCAGATGTCCTGTACCTAATATGGCGGTACTGACTGCATGTCTAATTTTCTGCGTTCCGTCGGCGAAGAAGGAGGCAAATTCATCGCAGGCCCTGGGGGATAGAAGTTCAGAGGCTTCTGACACAGGAGGGTTTGTTGGCCTGTCGACAGTAGCGAACAAGCTACGTGCATTTTTATTGTTTTTGACAATGATGTCAGAGAAGAAGGAGCGCCTTGCATTTCTCACTTCGAAATGGTAAATGCAACGTCTCTCTCTCTATAGATGTGATAATGAACGTGGAAATTAGTTTTTCGCCACCTGCGTTCAGCTTTTGGACACTCCCTTTTTTCTATTCTTACCAGCGTGGCATTTCTCCATGGAGATCATGTCTTACCAGAGACCACCTTCACCTTAGTGGGTGCAATGGCAGCAATAACATTTGTCATTTTAGAATTGAAATTATATACAAGCTCATTGACCGAGACCCAGGAGAGGGCGGCTGTGGAAGAGAAAGCCTGAATAAATATTTCACCGGTGTTTTCCGTGACGTACAGTTTTGTGACGACCTCTGTTGGAACACTTGCGTGCACAGAGACAGTGCTCTCAACAAAAAAGCAGGAATGATCAGAGAGACCAGCACCAGAGAAATGTTCAGGCCCTTGGAGATGGTTGAGTCGAGAGCGTGGCCCTCGTTGTGTGCGGGCTCCGTCACATGCTGTGTCGGCGCATAGTTTTCAAGACACACAGTTCTTTGGTCCCTCTGTCCTGGGGGCTGTCAGCGTGGATGCTAAAATCAACAACAATAAGTACACAGTCAAAGTCAATACAGATTACAGACATCAGTTCAGCCAGGTCATCAACAAAGGTTGCACAGTATTTAGGTGGCCTGTAAATATTTTGGAACATAGCCCTGCAAGGTGGGATTAAACTGAAGATCCGTTTATTCAAAAGAAGCCAAATTTCCATAAGACATCATCTTTCCTTTGAGGGCATCATTAAACAGAATGAATTCACTCTAGCTTCACTCGTCAAACTGAGGCTGGGTGAGGTCGATTGATAAGAACAGCTGCACTGTTATTTTGGTCTGACCAACTTTAAGTTAAAAACATGAAATCAAGGTTGTGCTTGATAATAAAATTAAAAAGGGTTTTCCTGCCAGAACATTTAATACAGCTAGATTTCATGTGTTAGAAGCATTAACTGCCAATTTTTTGGGGACAAGCTGTGGCTGACAAGGAATAGATGCTAAGTTTGTTAAATTTGCTGAATGGGTTGTGTGATTCCTGTATCTTAGCAGATTCATGGTGGTTGGGTAAGGTTAGTTGTAAGGTTACAGTTGGTTAAGTTTAGGTATAATGTTAGATGGTTAAGTTTAGGTATAATATTAGATGGTTAAGTTTAGGTATAATATTAGATGGTTAAGTTTAGGTATAATGTTAGAGATGGTTAAGTTTAGGTATAATGTTAGAGATGGTTAAGTTTAGGTATAATGTTAGATGGTTAATTTTAGGTATAATGTTGGAGATGGTTGAATTTAGGTATAATGTTAGAGATGGTTAAGTTTAGTTATAATGTTAGATGGTTAAGTTTAGGTTTAATGTTAGAGATGGTTAAGTTTAGGTATAATGTTAGATGGTTAATTTTAGGTATAATGTTGGAGATGGTTAAATTTAGGTATAATGTTAGAGATGGTTAAGTTTAGTTATAATGTTAGATGGTTAAGTTTAGGTGTAATGTTAAATGGTTAAGTTTAGGTGTAATGTTATAGATGGTTAAGTTTAGGTGTAATGTTATAGATGGTTAAGTTTAGGTATAATGTTAGAGATGGTTAAGTTTAGTTATAATGTTAGATGGTTAAGTTTAGGTATATTGTTAGATGGTTAAGTTTGGGTATAATGTTAGATGGTTAAGTTTGGGTATAATGTTAGAGATGTTTAAGTTTAGGTATAATGTTAGAGATGGTTAAGTTTAGTTATAATGTTAGATGGTTAAGTTTGGGTATAATGTTAGAGATGGTTAACATCATACCTCTCCTCCTCACTCACCTCCTTGTACTGTCGCCTCAGGGTCTTCAGCTCCTTCCTGAGCTGGAGGATCTTGGTCGCTCTGTTGCTCATGGTGATGGGGCCTTTGCTGCCCAATTTTTTGGGACAAGCTGTGGCTGACAAAGAATAGCTGCTAAGTTTATTAAATTTGCTGAATGGGTTGTGTGATTCCTGTATCTGAGCAGATTCATGGTGGTTGGTTAAGGTTAGTAGTAAGGTTACACTTGGTTAAGTTTAGGTATAATGTTAGATGGTTAAGTTTAGGTATATTGTTAGATGGTTAAGTTTAGTTATAATGTTAGATGGTTAAGTTTGGGTATAATGTTAGAGATGGTTAAGTTTAGGTATAATGTTAGATGGTTAAGTTTAGGTATAATGTTAGAGATGGTTAAGTTTAGGTATAATGTTAGATGGTTAAGTTTAGGTATATTGTTAGATGGTTAAGTTTAGTTATAATGTTAGATGGTTAAGTTTGGGTATAATGTTAGAGATGGTTAAGTTTAGGTATAATGTTAGATGGTTAAGTTTAGGTATAATGTTAGAGATGGTTAAGTTTAGGTATAATGTTAGAGATGCTTAAGTTTAGTTATAATGTTAGATGGTTAAGTTTAGTTATAATGTTAGATGGTTAAGTTTAGGTATAATGTTAGAGATGGTTAAGTTTAGTTATAATGTTAGATGGTTAAGTTTGGGTATAATGTTAGAGATGGTTAACATCATACCTCTCCTCCTCACTCACCTCCTTGTACTGTCGCCTCAGGGTCTTCAGCTCCTTCCTGAGCTGGAGGATCTTGGTCGCTCTGTTGCTCATGGTGATGGGGCCTTTGCTGCCCAATTTTTTGGGACAAGCTGTGGCTGACAAAGAATAGCTGCTAAGTTTATTAAATTTGCTGAATGGGTTGTGTGATTCCTGTATCTGAGCAGATTCATGGTGGTTGGTTAAGGTTAGTAGTAAGGTTACACTTGGTTAAGTTTAGGTATAATGTTAGATGGTTAAGTTTAGGTATAATGTTAGATGGTTAAGTTTAGGTATAATGTTAGATGGTTAAGTTTAGGTATATTGTTAGATGGTTAAGTTTAGTTATAATGTTAGATGGTTAAGTTTGGGTATAATGTTAGAGATGGTTAAGTTTAGGTATAATGTTAGATGGTTAAGTTTAGGTATAATGTTAGAGATGGTTAAGTTTAGGTATAATGTTAGATGGTTAAGTTTAGGTATATTGTTAGATGGTTAAGTTTAGTTATAATGTTAGATGGTTAAGTTTGGGTATAATGTTAGAGATGGTTAAGTTTAGGTATAATGTTAGATGGTTAAGTTTAGGTATAATGTTAGAGATGGTTAAGTTTAGGTATAATGTTAGAGATGCTTAAGTTTAGTTATAATGTTAGATGGTTAAGTTTAGTTATAATGTTAGATGGTTAAGTTTAGGTATAATGTTAGAGATGGTTAAGTTTAGTTATAATGTTAGATGGTTAAGTTTGGGTATAATGTTAGAGATGGTTAACATCATACCTCTCCTCCTCACTCACCTCCTTGTACTGTCGCCTCAGGGTCTTCAGCTCCTTCCTGAGCTGGAGGATCTTGGTCGCTCTGTTGCTCATGGTGATGGGGCCTTTGCTGCCCAATTTTTTGGGGACAAGCTGTGGCTGACAAGGAATAGCTGCTAAGTTTATTACATTTTCTGAATGGGTTGTGTGATTCCTGTATCTGAGCAGATTCATGGTGGTTGGTTAAGGTTAGTAGTAAGGTTACACTTGGTTAAGTTTTTGGTATAATGTTAGATGGTTAAGTTTAGGTTTAATGTTGGAGATGGTTAAATTTAGGTATAATGTGAGATGGTTAAGTTTAGGTATAATGTTAGATGGTTAAGTTTAGGTATAATGTTAGATGGTTAAGTTTAGGTATAATTTTAGATGGTTAAGTGTAGGTATAATGTTAGAAATGGTTAAGTTTAGGTATAATGTTAAATGGTTAAGTTTAGGTATAATGTTAGATGGTTAAGTTTAGGTATAATGTTAGATGGTTAAGTTTAGGTATAATGTTAGATGGTTAAGTTTAGGTATAATGTTAGAAATGGTTAAGTTTAGGTATAATGTTAAATGGTTAAGTTTAGGTATAATGTTAGATGGTTAAGTTTAGGTATATTGTTAGATGGTTAAGTTTCGGTATAATGTTCGATGGTTAATTTTAGGTATAATGTTAGAGATGGTTAAGTTTAGGTATAATGTTAGATGGTTACGTTTAGGTATAATGTTAGATGGTTAAGTTTAGGTATAATGTTAGATGGTTAAGTTTGGGTATAATGTTTTAGATGGTTAATTTTAGGTATAATATTAGATGGTTAAGTTTAGGTATAATGTTAGATGGTTAAGTTTAGGTATAATGTTAGGTGGTTAAGTTTAGGTAAAATGTTTGATGGTTAAGTTTAGGTATAATGTTAGATGGTTACGTTTAGGTATAATGTTAGATGGTTACGTTTAGGTATAATGTTAGATGGTTAAGTTTAGGTATAATGTTAGATGGTTAAGTTTAGGTATAATGTTAGATGGTTAAGTTTAGGTATAATGTTAGATGGTTAAGTTTAGGTATAATGTTAGGTGGTTAAGTTTAGGTATAATGTTAGATGGTTAAGTTTAGGTATAATGTTAGATGGTTAAGTTTAGGTATAATGTTAGGTGGTTTAGTTTAGGTATAATGTTAGATGGTTAAGTTTAGGTATAATGTTTTAGATGGTTAAGTTTAGGTATAATGTTAGATGGTTAAGTTTAGGTATAATGTTAGATGGTTAAGTTTAGGTATCATGTTAGAGATGGTTAAGTTTAGGTATCATGTTAGATGGTTAAGTTTAGGTATAATGTTATAGATGGTTAAGTTTAGGTATAATGTTCGATGGTTAAGTTTAGGTATAATGTTATAGATGGTTAAGTTTAGGTATAATGTTAGATAGTTAAGTTTAGGTATAATGTTAAATGGTTAAGTTTAGGTATAATGTTAGATGGCTAATTTTAGGTATAATGTTAGATTTGGTTAAGTTTAGGTATAATGCTAGGTGGTTAAGTTTAGGTATAATGTTAGATGGTTAAGTTTAGGTATAATGTTAGATGGTTAATTTTAGGTATAATGGTTGAGATGGTTAATTTTAGGTATAATGTTAGAGATGGTTAAGTTTAGGTATAATGTTAGATGGTTAAATCTAGGTATAATATTAGATGGTTAAGTTAAGGTATAATGTTAGATGGTTTAGTTTAGGTATAATGTTCTAGATGGTTAAGTTTAGGTATAATGTTAGATGGTTTAGTTTAGGTATAATGTTCTAGATGGTTAAGTTTAGGTATAATGTTTAATGGTTAATTTTTGGTATAATGTTAGATTTCGTTAAGTTTAGGTATAATGCTAGGTGGTTAAGTTTAGGTATAATGTTTGATGGTTAAGTTTAGGTATGACGTTAGATGGCTAAATCTAGGTTTAATGTTAGATGGTTAAGTTTAGGTATAATGGTAGAGATGGTTAGTTGTCGGTATAATGTAAGAGATGGTGAAGTTTAGGTTTGGTTAGGGTTTTTGGTTAGGTTACCGTGGTGGGTTAGGGTGGCATCAATGTCTGATGGGACATTTTTCGGATTATTGGGGTTTCGGAATAATGGGTCACCTGGAACAGTCTGGGGAGTTCAGAAAATTACATCACTTTACGATAATGCAGCCTAAATCCCAAAAAATCTCTGGTATCATATTGTTATAATGACCATAGGTTGCCCAGCCCTATATATAGCCATGTCACATAATCATAAATGTATCCTAATTGATGATATTTCTTTACCTAGAAAATATGCCTTGACTGGACATATGCAGTCGTTATTAATTACCAGAAGTTAACCGAGTGACTTCCCAGCTCTTTGTGCTGAGACAGATAAACAGTGCTGAGATACCCTGCATACAAGCGTGGCTCATGGGTTATGTGATTTACAAAGGCCATTACATTCTAATAAATGCAGGGTTTTCATCAATGCTTTAAAAGCGTGAAAGACCTTTATCGATCTCACGCATGAATCCAGTCTCAGACGCGGAGATAATCATGTCTAGGAATGTGCAGTGCAAACAATCAAGTCAAGGCTCTTTGGTTCCCTTTACGTGTCACAACATGTGAACAAAGGTTGTGTTCGCTGTGTTTTAGTTGCTTAAATGAGATCTTGGACTGAATCATATTGCAAAAAATTGTTTTTGTTCTTGTAATCAGCAGGTTTCAGGCTTGTATACAGATAAAAAAACCCCAAAGAATCAATGGGGATCATGGATGAGTAATATTTCATCGTCCTCTGTTACGTAGTTCTTTGAAGCGCAATCCCCATTCTTTTCGTATTCATGTCATCTTTGTCTTCATAGACAACATATAGACAGTGAGTATAGAGTAACGATCTGTGTGTGACCTCGTATCTGCTTCCTGCTTAAAGTCCGTACTGCTCAGAGATGGTATACTAATTATCATTATTTAATTTCATGTTTAGTTGTGGCATGTTTGTGTGTACAAGAGACCGGTATGGTGAGTTAAATCCCCTCTACATGTAAATTTACTCAGAGGATAGTCTGATTCTGATCCTGTTGAGTAACCTTTGGCCAAGGCAGGACTTGGCACGGTTATGCAAAGCAGCTTGAAGTGTATCTGTATTTAATGTAGAGTTGATGACTGTAATTAGCAATAAATATAGATAGATAGATAGATAAATATTCATTTCTTGCACTGTAACTTTAATGCATTCTATGTGTTCGATTTTTTAAACTTAATGCATTCTTTGTCATTATTATTATTATTATTATTATTATTATTATTATTATTATTATTATTATTATTATGTGTTTCTTTGCACTTGTTAAAGCTTAAAGCTTTTGGTGTTTTATGTAACGCTGAATTGCCTTGTGGTTGAAATGTTCTATATAAATAAACTTGCCTTGCCTAAACAGTAGGCAAAAAAAAACATCAATATAATATAAATATGAAAAAAAATATTAAATATATGCATATATATAGCCATATATATGAAAATATACTATAAACCTAACAGTTAAGTGTACACAATATAAAAAAAAAAGATGGTGTTTATAAACTATACACACTAACTATAAACGTATAAAAAGCTTGTATATGCAGATGTGGTGGCTCAGTGTCCACACTGTTGCCTCACAGCATGAGGGTCCTGGGTTGGAGTCCCGGGCCATTCCCGGTCCTTTCCGTGTGGAGTTTGCATGTTCTCCCCGTGTTTGTGTGGGTTTCCTCCTGCTGCTCCGGTTTCCTCCCACCATCAAAACATGTATATAAGCGTTAGTACTCCTGTCGGCGCCCTTGACCGAGGCACTGGCAAAAGTCCCCGGGCACAGCACTGCTGTCAAATGCAGAAAACCCAATTTACCCCGGAGGAATTAATAAAGCATAATATAAATTATTTTCATCATCATTGCTAATTGCGAAGTCTGTTCGCAATTTATGTATTTTTAGTTGCATATTAAGTGATGTCATGTTATTTTTTGCCACCCCCGCCCACCGGCCTCGGTTCAGTTGCTGGTTCGGCCTGGTCTGGTCTGAATTTGATGAAAAAGTAAACCAGGAAACACAGGATGAGAGAAACATAAACAAACCACGGCTTCCTTTCACGGTTCCTGTTTTGCGCCTTTCCAGCCAGATAACCTTTGCCGCACAGTGGCACTGACCACCAGCACACCGGGAAATATTCATGCGCGTCGAGTTATCCGGTAACTTACGATGGACTTTTCACGGTTACTCCTGAGGAGCAGCCACAGAGTCTTCGGTTCTTGCCGCGGATCACCTCGAATGATTTCGGAATGTGTTTTTCTCGCAGAGAGTGCTTTTCCTCTTACCGAATATTGTAGCACATTTTATTTTCATCTTTAGAAAAACATTTTTTTTGGGGGCTTTTGGAGTTTTGCCAAATACGCAGTTACTCCAGTGCGTGGCTTCATTCCCGTGCAGTCTGGGTTGCGAGGCAGTAAAATGGTCTGTTGGAGTTGGTGCAACAATTATTCCAGGTCGTACGTGATTCACGGCGCCCCTGCCCTTCCACACATTGGCCCTAATTGTCATGAAATTGAGAAAAATTCAGAGTAGAAGATCAACGTTATTATAGACGTCATGTGACCGTTAACAGGGATCGGTTGACTTGCGTGTTTTTTCGTAACTTTTGAAACTGTTTTTCAAGGTGAAGGGCGCTTGACCAAGCGAACAACTGTCAAACAAAAGCCTCATAAATCTGTTATTTCAAGACCTTTTTTTGGTTAGTATTAGTCAAACTCGAGTAACATCAATAGATGAATAGTTAAAATAATAACAATAAATAAAAGAGAAAAGGTTTTTAGAATTATTTGAATGAATTGAGAGGGATCATGGAAAGTATTGCCACATTATTATAGTTCTTTCTTTAGGGTTAAACTGTTGTATTGATATCCTATTATTTGTTTGTGTTGATTTGCCAAAAAGCACGCAGTTGTGAATCGGAAGTGTTTAACATTTACATTTACATTTAGTCATTTAGCAGACGCTTTTATCCAAAGCGACTTACAATTGTTCAAACACCGACGGACGCAGCCATCAGGAGCAATTAGGGGTTAGGTGTCTTGCTCAAGGACATTGTAATCGAATTGTAATCGCTGACGTGGAGTCCCACGTCAGCGATTCACAGTTCACACAACCCAGACACACAATTTAAAACAATAACAAAGTGTCAAAGAATATCAGTAGTTAAAATATCATTAGATATTAATTCCCGGCTTGAATCTTGAAGTATTTTTGGTATTCCGCTGCGATATTAAAGCGCACAGAGCCGTCCTGTTCTACTCCGTGTTGGTACGAGGAGCCTTCAGAGCTCTCCAGCCCTGTGGTGTGGCGCCGTGCTCCTTTCGACCTCCGTTTAAGACGCTCGCTCTCCAGGCAATTTTGACAGCCGGGCCTGAAATATGAATAGACAGATTCATATCAGCTGACTCTGTCATCTCTTTAAAGGCCCCCCATGGCCTCCCCACCCCCAGAGGCCCTCACTGTGTGGGGTGCGGGCGGACGGGAGGGCGCGGCGCAGGGACAGAAGCTGAACTATGAGCAGAATGACCTCAGTGTTTCTCCCCACCGTCCCCCGTCCCCCACCTTGGCCTTCCCCAGAGACCGGCCCCTCCGGGGGGGGGGGGCGGTCATTTGGTGTTTTGCGTCCCGATGCCCCGTTAACGAGGATGGGGGGAGAGCGGTGTTAATTTATGTGCGACCCGGTCAGAGCCGCCTCTGTCGTCTCCGAATTAGAGCGGGGGAAAGCTGGCCGTGGCTCTCTGTAAAGTCATTTGAGCGTGGTTTAGTGCCCCTTGGCTGTCTGGACACTCTGCAGTTATTTTTACCAATACGGAGAGGTCAGCGCACTGGCTGCACCCCACCGCGCTCTTTAGGGCTCGGCTGCGAGGAAATAACTTTCACAGCGTCGGGAAACCGTGTTTTTTCAGAAACAGAAACCTGATTAGTGCTAGCGTGTGAAATGGCCTGGTAACCTGGCCTTCTGCCATTTGGATTTTGGGTTATATAGACAATATATATTTTATATGTATTATAACATATCATGTACAGTATGTAATATACCTCTTTTTCAATATAAATATACATTTATGCCGGCTCAAAGTGCTTTACATTAATTGAAGACAATCTGATGACGATAATAATAATAATTAATAATAATAAAAAATATATATATATATTTCCACTTATGCTTCATTTTTAAGTCTCGTTTTTTTTGCACATTTTTTATTTGAGTTGCTTGGGTAATGTAGTCCTTCAATGTCATAATACATTACAGCTTCAAACCAGAAGGGGGCGACTCGTGCTCATGTGATGGTTATGTGTAGTGCAACTTCTCCTGCACGCAGGGTATTTGGATGCATTCCCTCTCTCTGTTTCTCTCTGTTTCTCTCTGTATGAGTAATTTGTTCTGGTTTAAAAAAAAAAAAAAAAAAAAAAAAAAAGAAAGAAATAAAACTCCTCTGTATAGCTTACGAAGCACATGTTTTTAGTCATTCAATATATCAATTATATCAGATATCAGTTGGCAAAATATTTACCTTGTAATATTTAAGGTTTAAATCAGCATTGATACCACTCAAGTGAAGGTCCAGTGTAACAAGCAGTCCATGAGTAATTGTTTTTTTTTCGTCATTCTTTATGTAAATCGATCTCCCCCCGAGTAAATGGAGTGTGACAATGTAAGACAGACGTCCCAAGAATGATTATGCTTTGCACACACACACACACACACACACACACACACACACACACACACACACACACACACACACACACTCTCCAGCCTCTATGTCACCAACTGTCAGAACCGTATTTTAATTACACCTTAACCCCCTTGATTGAATTGGTTTTAAACAGTGAGCCCCCCCCCCCCAAAAAAAAAAAAAAAAAAACGATCCGGCAAAGAACAAATAAAGCCACTTAGCCCTAAATGAAAGAGGAAGAAAAGGCCGGGAAAAATCAAATAAATAGCGTCGAAGCGAGCGGGGGTGGGGGTGGGGGGGGACTTCACAGGGCCTGCTCATTGGAGGAGACGGCCGTCGCAAATGAGCATTTCCTCCCGGAGCCCGGATTGGCTGCCACAATCAGAGGCGAATTAGCCCTTTAATATTTATTTCCAGAAACAATCGTCCTCGGAGCGGGGCTTTGATTGAACCCCCGGCGGACATGTTGAGGACAGATGTTTAGATGACCTCATGTTTGAAGCGATGTTGATTTTGGAGTGGCGCTCCGGCGGTTCCTTCTAAATCAGCCTACCCTGTGCCCTCCGTGTGCACGCACGCACGCACGCATGCACGCACACACGCACGCACGCAAGCGCACGTGGCCCGCGCTTCGTGAGCCTTGGCTCGGGAGGCGCGCGTTTCCATTGGGGTTTCGTATTTGACAGACAGATGTCCGTGGGGTTGTGGATGGCTTGGTTATAATGAAGCATGATAGTGCTGAAGGATCGCCGCTTAATCTGTCTCACATCTGTCTTTTGTTCCCCGGCGCTTCCCCCCTCCGCGGCGCGCCGGGCGGAGAGAGGGGCTTGCGGCAAGCGCTCCGACGGCCTCCCCAACATCTCGGCAAAACGGCACTAATTGCCCGCACGGTACGGAGCGTTCGGCCGACTCGACCATGTTGCAGGCTGTGAAGATTCCTCCCTCTCT
The DNA here is from genome assembly GCF_960531495.2 of Zeus faber. NCBI lineage: Eukaryota > Metazoa > Chordata > Actinopteri > Zeiformes > Zeidae > Zeus > Zeus faber. The sequence continues at coordinate 6,774,584 of NC_137198.1, read as the reverse complement.
CTCTCTCTCTCTCTCCCTCCCTCCCTCTCTCTTCCCGTCTCTCTCTCTCTCTCGGTCTGTCTTTCTTCGGCGAGCGACGGTCTATTTTTGATAGCGGTGATGTCAGGGATTTAATTTGAAGGGAATTTCTTCAGATGTTGCCTTATGAAGAAATTGCATGTTACCGGGTGTGTAATTAACGTAACCCCTCATTAGGAGGGGAGGGGGGTGGGGGGGGTTTTAAAAAAAATAGTCCGACCAAACATAAACAAAAGATTTATTATCTCCCTTCGGCTAATTACCGCTCTCCCGAAATGCAAAGATCACAATGTCACAAGACTTCTCAATTGACTGTGACCGGGCCTAGTGTGTAATCGGAATGAATGCGGCACGAACGCCAAGCGTCCCAAAATAAAGCGTCGGGCCCCCACGCCAACCGCACCAACATGTAGGCTTGTTTTTCGGGATGCGGATCGCGGCGCGAGGTCGGCGGCGGCGGCGGGGCACGTCCGCTGCTTCCCTTCCCGACCGTCGACCGAAACCACGGAGCCCCCGGAGGCCCCGGGGGGTCCGCGCGGCGGGGGGGGCGGGTTTTCCGCCTCGGCCGCCATCAAAACTAGAAGAACGGCTGGACGTCGACGTGTCGGGCGACATGCGCACTTTTGTGGCATGTCCACTGGTTTGCTCCCGCCGGGGGCCGCGCCAACGGGAGCATGCTGCGTCTTACATGTGCAGCCTGTGTGTTTCGCATGTGAGGGCTCTGCAGATTATTATGGGCTTGGCCCGGACTGGACCACCGACGTGTTTGTTGCACACGCGGGTATGTTTCATATTCACATTTTCAACAAGACCGCACTCCCCCCGTTGTAGGAAACTTTATATCTTTAGGAAGTTCACTTTTTTTGTTTGTTTGTTTTGACCCCTGACCCTGTGGCGCAGACGTCAAGAAAACAAAGTGATTTTAATTTGTTAGAGCATTGAAAGTGAAAGTGTCTTTTAGCCGCGTCTGCTTTGTGCTACCATGTGTTTCATGTACCTTTTGGAATCGGGGATCCGACGTATTTTATGCTTATTCCATGAATACGTATTCGAATACATGTCTGTCTGTCTGTCTGTCTATCTGTCATCTGTCTATCTATCTGCCTGTCTATCTGTTTATCTATCTATCATCTATCTGTCTGTCTGTCTCTGTCATCTATCTGTCTATCTATCTGCCTGTCTGTCTGTCTGTCTATTTGTCTGTCTGTCTATCTGTCTATCTATCTGCATATCTGTCTATCTGTCTGTCTATCTATCTGTCTGTCTGTCTGTCTATTTGTCTGTCTGTCTGTCTATCTATCTGCATATCTGTCTAGCTGTCTGTCTATCTATCTGTCTGTCTGTCTATCTATCTGTCATCTTTCTGTCTGTCTATTTGTCTATCTGTCTGTCTATCTGCCTGTCTGTCTATCTGTCTGTCTATTGTGCTATCTCTCTGTCTGTCTATCTGTCTATCTGTCTATCTATCTGCATATGTCTGTCTGTCTGTCTGTTTGTCTATCTGTCTGTCTATCTGTCATCTGTCTATCTATCGGTCTATCTGTCTATCTGTCTATCCGTCTGTCTGTCTGTCTGTCTGTCTGTCTGTCTGTCTGTCTATTGTGTTATCTCTCTGTCTGTCTATCTGTCTATCTGCATATGTCTGTCTGTCTGTCTATCTGTCTGTCTATCTGTCATCTGTCTGTCTGTCTGTCTGTCTGTCTGTCTGTCTATTACTGTGGAGAGTGTGGTCCAGACCTGTGATGTTATCTTAATCACCTGACTACTGCAGTGGGTTCAGTGCTTCATCACATATCGTTGTACCGACGCTCGTCGTTATGTTGTTCTCGCTGCGTGTGACATCAGGTCGCTGGTTCTGATTGTTGAGTGTGGGTGGGCTTTCTTAGATCACCGCGTCCTACGAAGAGAAGTGTCCCACACGTGCACTCCACACCCTGAAAAAAAAAACCCGTGCGCGGCGGACGCCGCGAGGGGCCTCCTGTCGCCCGATCATGTTTGAGAGGCCGTCAGATCCACTTCTCACGGGGGCAAACGTTTCACAAATCAAGCACAAATCCAGCGACGCAGCCTGCTGCTATTAAGCGGGAAAAGGGAAATTTTGGGGAATGAAATATGGCGTGCGCTGCGCATACTGTATCTAAAGCAAACACTGAGATCATTCAGAAATTCCGCGGCAATAAAAAAAAGAAAAAAAAGAAGTGAAGGCATACACAGAACAGCACATGGCAACAATAACACAACTCGCAGGGAAATCAGCTAAACAAGCTCTGCTTAATTGAGCACTTAGACTAAGTAGTCAAGGGCTAAGAGCAGAGAGACCCTGGACGAAAATAAAATTCAACATTTGCTCCACTGGACTGTGTGTGTGTGTGTGTGTGTGTGTGTGTGTGTGTGTGTGTGTGTGTGTGTGTGTGTGTGTGTGTGTGTGTGTGTGTGTGTGTGTGACACACATTCATCTGGGTTATGTTATAGTGACAGAGAGACACACACCTTACACTAGGATGTGTGTGTGTGTGCGCGTGCACGCGGGTGTGCGCTGCGCCCGCCAACTTATCATCCTAACGATCTTGTCCGACCGAGGCTTTAATGAGGAATGGCTTTCTATAAATGAGAACAAATTGGTGGAATATGTCCAGTTCCATGTCCGATCTGCACATTTTCCGTCATCATGTTCATGAATTTGGAAATGCTTGAATTGTTATGGTTATTATGATATATTTTTTTAATAACAGCGCGTTGCTGCCCATTACCCTGACATGTATAAGTGTCGAAAAGTCGTTTCAGCCTGCGTCCTTTGACCCACAGCCACGCTCCACTCCAGCCACTGAGATGGAAGCACAACAATAGAAGGTGACGTTTCCCGGTGGAATCTTTCGGATCATCTTCCCCTTTTTTTTTTTTTTTTTTTTTTCTTGTCGTTTTTTTTTTTTTTTTCTTTTTATCAGTTTTCGAAGACGTTGTCTGGTTTCAAGTTCATCTTTACAGAAGAGGAACGTCTCGGACGGGTAAAAGTTGCTGTTTTTTGTTATAGCTGAATTTGATACATGATTCAAGAGTTCAGATAATTACAAACCCTCTCTGCTCGTGCTGTGTGCACGGAAATATAAATAAACATAATAAGTAGTGTCAAAAAACAAAAACAAAAACGCACTAAACTCTAAAAACCCAGAATTACACCGAGTTTCCGTGTGTCTCTGTTTATTCGTGTGTGTGTGTGTGTGTGTGTGTGTGTTTGTGTGCGTGCGTGCATTTCTCTGCATGAGCTGGAAACTTTACATCTTTTTTTTTTTTTGTTGTTTTTTGTTGTTGTTTAGTTTCATTCCGCCCCCCCCCCCTTTTTTTTTTTTTTGCCAAAATCGTGAACTCTCCCCTTTTTTGCATCGGGCTCTCTCCATAACTCCGTCAAGACGAACCCTTTTTTTTTTTTTTAAGGCCACTACCGGGAACCATAATGTGATTTGCTGCGCTCACGGGCCAATTTGCGTCCTCGCAGGGAAGGCCTGCGCCGCGGCCGGTGGCCGAGCGAGACAGGGCTTTAATTTGGCCCCCGGCTCCAGATTTACGGACTCTTTGTGTTACCTCTGATCCCTGAGCGGGGCAGAGAGGAGCGACGCAGTTGGGCGGGAGAGCGTTGGCAGGGCGAGAGGCAAAATTTGATAATGAGAAGCAAAACTCAGATGGAGGGTCATGTTCGGAGCTTTGTTTACCGTTTCATTACGGCTCCGGAGGCCTCGGACCTGCCGGGGGAAAACCAAGGCGGACGCAGATGTCGCAGTCGTGAAGCGGCCCACGAGGGGACGGGCGGAGATACGCGGCGATTTCCCTTTATTGTGTTTGGAATGGGGGCGGGCAGTTATGCACCGGGTATAAAATGTGAAAAAATAAGTTCTGGGGGTCATGGAAAACAGCGGCGGGCGCAACCGTGATTCGGCCCGACGGAGGATCCGTGCGTTTGTCGTCTGGATTCCATTTTTGATTTTTATTTTTTCCCCCACATGAAAGACACGGCGAGCGAAACATCTGTTTGCGCAGACGCCGGGGTTCCCGTCGCCCTGCGTCGTAGCGCGCTCCGGTTTCGACATCAATTTGCTGCACAGGTATTTTAATGAGGATCAAAATGTCTTTTCGCCCCGAGAACATAATCTGATCCGAATCAACCCCTCCCCCTCGTCCGTGCGAGGCGACCCGGCGGGGGGGGGGGGCGAGGGCCGCGCCCGCGCCGTTTCCCCTCCGCCGTCCCACGACTCCTCGGCTCGGCCTCCCCGACGAATCCGTGTGCGGTTTTCGGGGTAATTCAATGATTAGATTTTAGGCTTCATGTGTCTTTCATTGCCAGAGATTCGGGGGCAAAGCGTAATCACGTGCGATTCTCAAAGTACCTGTCTTGCTGGATGGTGTGTGTGTGTGTGTGTGTGTGTGTGTGTGTGTGTGTGTGTGTGTGTGTGTGTGTGTGTGTGTGTGTGTGTGTGTGTGTGTGTGTGTGTGTGTGTGTGTGTGTGTGTGTGTGTGTGTGTGTGTGTGTGTGTGTGTGTGTGTGTGTGTGGAAGTGATTTCCTTTCTCCCTCCACCTTCAGCGTTCTTTGGATGCTTCTGAACTGCGAGTGCTGTTCATTCCCATCTGCAGCGATGTTAAAAGCTAAATTACCCCCCGCGCACCCCCCCCCCGCGCACCACCCTCCTCCCTACCTGTGTTTTTCCTCCGACGGGCCGACGCTTGCAATACTTTTTTTTTTTTCCGGCTCCGAAAGTCCCAAAAAGCATCTCACTCGGAGACGCCGGCACTAACAGTGACCGCCAAGCCCGCGTTGCATTTTGGGTTTTCGCGGGACGCGGACCACACAGCGCGGGGAGGGTCCGACATCTCGGCCGCGTTTGAAGTGGGTCCGGGGGGAGAGCGGGGGGGTCGGTGTATGGGGGCGGGGGTGGCGGTGGTGGTGGTGGTGGCGCGGGTGGAGGTGGTGGTGGAGGTGCGGGGGGTTGGGGTGGGGGAGGAGGTTGATGGAGCAAGGTTTAGTTATCAGCGGCTCTGTGATCAGAGGCCCAGAGGACAGATGCTTTCTCGATAAGACCCCCCCGCCCCCCAGAACACACAGGCAGCTCAGTCATTCCCGGAGAGACGGCTCCCGGCCTGCGGCTCCATGTTTACGTCTCTGGAAAAGAAAAGGGGGGGAAAAAAATGTTATCGTTACAATAACTGTTGCAGAGCACGACTCCTTCAAGGGGACGTCCCGCGAGTCCCAGGGCCTCTTGAAAGCGTAGTAAAGCAGGTGATTTTTTTTTTTTTTTTTTTAGACTCTCTGCCTGTGTGTGTGTGCGTGTGCACACGTGCACGCTTGCCCGGTTGATTGCGTGTGCCCTGTACCCCGGGAGAGGGAAATTCTCCCCGAAAATCCTTTTGCTCCTTCCTTCCCTTTTCCTACCGCACAAGACGAAACGGGTCTCAGGGCTGCGCCGGCGTTCGCCGCTGTCGGCCCCGTTCCGTGACGCCGCCGGTTCGGAGCGGCCGCCGCGCGTCGCGCCCCCGAGACCTCGGCAGTTTGGCCCGTCATCGTATCAGAATTTGCTTGAAATTGGTGGCCAGGGCTCTTTTTTTATTTATTTTTTTCCCTCCCCTCTGAAGGAGCTGCCGCGTGTGATCACGCACAGGCCACTGCTATTTTGCAGATGTTTTTATTGTGATTACTTGGGGAAATGTTTTGTTAGCACACTTTTCTTTCTTTTTGTAAATTTCCCTTTGATAAACAACAGAAAATTAACAGCGGTCACCGTGCTTTATTTTCTTAAACGTCCAACGCGAGTAGCTCCTTGATATTTATACCACTAATGGCCCCTGGCTCCATTCATAAAATATAATGCTTGTGATAATAATCATATGAATATTAACTACGATAATTACATTATGCTTCTTTTTTTTCTCTCTCCCCGAGATGTAATAACACCATGCCTCTTGGTTTTGCTAAAGTGGAAAGGAGACAAGGTAATTACCCCTGCGGCCAATTAGAGAGAGGCTCTCACGGAGAAAGCAAAGTCATTTTCTAAACCAAACATCCTGGTCAGGGAGCGCGGCGGCCGGCTCAGACCTCCTCCTGGAGGCTGCGGCGGGGCGGCTCGCAGGCTGTTTGTTTGGGAAGCGGATCGGCGCGGCATGGCTTTTTTCTTTTTCCGGAGGCATCGCGTCCGCCCGCCGTGCCAAAAAAGCAATGCACCTGAAATGCGGCGCTGCCAGCGTCAGCGGAGGGGGAGAAATACTGTAAACAACCTGCGTGGTGCCTGTGTACTCGACTAGAAAATGAAAAATAAATACACCGGCCTCCGCCACCTCGTCACAGTGTAAACTATGTGTAACACATGAGGTAGATAAGTGATAGCACACCACGGTTTGGGTGAGAACCATACGGGCTTTAGACAGGAATAAGAAAGGGTGAGAAAGGGTCAGAGCAGCGTTTTCTATGGCAGGGCCCCCTGCCCACAAACTAAGCTCCGCCCCTCCCCACCCCCCCACCCAATCCTTCCCCCCAAAAATACTTTTTTTTAAATGTGAATTAATGTGGATTTAACTTCAACCTTGCTGATAAGACTGCAAAATTCACATAAAAAAGCAAATTCCTGTGTGTGTGTGTGTGTGTGTGTGTGTGTGTGTGTGTGTGTGTGTGTGTGTGTGTGTGTGTGTGTGTGTGTGTGTGTGTGTGTGTGTGTGTGTGTGTGTGTGTGTGTGTGTGTCTGAATAAATGATTCTTTGCTGCAGAACCCCTGTAGTTCCTTCACAGTCCCCTAGGGGGCCGCGGGCCCCACTTTGGGAGCCCGTGGTCCGTGGACGACGACGACGACGACGACTTTTTTATTTTTATTTTTACCAAAAATGTAACCTTTGCCTCTCGCCGTCATTCCCTCCCTGCTCCTCTGACTGGTGCTGTCGTGTTGTTTTATGGTTGCCTTTTAATGCAGATTCATGAAATTATAGATATGATTGAATTACATGAAGCGGGATTATTTTTTTCTGCTCCTTTTGGAATTTTTAATTTTTTTTAATTTTTTTGGGGGGCTGGTTGAATCACTCTCCCAACCCCTGATTGGTTAAACATATGAATTGATGGTTACGATAAGGGGTCTCCCTAAAGTTTGTTTGCTTGTTTTTTTCTGGTATGGAAGTATAAGCAGGGATATTAAATCTGTTTCTCTTGGGGGACGGATTTTCAACCTGTCGCTGGCCTCGGGGTCGGGAAGGCACAACTGTGCATGTGAAGCCGTGACAACTCCAATTCACCATCATCTTCATATTTTTCACATTTGGTCTTAAAAAAAAATCTCCTTCGAATGACTTTCATCTTCATGCAGCTATTGCCACATAATCGAGCAAAGAACAAAGCTTATGGAACCGACATGTCAGTGCACGGTTTCCACTCAGATGTGGGTTTAGCAAAGTAATAGCTCAGTAATACATTGGATAGAAAAAAAAAAGAAGTTTAGTAGAACATGAGTAGAACATAATTTTTGAATTATTGATGGAAGGAAAAACAGCTTTGTTTTTTTGGGGGTTTTTTTGGAGGACATTAGAGTCACGTTAATATTTAATCTCACTGCCTGGTCCATAACCTTCCAATGAAAGCATTGGCGACCACTGGGCGGGGCCCGGTCAAGAGGGTGCACGGTCTGGTTGCAAGGTGCGCGCTCGCTCACTGCCGTCAGAAAACTCGTCTGGGAGATCGGACGCCGGTCGGGTTCCCGGTGCGCCCGGGAAAATAAAACCGGGGATAGTCGCCCGGCGGCATGGGGCCGGAGGGCGGGCCGGTGCAGGGGGGTGCAGGAGAGTGAGAGGGAATTAGGGGCAAATGTATATAAAGAGAGGGAGAGAGAGAGCGAGCGGGAGTTTGCAGAGGGGTTGTTGGTGGAGGAGATAAGTGGGCTGTCATGTTCCCCCTGTGGCCCGGCCGTGCTCGCGACATGATGAGAATCACTCTGCGGTCAGAGTCCCCGGTACCAGCGCTACGGGCCAGACAGCAGCTCAGGAGCTTAACGGCTTGTGAGCGATATCCGCCTGGAACCAAGTGGAGTGGAAAAAAAAAAAAAAAAAAAAAAAGCCTCCATGAAATATTGAGCTTTGTGGGAAAGTGGGAGAGGAGGAACGGAGGTTTTGGCGTGGAGGTGAATCCAGTGCCCTTCCATCTCGGTTACGGCGGGCGGACTCAATGACAAAAGCAATCCGTCTATTAGGCCGTTTCAGAGGGGCTTACTTTCCCCTCCTTTTACATCATCTCGCTGGGAGCGGCCGTGCGGGAGGGAGAGGGGGGCTCGTATTTGCATTCTCCACCCGAACGGGAATTGGTCTTGGGCCCCCGCCAAGAATCCCTAATGAGCAAACACGGGCATGACATCATCCTGAGGTTTGGGGGGGAATTAGCTTGATTAGAATAACCCTCCGCTCTCACCTCGGCCAAGAGTCCCAGTCGTCCGTCGTCCGCCTGTCAGAGGCTTCCACGGAGAGACTCTCCCCCCTCCGCCGTGGCGTGTTTTATGTGAAACGAAATATACTCCGGGAGAAATTGGGGGGGGGGGGGGGGGGGATGATCGCCGCCGCTGACGTTGTGTTCAGCTGGATTTCGCTATTTTAATGAACATTTTTTCGCCGTATAGTGTGTGTGTGTGTGTGTGTGTGCGTGCGTGTCTACGCGTGCGTGGGCGCGTGCGTGTGTGTGGTGTCGGGGTGTTGGGGTTTTATTTGTCACCGTGAGCCTGCGCAGTCCCCCGTCTCGGGGTAGCGCGAGTGAGGCTTGCCATCGGCCCTCTAAAAACAACAAGCCTCGCCTGCCAAACTTCCGAGATAATTAGCGAAGCATTTCACACGCTGCACAGCATCAAAAAGCAAATGGAAAATTGACAAATTAAGCAGGGCCAGTGTTTGGCGGGTGGACGTCGTGAGGGGAGGAGCGCTGGGGACCCTCCAGCGCGGCACATGGTCATTTTCAAAATTACCGTGTAAGCCTACGGCAAATTCACACCGATCGACGACGGAGGCTGTGCAGCGTGGTGCGTTTATTTCTCCAAATATCAAATTTTCCTCAAATTCCTCAAAGCAGACGTATATATATATATATATATATATATATATAATTAAAAAAAAATTCTTTGTTGTTGTTGTTGTTGTTGTTGTTGTTTGGGGTTTTTTTTGTAATTAGTGAGACCACAGCTGACTGCAACCACTGAGATAAGTGCTGAAACAACGCGTTGCATTGTGCTTTAATGAAACCGCAACGTTGACTAAATGTGATTGTCAGACATAAACCCTTTACCTGGCTCCGTGGAAAAGGCTCCTTAAAGATAATCAAGCTTGAAGACTTAAACGCAATCAAACGGTATTATTTTGGGGTGTTGGTTATTTAACTTGTTCTTTTTTGCGCAGCCTGCGCCTACTTAAAACGCCAGTCAACTCACATTTTAATGAATTGCAGATTGGCAGCGGGCGTTGCCAGAGAACGACCAAGTACCTGAATGTCTGTTGTATTTGGGGTCCTAACTAAATAAAACTTGATTTTTGCGAACTCCTCGCGAGCCAAGTATTAATTCTCAGGAATTTTAAGAGGCAATGCTCATCAAGCCCCAATGACCAATCCTCTTCTTGAGATAGTGGATTTTTTTTTTTATTTTATTTTATTTATTTTTTTGACCACAAAGGAGTTCATGCTGAATTGATTTGCTGCTCGGATGAACACAAAATAAATAGCGCAAATACTTTGCCGCTGCTTATCTCGGTTTCCCCCCACCTCGCCTCGATGTACTCGAAAAATCAATGAAAGCTCGTCCAGGAAGAGCGCCGGTACACGCGGCGGTGGACGGCGCTGTTGGCGTGCAGCTCGCAGGGCCAAACGCTCCTCTGAGGCCGGGGGAATTTTCTGGCTATCACAAGTTATCAGGCCCGGCATCCTTGAAAGGAAACTCCCGCCGATAGTCACACAGTTTATTACATGCACGTTTGAACGACTGCACGCGCGCGCGCACGCACGCACGCACACACTGATCGTACACACCACATCACGCCACACCCCATCCAGTCACCCTGCCCAGACCGACGCAGGGGAAACTGTCACTGCGTCCACCGCAGCAGTCTGGGGAGTTGAACTTGACTGAAACATATGTCTTCAATTTTAATAGCTCTCCATTCCCCCAGATGGCCTGAAGGGGGGAAGGTTGCCTGAGAAGCTGCTTTTCATGTAAGAATAATTTGCGTTAAGTAGCTGGGCGATCTGTTTGTTACGCTAGAGCTGACAGTTTGTTTATGTTTCTTGAGGAGTATGATGGATGGGGCGGGAGTTGATGCTAATTAACCTAAATTGTCACGAAGAATGCCGACGGGGGCTGCGCCGCACAGCCCGGGCCAGTTTCCATTGTTGCCGCCTCTTCGCACTCTGGGCGTAATCGAATGGAGCTTGTGCCCATTCATCACGGCAACGGGCATCCCGGGCAGGAAATGAACGGATGAACCCGGGCACGGGGGTCTGGGGCGGGGTGGGGGTTTGGGGCGGGGGCGTTCCGTGACTGACAGAGGTACGGCCAGCTGTCGCTGACGGAAGATGTCGCTTTTCTTCCTCCGGACCAATTAGACCAGACACAACCTGGGTCCAATGGGCCGTGAAATTAATGTTTACCCTATGACTTTTGACCAGGGAAGATTAACTCGGCGGCCTCCGAGCTCCGCCCCCCGCCCAGCCTGGAAGGCTGTGGTCAATTGGCGTAGAAGGGCCATTAGGGAGAGTGTCGCTGCAGTAAGTGTCCCTTCAGAAACCAGGTAATCTCCACACTGCCACTTTCATTTATTTGTTCCTGTCCCATTCCTATTCATTCCTATTTATCATATCCAATGCAGTCCAGTCAAAATATTTGGACACACATCTGCCTCCGAGCGCCAGAAGCTGTCTACACAAGACTAACGGCATCTTAAAAAGGCTGGATCTGCTTCACGGACAACAAATGGGACCCGAGTTTCCCTTCCACTGAATGATGGATGTTGGCAGGGTTTTTTCTCATTGTGCGACTCCTTTTAACCGACATTCTTAGGGATCAGCGGAGATATATACTTTAGATTAATTATGGTGGATCTCTCGAGTCAAAATAATTTTTCCCCCGGTGCCCGCAGCCATCAAAGTGAGAGCCGTGTCTGCCGGGGGCTACGGCGGCGTAATGCTCAATTGGGATGTTTTGCACAGTTGAGATCCCTCCTGTCAGACGGTTTCGCGCTCACGTTGAGAGTCACATATCAGATAGCAGTTTGGACAAAACGCAGGGTTCAAATGACTCACAAAACAGCAGCAACAATTGATGTCATGTACACGAGACAGTTCGGACCGCTGCTCGAGCTTTACAATTTGGAATATTTGCTGCAGATGTAAGATGACAATCAACGTTTCGCACAACAGTCTGGGTCACAGGCTGGGTCACGGAGGGAAAAACCGCACGGATCTCCGCGACGCGCACGAGCGTGGCGCAAAACTGGAATCGTGGATGGAATTTCCCTGTGTTTGAAAATAAATCGGGAATCAAATAATTTGCGCTGATCGTCCGATCAATCATATGATTTGCGATGCACTCCGCACTCACATGCGTCCGCCAAAATAGAAGGGGAATTTGTTGCGCTGAATATAACGTGAATTGGATAAATTTCCATCCGCTGGGTTGAGGAGAATCAACTGTCTCCTGGAATATTTACGTTCTAATCTCCCAAGCGTCTCTCGTTCTAGTAAATTAGCTGTTCTGCAGTCGGCGGACTCGTGTTATTACGACGAGTTTTGTTTTTGTTGTGGCATAAACTAAAAAACATAAATAAATTGTTCATCATAATAATTTTTATGACAATTAATTGTCAACTAAAATGCCGCGATCGCGACGCAACACCCTCTTCGTGGCCCGCGCTCCCCGCTCTGTGCTGGGGGTGTTCCTCTACTTAGTGTCGCTCACCCTAATTTGCTTTTGCCTCTTTTGCCTCCATGTTTATTTTTTCTCATTTGCTGTTTTTCCTGCAGCAGGGGGAAAAAAAAAAGTGAGGAAATGACTTAAATAAATAGTTGGCCTGTAAAAAGCCTTGCAGCCGGGGACTGAGGCCGGCCTTGTCCGTCGCGCATACACACAGGCGGGCAGTTGTGCGTATTTGCAAGCACGGGCGCGCGCACACACACACACACACACACGTGCGCGCACACACACACACACACACACACACACTCTCTCCTCTTGCGACGCATACACACAGGTGATCTGGGTAGTCCCACTGCTCTTGCATCAGAGCTAAGCAAACACGTGTGCATACCTTCTGCGGACCCCCTGCCCGGCCTGACAGCTGGGTAATGTTGGTGGGGGGAAAAAACCTCCGCGTCTGGAGTGTTCCACCACGCAACACGCTTGACCCTCACGCGCTCTGCCCTCCCAGCGAGTCCAACCTTTATCTTGTAACACTCTCCAAAGTGACGTGTCCCCATCTGCGAGCCATTAACCCCCCCCCTCCCCGCCCTGCCCCGCCGCCCCCAACACGCACAATACAACGGCGTACGTAAACAAAAACGGCATTGTCACAGTCCCACGACGCGCAGATAGGATGTTTGGCGCGGAAGACGGAGAGCAGGGCCGGGCGGGGCCTCCCGGCGCATGTTCAGGCTCACGCGGGAGCACGGGCCCTGACAAGGATTTGGACCCGGCACACACAGACTAGTTCAGCATGAGTAAAGTTTCGGAGTACCTCGACCGCTGTCTGCGCGAAACGGAGAATAAACACATGTGGTTCCATCTCCTTAGCCGTGGCTGAAATGAAGTGATATATGTGTGAGGATGTTATTCATTGCCTTTGCTTATCGAGAGAAACGGCCCCCGTGTCAGGATGTCAGATAGAGGAGATACAGCGTCGGGGCCGGAAGATAAATGACGAAAAGGAACTAAGTTATTGCCTTCTTAACCTCTTTAATGCGAGGAGCGTAGTGAGATAGCAGCCCCACTTTTGTTTAATGGAGATTTACGACAACGGTGTATTGGGCCGGGAACTGATGGCTGCGTGGGGATGAGGGAAATATTGGTGAGGGATGGGGTGTGATGGGGGGAAAAAAGACGGAGAGGGAGAGCGAGACAGAGAGAGAGAGTAAGAGAGAGAGAGAGAGATGAGGAGAGAGATGGAGCGAAGAGAGAGAGAGAGAGAGAGAGAGAGAGAGAGAGAGAGAGAGGAAGTGAGTTAGCCTCGGATGGGCGAGAGTGAAACCTGAGCATGATTGAGTTAGGAGAAGGGAGACGTGAGCCTCGGGGCTGGCAGTCGGATGCTCTGTGTGTGTGTTCGTGTGTGTGTGTGTGTGTGTGTGTGTGTGTGTGTGTGTGTGTGTGTGTGTGTGTGTGTGTGTGTGTGCGTGCGTGCGTGCGTGCGTGCGTGCGTGCGTGCGTGCGTGTGTGTGTGTGTTTACACGCCGCTCTTGTCATGTTACTCTGTTAGCAGAGGGTGAGGGCGGAGGAGGGCGGAGGGCGGCGGGAGGGGGGTGGTCCTGAAGGAGTTATCGGGCCCGGCCTCAAAACGGCTTGTCATCTTGTGTATACACAAGCAGCGAGCGTTAGTCTGTGTGTACGCTTGTGTGGTGCCAGCAACATTACTCAGGGGCCTTCTGGGACCCCGACGGAGCCGTGCCCGGTTCCTTTCCTGCTCAGTGGAAATACACTGTCTGTGTCCTCCCAAAATTGTCTAAAGGTGAAGGCCGCAGCGATGGCAACGGGAAAAGGGTTCTCGGAGGGCGAGGAAGGATTACCTTTCTTGTGGGATCCATCCTCACCTGCTTTTCAAATGGCCTGTGACACGGCTGAACGGGGTAATGGATTGGGAAGCCTTAAAGTGCCCCCGATAAATCAAAAACAAGCGCCGCGCTATTAAAAGGATTTCCTGCAATGTCATTTTGGCTGCGATGGGGAATATGCTGCTAAGTTTCTGGGACACGTTCTTTTTTTTTTTTTTTTTTTTTTTTCTCTCTCTCTCTCTCTCTCTCTCTCTCTCTCTCTCTCTCTCTCTCTCTCTCTCTCTCCTCATTCTTGCCATCTTGCGCAGCATGCGAGGTGCCGCTTAAACTGTGGGAAAAAATGTCCCGAACTGAACACAGTATGGAGCCCCTGCTTCACACCGCACCAGCGCTAAGCAAAAGCAGATGTTATAGAGTTTACAGAAATCAGAACATTATTTTCCTGTTTCCATTGCATTCTTCTAAACACTTAGTGAACAAGCTTTGAAGTCACCCAAGAAATCTAGTCTGCGGGAGAAATGATAGGATCTCCTTAAGCGATGGAGCCAATGAAGGCTGGGGGGTGGTGGTGGGGTTAACGAGGAGGAGGAGGAGGAGGAGGAGGAGGAGGAGGAGCCCGGGTTGGAGGAGCGGAGGCTTTGGCGCAGGGCGAGAGAGGTTGCGCGCCATCCCCCGGGGTTACGCCTCTCGTGACGCATCGTCCCGATTTGGGATTGGTTTCGTGGATCCTCCTCCAGAGTCGTCCCCCCCCCCCCCCCCCCCCCCAAAAAAAATCCCTCCTCCGCCGCAGCGACGGGCTCTGGGCTCTGGGAGATAAGCTTTGTTTAGGCAGGTCTGCTGTGGGTCCGATGGGAGCAGCAGATAAACCCCGACTGTGTCAGATGGCCTCGCCGCGGGCGGCGGGTACGAGTGCCAGGAACCCACATCGGATCCCTGTTATGCGCGGCCACTTTTACGATACAGCGTCCAGCCGGATGAGTAATGTGCCTGGCTGGCAGGCGCAGGGAGGAGTAGCGTACGCTGGAGCGCATCCACCCGACGTCCGCCCCAACCCGCGAGGCCGTGGCCTCGCGTGTGTTCCGCGACTCGTACCGCCGCGACATTTTTAAGGGGTGTCCCCTCGATCAAAGTCGGCGGCACACCTTTTTTTTGTTTGACATGCGAAAGCTGAAAAAGTTACGGGGGGAAGGAGGGGGAAAAAAAAAAAAAAAAAAAAAAGAAGTAATCATCTCCTGATATGTTCTTTAAGGGACGGAGAGGAGACGTTGCGTGGCAGCCAGGCAACAAGCTGACAGTACAAAGTGCGATTTCAAAGACACATCTGCAGCGCATTAGGGCGAAAGTATGCTCTCCCAGGTTAACAAACTCTTCAAGTTACCCCGAATGACTGAGCCTTTCCCGGAAACAAACGGGTCTCGTTGTGATCCCGATGCGAAACACGCCTCAAAAAAAAAAAAAAAAAAAGGCTCCATCACATTAGGACGCATTAGACTTCAATGTCACCATTGCTTGGTTTTGATTTAGCCGCGCGGATCACGGCCTGTTTGCCGTGCGCTGGAAGCGCGCAGGGGAGCGCACATGCCTCCCTCGCTCCCTGCTCCTGGGGCCTGGCCCGCCTGTCTCCTCTCAGCCCTTGTTGTGCGCTAATGCGACATGGCACATGAATCACGCACACAATGGCTCGTCTCCGTCAGAGCCGATGCAGACGGGACCTCATAGGACCGCCGCATCGGCCCTTCCTGTCCTCTCATCCTCGGTGGGGGGCTTAAAAAGGGAGACGCTCGCCTCCCCCGCGCGTAATTCAATAGAGTTTGACAATTGCAATTAGGGCGAGAAGCCGAGTGGCCCGGCAGCGCTCGCTGGGTAATGTTAGAATCACAGTGCCATGCCCAGTTGCCCACCCAGTTGTTGGGTTTGACCCAGGAGACCCCCCAAAACAAAAAGTGCCTGCAGAGATCTGCAGGGGGAAGATCGCCAGCTTCGATAGCTGCCCAAAAAACTCCTGAGAAGCGCTCTGGGGCTGTTTATGTTTGGGTCTGCGCTGCTGGAGAGCTGTGCACGCGAGGGCCGTGTTGACAAAATCTAATTTGTGTATACGTGTGTATCTTTTAACAAACGCTTTTATCGATAGTTGTGACGATATCTCGGGGGGACGGCCGCCGGGCGCTTTAATAAGATGGAGGCGTGGATTAGAAAAGCCGGGGTAGAACTACGGAGCCCGGGGGAACTGCACGCACCGGGGCTGCAGCCTGAAAGACGCGGTTATCTCGCAACATCACGAGAACCAAAGTCCCGGACGCTATCTGGTCTCAGATAACCTGATATGGATATTATAACAGCATACACTGCCCGGCCCCCTGTGCACGCGAAGAGAGCTCCAACCCCAGGGTGCGAAGGGAAGAGAATGGGGCGGCGTTCGCGCACGAGGAGTGGATGGGTCCTTCTGTCCGGGCAGGGTCTTTTCCTTGTTGTTTGACTGGCTTCTTCTCCACACGCCGCACTGTTATCATTGGCTGCCGCGCTGATGATGCCGCCGCGCTGGAAAGCAGTCTGGTGTGATTTTTACTAGAGGACAGGGAGCACGGATCATAAAACCTGCCTCCATTTTCCACAGCCAAAGGAGGAGGGGAAAAAAAAAAAATCCTTTCCTGTCAAAATACAAGGCCTCTATGAGACTAGACTGCTAGACTGTACTGCGTGGAGGGACGGCGTGGGGGTGGGTGGGAGATGTGCGAGCGCGCACACACACACACACACACACACACATGCGCGCGCGCGCACGCGTGCACACACGCGGGGGTGTTACTTTATGCATGGGCGGAGGGGCTGTGTTTTACTTCCAAACACCACAAACAGAGAATGCCCAGACTGTTGCTTGCTGACATCACGCCGCAACCTCCGTGTTCCGTCAGTCCGGGCCTGGTGGTGTCACGGGCAGCGAGGGGAATCGGGCGGGGGCGGGGGGCGGGGCAAGCGGTCGTCCTTGTCTCGGTCCGGGGTGAACGGGACCCACCGCCGTCCTCGCCCCAGCGGTGGGTCCTCAGCGCCGCCCGGCCCCCGCCCGGCGGACCCCGCCCGGCCGGACAGCCTCAAGACGTGTAACACAACAACGTTTGAAAGGCCAGCCGACGAAAGCAACGCTGAGGAGGTGAACGCAGAGAACAAGCAAGTCGAAAAATTTAAATTGGACGTTATCGAATGGAGCTCGAGTTTAGGACACGCCCAACCGAGTCCTTATCCAAAACACTCAGCGGTGTTTTTTTCTTTTGTTCTTCATCGAGTTTTTTTTTTTTTTTTTTTTTATTTAGCGGTTAGCACCACACAGAGGCCTCGTGGCCACTGGGGCAGCTATAAAGCTGCTAACAAACAAGATATAAAATGCTAAAATATTTGTAATAAAATAACTTTGGTCGTAAAAAAAAAAAAAGAGAGTATTTTTTCAAAACAACATCAACAACATCTTTTGTCAATATTAAATTACAGAAGAAGCGAAATAGACGTCTCCGTCTCCTCACTCGTAGAGTTTGGTGCTGAGTATGGGACCAAATTCCCCGTCGCACGGGAAGTGACGCGGCGCGCGGCATATTCGCAGTCACTGCAGCCATAAAAGATTTTGCCACTGGTTGAGGTCGTAAATCTGACGCCTTGTGGACCGTCGCAGCACATCAACACGTCCTGCTCACATGACTGTCGACCACTCCACGTGACGGAGGGGGATTTGGGATCATTTTGAAACCGTTCCTGAGAAATAATCTTTGCGGTTCACGCCACATCATACTTGCTTCGCGCGAGGGTACAGCCAAGGCTGAGGAAGGACCCGGCGCAAAACAGTGGCTCTGAGAGAAACCGAACCTGCTTTCTTCTACTTTAAATGGGGGCCTGTTATGGAAAAACTGCAACTGTGTGTGTGTGTGTGTGTGTGTGTGTGTGTGTGTGTGTGTGCGCACACACAGGCACACGCGTGTGTGTTGTTCGCTTGCATGAGGGCCTGTGAGGGGGGTGTGTGTGTGTGTGTGTGTGTGTGTGTGTGTGTGTGTGTGTGTGTGCGTGTGCGTGTGTCAGTCGGGGGGTCAAGCTTCCGGGAATCTGTTCCGCTGCTGCTGCGGCTGCTTTTTGGATGTTGCGGACGTGAAACCGTAGTGAAGAGGTGAAGGAAAGTCCTGGAGGACTGCAGTCAAAGCCGTGAAAGTTTAAGTAAATAAGGCGGCGAGCGTCTCCCTGGTGGTCCAGAGCCTCCCATGCCTCCTCCCTCCACAGCTGACGCTCTCTCCTCTTGTTTGTGGTGCTGTGGCGCACGAAGATGAGCATTCAGTGAGGAGAACACTGCAGTTCATGGTTTGCTGAGGTTAGATGTAATTGTAATGTAATTGTAATGTAATTTAGATTAAATGAAATTGATGGGAGACTTTATCCCCTTTTACAGAAGAAAAAGACAAATAGAGATATAGCTTATGCAATAATAAAAAAATATTAATAGAAAATCTTTCTCAAAAAAATTCTCTCCACTGATATATGAATAAATACATATTATTTCCACTATATATATATATATATATATATATATATATATATATATATATATATATATATATATATATATATATATATATATATTTATTGCAGATACAGTATGACTATGCGAGTTTGATTGATGTAATGATTGATTTAATGTATTTAAGCATTTGGCAGTAATTTATGCAAATTGACAGACAGCGTTCCAGAGTCCGATTTTGGCAGATTTGTCACATTATCTGGTCACTGATGACAGCAAACGGTGCAGTCGTCTGCTACAAGAGGGAAAAACAGCGAGAGCTCCTGTTTACAGCTGGTGCCGTTTAAAAAATAAACGTAAAAAATGTCACAATTAATACGGCCTTACTAAATGAATGAATTTATAGGACCAATATACTTGCAAAGCTGCGTTGTGCGGGGGCAACATGGCGGCGGCCGCAGCCTTTAAGCCCTGGGAAGGACTTAAATCTTCCTAATTCCACACTGTTAAAAGCCTCTGTGCCTTTATGGTTGGACTGAGATTTAGGGAAAGTCCATTCCATCTGTAGGTACCGTGCAATAACTCCAACTTTAATCATCTATTTTTTTTTGTTTTTGTTTGCAGCCGCAGCGATGTTTGCATTTTTACTGGCGCTCCCTCACTTTTAGTAGACGCTAAAAACGTCGCAACTGATAACTGTTGTGATTAATGCGATGAAAAAAGGTAAGGTACCACTCACATCTAATAGAGCTGAGAAGCAGACTGTGGTTTTGAACTTAAAAGATAACACCAATCATTTTTGACCTTAAACTCAATTTCCTATTTTTCCCCCCCCCCAATCATAGCAGTACCAAAACATAATTAAATGCTTCATTATAGAGCTTTGACGATCATGAATTAAGCAAATAATATTTTTATGGATTGGATATTCAGATTATGTGGTGAAAAATGGCGTGGGATAAAGAGAGATTGGCTGGAAAGCTGGATTCGAAAAAAAAAAAAAAATCCCATCTCAATACCCATATTTTGTAGAAATAGTGTAGAAATGTCTGTATGATGTTTTTATTATCGTGTGCTTGTACGAGTTTCCATTTTGAATTAAATGAACCTAACATGATGCCGCTAAGCCCGCTGCTTATATGAACCCGTTTAAGCTGTCTATTTAAAAAAAATATAAAAAATAAAAAATGGAAAAGGATTTTATTTGAGCTTTATTTTCGCTCGTAAATTCAAGTCATTTTTGGCCGAAACCGGTTTCTAGGTCCAGCCGTCTCCCGATCTACAGGTATATTTCTGGATATAAATGCTGCGTCCTTTTTCCTACGTTGGAAACTGACACCCAGACAGCTTCACATCTCCAGCACCCCTCCAGCCGCTGCACATCCTTTAAAAAAAAAATACTGAATTGGGTTTGACTGCTTGGGCGGTTGGTGGTAAACCGTCGTCCCGAGCTGCTTCTGAAGAGGCTATTCACGCCCCGTACCCCAGATTTTCTTTTCAAAACACTCCTTTTCCATAATTAAAGGCAGGTAAAACAAAAAAAAAAAAAAAACATCCCAAAAAAATTTCACACCATTTATTTTTTATGTGTATTTTAGCCTGAGGAAGTATGCCCACGGTCCACGAGGCTCAGAACTTTCACATTCCAGGCAGTTTAATCGTAATCATTACTACCATTTTATGGTATAATTTTCCATAGCACCGCTGGACTCCTATGGATGGAACCTACTAAACTGCTCACTTCCTAAATGCAGCTAATTATAGAGACATTTTGTGCGTATGTACTATATAAATATATATATTTATATATACTGTATACACAAGTATGGAGTACAGAAGGAAATATTGGAAAATCCTCCCTGGGCAGGCAGCCACTAGGGGTAGCACCGTTAGGCCGGTTTAGGCTTCTTCATCTGAAATTGATGTTGACCAAAACATATTTTAAACAAATTACTACGCATTAGTGATCACTTACGCAAGTAAAACAAAGAAAATCATATTTTATCAAATTGTATTCATTCCTTTAGTAAAAGGCATAAAAATGCATATTTACGTAGTTTACATACTATACACATTGTATATACATACATGTATATATGTATATACAATGTCACTATCTAAATACAGCAGAATAAAGTTTTTTTAATGTCATAATAATTCATAATTTTAATCTTGAGCTATGTAATTAGTATTGAAAGTTATGAGGCTGTTGGTCCTGCAGAACGCTGCCTGGAGCAGGTGCGTGTGCCTGTCAGAGTGTGTTTCCCATTACGCTGGGGCCGGTGTGTCTTCTGCCGCCTTCGTGTGGAGCTGCTCCTCCCACGCCGAGGCCCGGGCCACCGCCTGGGAGCTGGACGTCCTGAGCAGGCGCGGA
Source organism: Zeus faber (assembly GCF_960531495.2). Classification (NCBI taxonomy): domain Eukaryota; kingdom Metazoa; phylum Chordata; class Actinopteri; order Zeiformes; family Zeidae; genus Zeus; species Zeus faber. The sequence goes on along the minus strand of NC_137198.1, from coordinate 6,753,952 downwards.
GGCTCCGCCGCAGCTGCTGCGTCCTTATCCCCCACATCAACCCGGGACACCTTGAGTTCATAACGATAAGAGCGTGTGATGCCACAGCTGAAATCATACACAAATTCTGTTTCTGATCGTTCGGAGCAGATAGGAATTTGGGGTTTTTTCGGGATTTTAGGGGCGGGGCGGCCCCGGTACATAAATACCCGCTGATAAGATCCTGACAAGGGAGGACATTCCCTTACAAGGTGAATAGGCAAAATCAAAAAAAATAAATCAAAAAAAGATCTGTTTTATCTACAGGGCATTTTTTTATAGTGATTTCAATGATAATAGCAGTAGAATGTAGTACAGGGGAAATCGTGAGGCAAACACTTCTGTTTCTAATAGAGTTTTGAGGCCTGTAGAGCTTGTGCAAAATTATTTAAAAAAATAAAATAACAACCTCGTTGACTAGAATTTTGAATGCAATATACAGCAGCAACGCAAAAATATATTTGGCCCAAAATTCCAACAGTTCAACACAGCCAGTGGCAAATATTTCCCAAGAAAGTGTCACTGCGTCTCGTATAAATGGCTGATGGTAAATTTATGTGCACATCCGCCATCTTTTGAATACTTTGAGGGGATTTCAGGCGTTCTTGGCACTGGGAGAGATGGCGACGTGACAAGGAAAGTGCAGACAAGTACAGATATTGACACATGGCCCACCTCAGATATATTAAGATATTTACACACGACAAACACACACACACACACACACACACACACACATGCATCAGTGCTCAATAGTGTGTGTGTGTTTGTGTGTGTGTGTGTCTGTGTGTCTGGAGAGGGGCTTGAGTGTGTGTGGGCATAGATGTGTCCCTTTGTTTGTGTGTGTGTGTGTGTGTGTGTGTGTGTGTGTGTGTGTGTGTGTGTGTGTGTGTGTGTGTGTGCGGGCGCATGCGCAATCTGTTGCGGAGACATCCTTTCTGTTTACGTTATGTATATTTTTTTCACATGTTTGCAGCCTCACTATTCTTTTATTCTCTTGCTTTTACTCTCTCTCTTTTACTCTCGCGCACACACACACACACACACACAAACAGACCAGAAAACATGCCTAAATGGACAGGCCTGTCTGTGTGTGTCTGTGTGTGTGTGTGTGTGTGTGTGTGTGTGTGTGTGTGTGTGTGTGTGTGTGTGTGTGTGTGTGTGTGTGTGTGTGTGTGTGTTTGTCGGTGTTTCCAGTACTGTGGTAGAGTCCCTACCCAAACCGCAGCGGGGTAATAATCACTTAACCCAAATCAGACGCAATCAGGACCAGCGGCCTGCAGCTGTGAGGCGACCAGTGAGGGGGGGAGTGGGAGGGGGGAGGGAGGGAGGAGATGAATGCGGTTGGGGGGTGGGTGGGGCTGGTGGTTTGGTGGGGGGGTTGATGACGATGAGGACACTGATGACCGGCAGTTAAGATGAAGAGCGCCTGCTGCCTTTGTTGTACCAACTGGAATATGTTGGGGGGGGGGGGGGTACGGAGAGAAGACCCCCCCCCCCACTGAGTGTGTGTGTTTGTGTCTCAAGTCTGTATGGACACAAGTATGTATGTGTCTGTTTGAGGGGGGGCCTGTGTGTATGGGCATAAGCATGTGTCTTGTTGAATGTTTGAGCGGTGTGTGTGTGTGTGTGTGTGTGTGTGTGTGTGTGTGTGTGTGTGTGTGTGTGTGTGTGTGTGTGTGTGTGTGTGTGTGTGTGTGTGTGTGTGTGCAGGGGGGCATCTCTGTGTGTATGTGCTCAAGTGTGTGTGTGTCGCGTTGAATGTGTGTGTTTGTGGGTGTGGAGGGGGGCATCAGTGATCAGTAGAGTGAGAGAGTGTGTGTGTGTGTGTGTGTGTGTGTGTGTGCGTCTGGAGGGGGGCTTGAGTGTATGTGTGGGCGTAGATGTTGGCCCCTTTGAATGTGCAAGTGTGTGTGTGTGTGTGTGTCTGTCTGGAGGGGGGCTTGAGTGCGTGTGGGCATAGATGTGTGTGTGTGTGTGTGTGTGTGTGTGTGTGTGTGTGTGTGTGTGTGTGTGTGTGTGCGTTTCCCTCAGGCTTCCTGCTGAATCACTGAATCTGATTCTGTGTGATCACTGATTGTTTCCTGTTGGTCTGATGTTTGTGTTGTTGTTTAGGTCCTGTCAGGCATGCACACACACACACACACACACACACATATACACATATACGCACATACTTTATCCACTTCATCTTAGAAGTATTTGTCCACAGAAAAATACACACTGCAATAACATTACGAACAAATTGTACACACACACACACACATGCACACACAAGATAATAACTTGTTTCATGGCAGCCATGACACTATTTTGTAAGGCCTAAAAAGATCACATTTATATTTAGGAGAAATGGAAAACAACTCTGTATTTTTATAATAGATGTCTGGTGTATATTTATTATATCCAGTACATATTATTTACATTTGGTGTGTACAGTGTGTGCATTTTTGGGGTGCAGGGCTGAGGTCCAGGACCTCCTGCACGTCCGAGCGTCTCCGTTTCAGGCTCCACGTCCTTCCGCCCCGAGAAGCTTATCTCTTCACAGCTCCGCTCGGCCACGCGGGCCTGCTCCTCATTAGGGGGAGATTGGGGCAATATTGTATCGGGGAGAGAAATCTGTGTGTGTGTGTGTGTGTGTGTGTGTGTGTGTGTGTGTGTGTGTGTGTGTGTGTGTGTGTGTGTGTGTGTGTGTGTGTGTGTGTGTGTGTGTGTGTGTGTGTGTCGTTGTTAGCGTTCTACCTTGCAGCATCTGCCATTCATTTGGAGTGGAAGACAAACACACTGATGAAAATGACTCAGACCACAAGATCTCCCGCTCTCTCTCTCCCCTTCTGTCTCCCACTGCCTCTCCCTCTATTTTCTCCCCACTCCACCATAGTCTCCTTCCATCCCTCCCTCTCCCCTCGGTCTCTCTCCCTCCCTGTCCTCCTACTCCCTCTCTCCCCCTCTCTCCTTCCATCCCTCTCTCTTCCGCTCTCTCGCCCCTTCTCTCCCACCCGCCCTCCCTCCTTCTCCCTCGCCCTCCTTCTCTCTCCCTTTCCATCTCTCTCTCCCACTGCCTCCCCCTCTCACTCGCTCACAATCCCCCCCCCCTCCTCCTCTCTACCTCCTCCCTCCACCGGGGAGAGAGAGAGAGAGAGCGATGCCGTTGTATATGCTTTCACGGTGATTTCGGCATCGCGTCCGTGCAGCGCGGGGCCGGGTTTCAGACTCCGTCGCCGAAAATCTCCACAATTCAATTTCACTTTAGTTTAAACACGCTGCCTCTGCGACGTCGCCAAGTGCCACTGAACCGCGACGGAGGCTTTCATATATGTGACGGAATTTGTAGCGCATCTGCGTTTGATTCCACAAGCTTTGAGATATGGAGACACCGGGGGTTAGGATTGATTTATCTCCGGGGCATTTGTCATGTGACTTTCTGGAGATACTTGTTGCGTTGCCATCCACCGGCTTGATGGATTTACCCCTCGATACAGTTAATTATTTCTTGGGAGGGGTTTATTTATTTTTTCCGCTAATGTAATTTGACGTTGGTTTCGACCGCCAGGAACCTTGCTTTTTTCTTTTTTTTTTTTTTTTTACGTAAGCCTTTAAGATCCGCCTTTATCGGTTACAGTCTCAGAAGACGTTCCACGGCCGCGTCCAACGAACAGATTGATGACACGGGCAAATTAGTTTGAGCCAGTTTCTCGAATGAGGCGTCCGCTCCTGACGCTGACGGGCGGTGGCACGTACCGTGCGCGCAGCCCCTCCGTCGGCGGCGGCGGAGTGCCTCGGGGCCGCGCGGCGGACGCACAAAACGCCCCGACGGCACAGACGACGACGACGATGACGACGGCTGGTTGGGACGAGCGCCGCGGGGGCAGACAATCACGGCGTCTTGGAAAAGGCTGAGGGTTGGTGCCGCTGCCAGGAGAAACCAAATATCAACAGTATTAATTCAATTTTTCCTTATGCGTCAGTGGGAGTGTGCGGCCTGAAGCAGTATTTGAAGTTTGGATTTGAGTTTGGTCTTTGCGGTTTTCCAACTGACACACATTGTTCGCGCACGTCGGCGAATGTCCTTCGGATTCGAGTCTCTTCGAGGAAATGTCATTTCAAGTTGTTGTGTTATGTAGTGAAACAGATGCAGGTTGACCGGAAAAGCAGCATGGGCTGAAATGTGGTAAAGAATATATATAGGTACGGATTTCTATATCGATAAATATTTATATGTAGTTGTTTTTAGTTTTACCTTTATATAATAACGTATTTAGATTTTGAAAGTGTGTTGGGCAAAGTGTGTGTGTGTGTGTGTGGTGTGTGTGTGTGTGTGTGTGTGTGTGTGTGTGTGTGTGTGTGTGTGTGTGTGTGTGTGAGTGTGCATGCTTGTGTGCGCGTGTGTGTGTGTGTGTGTGTGTGTGTGTGTGTGTGTGTGTGTGTGTGTGTGTGTGTGTGTGTGTGT
>NC_137198.1:6731984-6744484 GCF_960531495.2 Zeus faber | reverse complement strand
CTCCGTCCATCCAGCTCTCCCAGCCTCTCTCAGGGTCGAGTTAGGCATAAGCGAATAATTAGGTAATTGCCCCCCCCCCCCCCCCACCCCCTGATTGAGCTGAATAGGAAACGTTTCAATTAGGCTAAAACTGCGCGAGGAGGAAGTAGGCTCTTACAAAGGGAAACATTCCTTGTCATGCAACTGTCAGCCCCCCGCAGCCCCCCCAGCCCCCCCAGCCCCCCGCCCCAAATCCCCCCCGGTCCGAGCCCACACCACGAGCCGGGATTAACTGGATATCAGCGGAGGAAACACTGGGGAGCGGAGGGGAAGAACGAAAAGAAAAAATGAAATGAAACTAGGAAGTGCCCGCACTGAAGGGAGGTGGGGTGCGTTTCGGGGGGAGGGTCGGGCGGTGAAAGTGAAGAAAGCCGGAAGAAGAACGGTACGGCCTAAAATGGGGGTTGGGTGTGGGCGGGTGGGTGGTTGGAGGGGAGGAGATTACGGACAATTACGGACATATTTACGTACGCCTCGCCTCTGATATGATTTACCCCGGCGATCCCCCGTCCTGATAAGGAGCAGAAGTCGCCCCCCACCCCTCCACCCACACCCCTCCACCCCCACCCCCCGCCCTCCACCCCCGCGCCCGTAACAAATTACAAGCTCCCAGCCATGGAAGAGACAGAGTTCCTGTGAGGGAAGGAGGGAGGGAGGGATGGGGGTGAGGCAGAGAGTGGGAGACATGGAGAGAAAGGGAGGGAGAGAGGGAACGAGGCAGAAAGCGAAAGACATAATGGCACAGTATGAGAAAGGGGGGAGAGAGTGAGGGAGGAGAGAGAGAGAGAGTAAGAAACAGAAAACAGAGCGAGGGGCTGAAAAGGGGAAATAAATCAACATGTAAAAGTTAAAAGGGGGGCGATCAAGTCGGCCGAGAGATTGAGTTCGGAGGAAAAATAGAAATATTGAAAGCAGAGCTTCCCGTGTGATTGATGTCCCGGAGGAAGAGGAGGTTGTTAGGAGTCGTTTAGTGCAGAGGGAGCAGCTTCAAACTCACTTTAAAAGTATTTTTCGTACTTTGTACTTTAAACACCATTGGTTTGCGTTCGAATGTGTCTGTTCTGTCTCTCACATCTCGACAAATTGTGGCGCAAATGTTTGATTCACTTTTTGTTCATGCTGATACCCGACGGAAACTTGTGTGGGTGTGCGTGTGTGCGTGTGTGCGCGTGCGTGCGTGCGTGTGTGTATGTGTATTTTTTGCCACTGTGCATGTTATGGTTGCAATGAGAAAGTATATCAATTCAACACAAATAGATTGTTTTGGTCCCGATTGGATTGGATTTTTGATTGTTTAGTGTGTGTGTGTGTGTGTGTGTGTGTGTGTGTGTGTGTGTGTGTGTGTGTGTGTGTGTGTGTGTGTGTGTGTGTGTGTGTGTGTGTGTGTGTGTGTGTGTGTGTGTGTGTGTGTGAGAGTGTGAGTGCGTGTGCGTACATCTTGTCGCTGTGCATGTTACGGATGCAATGATAAACAAAAAGTTAATTGATTCAACACAAATTGATTATTTTGGTCCTGGATTGGACTGGATTTTGGATCCTTACTAAATGAATCGTAGTGCACAAAAAGATGTATACAAAAAAAACAATGATTTGGTTCAACACAAACATTATTTCGTTTGGAGGACGGCATTTTTTAGTTTTGAAATGTCCAATAACGAAGAGATGGCTTCTTTGCCTCACAACAAGGTTCAAAACACTGACTACCCGAGAGGGGGGGGGGCTGCCTTCTGCGCCACAGAACACGGCTCCAAGTCCGTGGCGATAAATATTCCGGTTGCATTTTGTAGCGGCAGAAGTGGCAGCGGGGAGGTTCACTCCGAAGTACGCTGAGATCAATTTCTGTGTGACGTCTGTGTTTGTGTGCCGCTCTATTTGTGGTATTACCGCCGGCGTGATACAAACCATGTGTACGGCTCAGTCGGCAAACCGCTGCCGGAGCTGCACCGGCGTGATGTAGATCATGCAACGTTCACTGGGAGCGTTAAATATCGTCGATCCAGTGACTTTAACTAAACGGCCAAATTTAGATTTAGCCGTTTGAGATTTTATATATTACTGTTTTGATGATGACCGCTCGCCGTTTTTGTTTTTTTTTATGTTGTCTCTTTTTTTGTGTTTTCGAAACAATATGTCGAGATGGTTGAACACTCATTTATGTCAAAGCGTCTTTATTTTACTTTATTTTTTTTATATTTCAAAAGGCGGCAGCGCCACTGTTTTAAGAAATGCAAGAAATAACTTTGACTCACATAGGTATTAATGTCCCTTTCAGGCGGACCAGGAGACAATTTTACGGTCGGTCACCATATTGTTTGAATTTTCCGAAAGCCGAAAACAGAGACATTATACAAAAAATTAAAAGGATCTGAGCATCTATCGTCAAGAAAATGGTCAGGGGTAATGACACGTGTGTGTGCCGACGTGTAAATGGGCTAGAACTCCATTTGACACCGGCGTGGATGGTTGGCAAAATTCTTTCTTTTTATTCATCGTTGCTACAGGTAAGTCACTCGTCAGTTCCACTGTTTCGGCTGCTTCTCGCTCCACGTCCTGCGTCGGTGTGTGTGTGAGTCGTGTCACTCGACCCTCCCACTCCCACTGAGCTGCACCGCATCAGGCACGCAGAGGACGACACCCGTCCCAGGAAAAGGACCCAACAGGGACTTCTTACTTCTTACCTCTTTGGGGCGCTTGAGGTGCTTGATTTTCGTCCTCGGAAATTAAAGTGCTGGAATGCCTTGAAAACAGCCCCTTTTGCGCTGACGTGCTCGAAAAGTCCTTGGAAAAAAAAACGTGATCATTGAAAACCTGTGATATTCCCGCTGGTTTTGTTTTCCAAATTGTAACTTGATAAATTGTTTCCAGAATCGCTTTTACGGGGTAGATGATGCAGGAAGTGTACATTTAATCCAGTGCGGCTGGAAATACATATTTATAATAGTAGATGACACTGATATTAATAATATACATATATACTAATATAAATAACGGACAATGAGACTGAGATTATATTATATTTTAATTAATAAAGATCACGGTGAAAATTGATTAACCTATGTTTTTCGGGAAGTCCTGTGCTTCAAAAGTCCTTGAATTTAATTATGTAATGCCAGAATTAACTTGGATGTGTGTGTGTGAGTGTGTGTGTGTGTCTGTGTGTGTGTGTGTGTGTGTGTGTGTGTGTGTGTGTGTGTTCGTGTGTGTGTGTGTGTGTGTGTGTGTGGGGGGGACAGTACACAATATGCCCTCCTCCAGAGAGGGGGGCCGGCTCTGCTCCTCTGTCATCACTCTCACCTCTTCTTCCCTGATCTATGGGCCATGAAATTGAGGAGCTGAGCATTGACCTTTAATAGATTACGGGTGCCTGTAAGTGTTTTATGTAGGTGTTAATGGATCGTGTGTGAACCTCTATGTGGACAAGCGTTAACATGAGGCGAGGTGTGTGTGTGTGTGTGTGTGTGTGTGTGTGTGTGTGTGTGTGTGTGTGTGTGTGTGTGTGTGTGTGTGTGTGTGTGTGTGTGTGTGTGTGTGTGTGTGTGTGTGTGTGTGTGTGTGTTTGTGGATGGGAGGAAGGCAGGCGCCTGGTGCTGTCTGCAAAGGTTTGTCTCAGTCTGAATTGTGTGTGTGTGTGTGTGTGTCTGTGTGTGTGTGTGTGTGTGTGTGTGTGTGCGTCTCTATATGTCCTCCCATGAGTGATTTACACATGACCATTATGTGTATATCCTTTTGACTTACTTTCTCATTTAATTAGTTAGTGTTTGAATAAACACACACAAATATTGTATTTATTTACAATATTTTTTGCATACAATATTATATGTCGGCATTTGTGTGTTACTGTCTGTGTTTGTGTGGAAATGCTCAAATCAATGTTTTAAATATAACTGTGTGTGTGTGTGTGTGTGTGTGTGTGTGTGTGTGTGTGTGTGTGTGTGTGTGTGTGTGTGTGTGTGGAGAGGCTTTGCTTTGAGCTTTCTACCGGGGTCCCAGTGGGACGTGGTGTGGTAAGGTGAGTAAACGGTGGTCAAGGTTAATACGTTTCCTGTGTCTCACCCACCGTACCTGTGTGGTTCACCTCCACACACACCCATGCACACACACAGTGCTCACAGTGTGTGCTCTGTAAATACACATGGCGAGAGAGAAATGTTGTGCTATGTCAAGTAAATTATCATTTTTATCATTAATTATTAATAAAAGTAGTGGTGATGTTAAAATTTTAGGTATTATGTTTAAAGAATGATTATTCTATTTTTAATTGCCTCGCCATTTTCCTTTAATTGTTGGAGCAAAATCTTCATTAAGCCTCAGTGAGGTTATTTTTGTATTGGAAAGTGATTCTATGTAAGGCGTTTTTATTTTTATATTTTATTTCCTGGGTCAACAAAATATTCATTGAAGTAATTCAAAAAAATATGTTAATTAAAATTTGGCAAAATAATCCCAGACGCTCCGAACTCTTTCCGTTTCTTTGGTTTGGCTCTGACATTTGGCTCCATTTTTACACTGTGATCTACTTGTGTGTGTGTGTGTGTGTCTCTCTCTATTCTAAAAGTCTGTCTGCATCAAGGCTGTCACAATACAGCAGTTTGACAGTAATCCTGACTATTATGACATAAAAATGATTTTATAACAAACAATAAGAAAACCTACCGTGAAATTGTTTATGATTGGGCGAGCAGTGGCTGCAAATGGTTTTGAATATTCGGTTCCCATTTTTCCAGTCTTCTCTCATTCTTCTCACAATGCAAAACAGTGTGTTAAACTCAAATGTCATTTTAAGTCATGGCGCTATTTGTCATTATTAACTCTGAATTTTTGAGATTATAGATAGATTGATAAATAGACTGATATAATAGATAGATAGATTGATACATTATATAGGCAGATACAATAGATAGACACGATAGATAGATAGATAGATAGATAGATAGATAGATAGATAGATATAATTAGTTTATTTATGTTATTTATATACTGAAAATATACTGTCAGCCCAATTATACCTGTTTAGATTTCTTCATCCCTTCCTTTCGGGAAACCCCCCCCACCCATCTCCCTCTCTCTCTCCCTCTCTCTCTCCCTCTCTCTCCCTTCCCTCCTGCTTCGGCCACCTTCCCGTCCTCGCCGTCGCCTCAGAACCGCAGCAGGTTACCGCGAAGGACCGAGGGCGGCAGTCACCCGCGCTGACCCGAGCTGTGAGCCAGGCCGGCCGGGGGCCCGTCCCCAGGCACGCTGGCCAGTCACGTCCCATGACGGCTCCCAGCTCTGCCCTGAATTGTTGAGGGCGGGACACTCACATCCGCCGTTATAATTCAGTAATTTGTGTTTGTGCATTGTGTGACAAGTGTGACAAACGAGCGGCCTGGAGTCAAATGCCCAACCCAACCCCCCAAAATGTAGTTTCCTGATCCACGTCTCAGGTGAACGCCGGCTCTGTGTGTCTTGCATGACCGGGAGGGCCGGCCGGGGAAATGGTTAAATGGTCGTGTTTATTTTAAATGTGATTTTTATTGATGAATTATATCAACGCTGGGGGGTAGGATGGGGTGGGGTGGGGGCTTTTTGATCATGTTGTGCAAGTGGGTGGCAAATCATTTTTTCCCCCCCTTTTATGTAACGCAACAGAGACTCGAAACGGCCCCGCAGACATACTTTGTTTCAGCATTGCACGGCACGCTTAACCTGCCCGTACACACACACACACACACACACACACACACACGCACACAAGCAGAGTGATCGTTTCATTTAAGCCCCCCCCACCCCCCCACCTCCCCTCATTTACATTTTCCGGGGTATTTTTCATCGTAAGCGGCTTCTGTCATCGATATTTGCGGTGGGAGATTGACGGTCTCGCATCGGCACGGGCCTCGGCCCGGAACACGGAACCCATTATCCGAGCCGGGGGAAGCAGCAGGCAGAACCCTGCTAATGTTCTGCCCACAAAATGAGTTCCATTCGCCTGGAAGTCCCGCGCGGAGTCAGGGATGTAATACTCATATGGAGCAGTTTATGAGGATTAAGAGGTTTTATTTAGTCTACGGGGCCAGTGGGCCTCCGTCTCTTCATCACATCTCGGGCCCCCCCCCCCCCCCTCCCTCCCGCCCCCCGTTGAGGGGATGGGCAGTGAGCTGGCTGGAGCCTTGTGGCGCTGTAAACTAGAGGTGGTGAGCTCCGTGGTGTGGGGATGGCGCACCGGTAACGCCCTTTCTCCAACGCATCGCGAGCAGCCTTGTTTGAGCTTCAGCACCTGTGGCAGCCGGCCCGGCGGGGCTTTTGAGGTCCGCCCCGGAGCCCTGGCGCCGCGCCAACTGGGGTCCGCATTTTTGCATTGACAATTTGTACTTTTGTCATGCCATCATATTCCTTACATCTGTTTATACGTAGCTCGGGTAGTTGTGTACGTGTCTGTGTGCGCGTGTGGGGTGTATGTGTGTGGCTTTCCTCCATCTTTTTTCCCAGAAGGAAAAGTCTCATGTTCACTCCCTAACTCGTCCTGGTAGAGGGTCAATTGCAACCAGTTGGCCACCAGTCTGGTCCAAAATAAACATTTGGAGAGGAGAGACCATCCAGGCAGGTACCTGGGGGCTCTGTGGATTGCTCCACTGCCCCCCACCCCACTCCCCCAGCCTCCTCCCTTTTTCCTCTCCACTTTCTCTCTTCCTCTCCACCTTTTTACCTCTATACCTCTTTAATGTGAGGCAGTGGGCCGTGCTCCCCTAAGGGCAGGAAGCTGCAAGGCTGCCACTCTGAGAGACCGCCAACTGCCTGGCTGGCTGACCGGCTCGTTGGCTGGCTGGCTTGCTGGCTGGCTGGCTTGTTTGCTGGCTGGCTGGCTGGATCGTTGGCTGGCTGGCTAGCTGGCTGGCTGGCTTGTTTGCTGGCTGGCTGGCTGGATCGTTGTGGCTGGCTAGCTGGCTGGCTGGCTTGTTTGCTGGCTGGCTGGCTGGCTTGTTTGCTGGCTGGCTGGCTTGTTGGCTGGCTGGATTGTTTGCTGGCTGGCTGGCTTGTTGCCTGGCTGGCTAGCTGGCTGGCTTGTTGGCTGGTTGGCTGGCTGGCTCATTGGCTGACTTGCTGGCTGGCAGGCTGGCTCATTGGCTGGCTGACTGGCTGACTCGTTGACTGGCTGCTTGACTGACCGAATAGCTGACTGCCTGGTTGGCTGTCTAACTGAATAGCCCCCCCCCCCCGTCTGGCTGGTTTCACTGCGCTGGCTGATCACAGCCAGAGACAAATCAGCTCAGCACAGCACGCCGGCCCATTTGATGTCTGCACCGACAACATAAAACAAAGGAGACATCTCGCTCATTGTACGAGCTGTCAGGGAGTATGGTTTTCATTTTGGGCTGTGTGGGCAAGGTAGATTTATTCAGACCTGAGCGGGGGCCACTGGTGTGTAGTGTGGTGTGGGGAGGGCAGGTCTGCTGGAGATTTGCAGTGAAGTGTGGAGGAAAGCTGCAAGACGCAGCGACGGGAGAACGGGCCTTGCGGCCTGCATCCCTTTGAGCCTGATTTCAGGCGACTCCTTTAACCTGAGCCAGGGAGCGGTCCGCTCCGGTCCGTTTTGCCCCCATTAATCAAACTCACATTTCCTCATGTCGGGCCGCATGCCTATCAGCAGAGCAGGCCTGTTAGCATAACAAATTCTGGTGATTTCACACAGAGGAATACTACACAAAGTGAAATCTGTCTTTTTTTTTCCCATGTCATTTTTAAGATTAAGAAAACATAAATAAAAATTTGGAGGGTATTTTTATTTTGGTCACATTATTTATGGAGATCTACAGAGACTTGTCTATTCAGGGTTATTAAAAAAAATAATATATATATATATATATATATATATATATATATATATATATCCCCACGTAAATCACAACATTTGTAATCAACTGGCATGCCCAATTCCCGATTCTACCCCCACGGTTAACTCTCTCTTCACGGGTCCAGAATGTGAGTTTTGCATCAAGATCTATCATTTCCCAGGGTGTTTAAGTCAAAGCGGCTTTCTGAGTTATTTCTTTTCAGCCAGACTTCCTCTAAGTATGAGAAGGGGGGGGCACGGGGGTCAGTAAAAAGAAGGGGGGGGGGGGGGGGGGGCAGGAGGGTGGGGGTCTGTCTGAGTGAAAGCATGCAGTCAGACAGTGGCGGAGGCCTTTTTCGGGGCTGGCTGTCCATACAGGTGCTTATAATTTGCAGCGTGTGATTAATCATTGTTGTGTTTGGGGGTGACACCTTGTTTAATGGATCTGTCCGTCTCCCGGCCTCTCGCTGTTGTGTGGAGGCTGCGTGTAGCGTGTATAGCGTCATATCAGGGGTTAACCCATGAACGGGCGCGCTCACGCACGCACACACGCACGCACACACGCGCACACATGCATGCTTAATCACAGCGGCATGCACGCACGCACACACACACACACACACACACACGCACGCCGACACACAGCAAAATGCATTCCACAAAGTCAGGGCCGGGAGATGCGATTTTGTAATACTAGACCTGATTTAGTCTGAGATTTCGGTTATCGTGACATAGTTAAATGTTGTCTTTGCGGAGCGTCGCGGTAAAGTAATGCAGCTCTCTGAACTTTGTGGACTGATCCTAGATGTTGTGGCCAACCCGCTCTACCGGCGTGGTCATAACATCCACATTACTAACGCTGGTTTCCTAATTCAGTTTATTCTGTGTAAAAACCAACCTCCCCAAAATATTGCCAAATCTATTTGGCAATTATGGTAACATTAAGGTTTGATTTTGATTTTTTTAGATTTTGTCAGTGTCACGGAGCCCTACTGACTATACACCGCGTTCCAAATTATTATGCAAATTGGATTTAAGTGTCCTAACCATTTAATTGTTTGTTTTAAACTCATGGATGGTGTTGTGTCTCAGGGCTCCTTGGATCACTGAAATCAATCTCAGACACCTGTGATAATTTGTTTGCCCAATTAAGCCCAATTAAAGGAAAACTACTTTAGAAGGACATTCCACATTATTAAGCAGCAACAGGTTTCAAGCAATATGGAAAGAAAAAGGATCTCTCTGCTGCCGCAGAGCCCCAAATAGTGCAATGCCTTGGACAAGGTATGAAAACATTCGATATTTCACGAAAACTTAAGCGTGATCATCGTACTGCGAAGAGATTTGTGGCTGATTCAGAGCACAGACGGGTTGGTGCAGATAAAGGCAGAATGAGGAAGGTTTCTGCCAGACAGATTCATGGGATGAAGAGAGCAGCTGCTAAAATGCCGTTACAAAGCAGCAAACAGGTATTTGAAGCTGCCTGTGCCTCTGGAGTCCCGCCAACCTCAAGGTGTAGGATCCTCCAGAGGCTGCAGTTGTGCATAAACCTACTATTGGGCCCCCCCGAACCAACGCTCACAAGCAGAAACGGTTGCAGTGGGCCCCGAAATACATGAAGACTCATTTTTAAACAGTCTTGTTTAATGATGAGTGCCGTGCAACCCTGGATGGTGCAGATGGATGGAGTAGTGGATGGTTGGTGGATGGCCACCATGTCCCAACAAGGCTGCCACGTCAGCAAGGAGGTGGCGGAGTCATGTTTTGGGCCGGAATCATGGGGAGAGAGCTGTTAGGCCCCTTTAGGGCCCCTGAAGGTGTGAAAATGACATAGTATATAGAGTTTGTGACTGAGCACTTTCTTCCACGCTACAAAAAGAAGAACCGGGCCTTTCATAGCAAAACCATCTTCATGCATGACAACGCAATGTCTCATGCTGCAAAGAATACCTCTGTGTCATTGGCTGCTATGGGCGTAAAAGGAGAGAAACTCCTGGTGTGGCCCCCATCCTCCCCTGACCTCCACCCTATTGAGAACTTATCTATGAGGGTGGGAGGCAGTTGGCATCAAAACAGCAGCTCTGGGAGGCTGTTCTGACATCCTGCAGAGAAATTCAAGTAGAAACTCTTCAAAAACTCACAAGTTCAATGGAGGCAAGAACTGTGAAGGTGATATCAAAGACGGCTCCTATGTTAACATGTAACTTGGCCTGTTAAGATGTTTTTGATTGAAATAACTTTTGATTTCAGTAAATATGACCTAATGCTGCACAGTCAACAAATGACCATTTTCAGTTCTTTACAACCTATAAAATGTTTTCAAGTTCTGCTGTGCATAATCATTTAGAACAGTGCATTTTGAGTTGTTTTTTTTTTTAAAAGAATACTGTTATCATTGGGATCATTAGGAAAATTTGAGAAAACTATCATTTGCATAATAATTTGGAACGCGGTGGGAGGTGTATTCTTGCAAGCACATGCACACTAACGTGCATTCCTGCACACACACATACACCCAAACACATATACAAGCGAGTGCTGAAAAACACCAAAAAAACCCTGCTCCCTTTGGTCTGAACCACTGTTAAACTAAAATCTACACATAAAAGTCGACGCCGGACGAGCTGACCGGCGTTACTGGGAAGCCAAGTGCAACACGTGCGCCCGGCGGCCAGCAGCCGGCGCACAGAGGCGGCGGTGTTTTCGGGAGTGTTTGCTTTGGGTGGAGGGCAGGAGCCTGGTCAGCGCCGCTGTAAATCAGAGTCTTCCTGATGGAGCCCTGACGGACAGGAAGCTAATCTGTCCCCTGTGTGTCATTACGCTCAACCTCCCAGATAGCTGTAGATCCTCCCACACACACACACACACACACACACACACACACACACACACACACACACACACACACACACACACACACACACACACACACACACACACACACACACACACACATTATATTCGTGTTCACACACACATTTAACTCACACTTAAATACACACGGATATACTTTGAATACATACACATATCCAACACACACACAAACACACATGCTGAGATACTATCTAGGTATACACACACATGCACACACACACAGATGTTCAACACACAAATACTACAGTATGTGAATACACACACACACGCCTACAAATCCAATACACATATAAATCTACAATCACAAACTATGCCTGTATACACACACACACACGCACATATCTAACACGCATATGAACACACACTCGCATACTATGTGTGTAAAAACACACACACCTATGTACACACAGGACGGAGGGCAGCCTGGTGGAAACCAGAGACAGTAACAGAGACACATGTTGAACATAAACCTGTTGAACCGGTGTCAAGAGTTCACCGTCCGCATCTGTCACGGCAGAGCGGCTCCGAGCAGCTCGTGTTGCCTCCCTCCTTCCCCGTGCCGCGGCGACGCTCCTCCGCGGACCCCGGAAAAAACGCCACGGCCCCGCCGCCGCCCTGACCTCGCCCGCTCCCTCCTCTCGGACAAACCGGGTCGCCCCCGAGCCCGTCCCGGGGGGGGGTCCAAATTGTCGCCCTCGGGGTGTAATGAAGCCGTTACGCGGCCGACCAAATCATCTGCACGTGCATGGAACGTCTTCCAGGGGGAACGTTCGGTTTTGGCCGAAAGCCTTCGAATCCGACCTCCGCTCTTTGTTTCGGTCTCCTTTTTGGATCCGCCGGTTTTTCCCACCTTCATAATTCTTCGCTGACAGTTTGGAGTTATTTCAGCTTTTTCTGTGGGGGTGGGGGGGGTGGGGGGGGACCACCTCATCCTGACCCCTCAATTACAGGATGATGGAGCTGTTTCTCCTCCGTGTCGCTGAATTTCATTCACGGTTTTGCGTTGGCGCGTGTGAAAAAGAGCCCCGGCAGCGCCCTGGAAGCGCCCTGCCTTTTTTTAAAGATTGTTGTTTTTTTTGAAGAGCCTGGCGTTGTTTCGCAACAGATTTTCGGCGCAAACGGTTAACAGGAAAAAAAAAAAAAAAAAAAAACTCTGAATCCAGAGACAAAGTGGAAACCGAAGCGGTAATCGGCGATGTCGCCCGGAGACAAGATGACTGACAACGAACCGGCGACCCCGCGTTCCCAAAAGAATGTTTGTTTGACCTTTTTTTTTGAAAATCTCCCTGGATACCGTTCCAGTGCCCAGAAAAACAGCCTTTCATTTACTCTGGACGGAGCGGCTCGGGGGATTCGTCTCTCTCTCTCTCTCTCTCCGACATAAACAAGAGAATCTACGTTTCCATCTTGAACGCGTTGTCATCGCCGGCGCAGGTCTCTACGCAACGTGTCGGGGATTTCGGGGATACAATCAGAGAATTGAGAGTAGAAACTGGATGTCATTATTTTAATGTTATTTGTTTACGCGAATCCAGACCTTCAAGTCTTTTCCTTTTTGCGTTTAGCCCCCACATATGATATAGAGGGATTCGATTAATGATAGGAAGAAGTTTACGGGATTAAGCGAAAGTATGTCGGGGGGGGGGGGGGACGTGGCACGTCGCCATCTCCCAAACAACCAGCACCGCACACCGCCCGCCCGCCCGCCCTCCTGCGCAGGACGATTAATTACCCCGATTAAAATAATGATTGCGAATCATCATGCACAATACAAAGCCTT